>NC_034592.1:141554756-141563093 GCF_900095145.1 Mus pahari
TCTCTCTCTCTCTCTCTCTCTCTCTCTCTCTCTCTCTCTCTCTCTCTCTCTCTCTCTCACACACACACACACACACACACACACTCAGACTCATGCACACATTGTTGAATTCAATTTGCAAATATTTTCCCTCTTGTGTTTTGAAAAGTAGAAGTGAATCTGGAGGAAGGAAATCATGCTAAGTGAAACAAGCCAGGCATAGAGAGACTGAGGCACAGGATCCCCAGCAAACTCCTCTGTGCAGTCTTGAATGGCTGAACTTAAAGAAGCAGAGAACAGAATAGTGACTGTCAGGTAGGGAGTTGGGGGATGTTAAATTTAAACACCAAGTTTTAATTATGAATGGATAATTAATTAGGATGAATACATTCTGGAATTTGTTTTTACAGCATGGCGACTACAGTTAATAACACATCATGTATATTTGAATATTAATAGGAGTAAAATATTTTATTATAATACTTCTATTATTTTTGAGAATTTCATGTGTACATATTATGTATTTTGATCATATTCACATTCATTCTTTCTCTTACACCTCCCAGACTCACCTTTGCTTCATGTCCCTCAACTTACTTACTTAATTTATTTATTTAAAACAACCTGTTGAATCTAATAAGTGATGCCTATACACACATGTGTGGGGCCATCTCCTGGGGCGCGGTCAACCTACCAGGGAACACATCACACTCCCTAAAGAAAACTGACTCTCCCCCACCCCTGCCTTAGCATCCACAAACTGCTAGTAGGTCCTCATCGGAGCAGGAACCCACGAGACTCCCCCTCCCCAGGCTGGAGTGCTGAGTAGCTTGATGGTGTTTAGGTATTCACAGTCCCTGTAAACTTGTGTGTATAACAGCCATCTCATATCTAAAAGACATTTTTTCACCCAGTTCTCCCAGACCCTTGGATCTTCTCCCCTTTTCCACAAGGTTCCCTGAGCCTTGGAGAAGAGGGTGTGGTACAGATGTCCCATTTATATATTCTACATTTTTTTTCAAAGATACATACACAAAGTCATGGAGACCAAGCATCCTTGACTTAATTTAAGTGTCACATTGCACACCTAATTTTTTTTCAATTATAACTTAATAGGATTGTGGGAAATTCTACAAGTGAGCCTGGGAATTAGTGTTTTCCAAGTTCTCTCTCTTTTTATTATCTTGTAAAAATATTCCAAGTTTCCTTAGTCACTTATACATTTTTAAGCTACCTCTTTTGCACAATAAGCTAACTTTGCTATTTGTTGCTTTTGTTGGCTGAGCACAGTTATACCCCCCACCCCCGTTTTTAAAATTATCTTGTGATTTTTGGTTCTGGACTCATCTTCATGCACAATTGATTGTTCTGTGACAACCCACTGGGTCTGTGTGATGGAAACTTCCAGTCTGATTCTTCATCATGATGCTTGGTGTTTTGAGGGTGACTTTTAGAAACATAACAGGGTTTTTTTTTGGGGGGGTGGCTTTGTATGCCTTGTGGATCCTACCTCTGCTGTAAACAGACCTGGCTCTGTATGTTCCACCCCATGCACAGTGAAGCCCTTAGAACTTCCTGGGTCACCGCAGTGCCTACTTCTACATGTCTATCTCTCAGGCCCTTGCCATGTGTTTTCCTATAACCTCAGGGCTTTTAAGGATTATAAAACATTATAAAACATGCGACGTCTGTGGGTTTCTATCCCCTGTGGTGAGACAGAGTATCTCTTCAGAGCCCAAGGTTTGAAATCTCTTTGTTTTGTTTTTAAATTTTATAATCACATTGTTTATCTTTGCATTTTTGTCCCTGATCTCAAATTACCTCCGTGTCTTACTGAAGTCACTTTATAAATACGGTATTCTTTTGGCTCATGTAAACAGAGTGATACTGTTTCTTTTTCTTGTGTGTGTGTGGGTCTTTATTAAATTCTTCTAATATCTATCACTTTAAAAAGATTTCAAGTCTTTTAATATGTTTGACTTTTAAAACATGTTTTATAAAATCATTCAGAATAGTACTTCCCAACATACTGCTTCTAGAATCATCTTGATACTTTCTCATAACTGCTGATTTCTTGGGTTTCACTCACTCAACCTAAGACATTAGAAGCAGGATATTAGAATCTGTCGTGTATATACGGTGGGGGCATTGCTGCTCAATGACGAGATCAGTCTTATCAGTTCCTATTTAGGATTTGATGTGGTGTTTCTCATACACATCCCCATGTATTTCCGTAGGATTTTTAAACTTAAGTTAGAAGTACCTGGGTTCCTGACTCTGTTGTCAAGAGAGTTCATTAGGAGCTGGACGTAGAAACAAAATACGATCTGGTGGCAAAGCAGAGGTCTGTGCCTTCACCATACAGCACTTTCTCCATGACCTTAGATATCCAGAAATAAGCTAGATCAGCATCCAGCTCTCTGGACTTACACAGCTGCTGGAGGATGGATGAGCCCGTGTGCGGTGGCGGGAACATTGAGCTGCTGCCCCCTCGTGGTGAGTTGGATTCAGCCCTTGGCTCTTGTCATCTGTACCCCTAGTTTGGTGTATACTCTGCCCGGCTTTAGAGGAAGTTGGTCCCATGATCCTTTGTCTCCTTTCCATCTAGAATATTCCCGGAAAGGTCCAGTCTTTGGTCCTGTTGATGGTTTTGGGATTTTTTTCCATAGGGATCTGAGAAAGTAGAAGCGTTGATTGCTGTCTTCACGTATTTCGATGGGTTTCTGGGTCTATTTTCTTTGTTGTTTTCTACCATGATAAACAACACAAATTTCTAATATAAAGTGATTTCACAGTGGAGTATGGGGTCATTAGGAAAATTTCTCATATTGCCCATAGTTTCTGGTCTCTCAAATTTTGGTAAAACTGACGAATCTATTCTTTTATATTTCTGCAGAGCAGAATTTGATGCGCATAGCAATTTAGGAAAAATTTAAAGTGCATCAAAGTACATTCAGTTAGGAGATTTGTAGTTATTTTCTAGGTAAAACGGTAAATAATATTATTCTAAGATCAAATAAAAATGTCTATGCTGTTTCCTGTCTGTAGAAACGGAGGCTAATAGACTTTCAAGAAATTTCACCCATTCAGGGTTCAAAAACAAAAATTACAGCTATTTTAAATTTCTCCAAATTTTCTATAGTTTTATTTATTTTCTCATGCATCAACATTTCTGGGGCTCTTCACTGCAGTTTAAAAACAAAACAAAATGATTTGGCCTTTCAGCTCAAATCACAAACCCCCAAATCGCACTTCCTCAAGGCTGTAATCTGAGCGCTTGCAAATGAGGCCACGCTCCAGCCAGAGTGAACACAGTCTTTGGTTCTGTTGTTGTTGGGTTTTTTCCTCTCATTTCCTTTGACAGCATCCCAAGTACCACCATGGCAGGAGGGGAGATGTCAAGTGGAGGTGAACTCCCTCTCAAGTCTGCTCTCTGATGTGGAGAAGGGGGTGGGGCAGCACTTGGAAAGGAGGGCTGATCTTTCAGCCATTTCTAAAAATGGAAAATGATAACAACCTCAGGAGGGCCAGCCGTACAAAACAGCCACGCCGGTGACTCTCGTGCCCAACCCGCATCGGCCCAGGTGGTACTGTGGCCTGGCTGGAAAGCAGGGCCATTTCACAGAGGGCGGGCTTGTGCCCGAACCCCATGCCCAGTGTTTACTTAGCTAGAGATTGGCCTTCAGAAAACCTGCAAAGTGGGCAGGCGGGGTTCCACAGAAAGGCAGTCTTCAGAGCCATGCTGGCCAAGCTCCATCCCATGTGGGCCGAGAGCTTCTCCTCTCTCTTTTCAGGGACATGGGATCACTTGCTTGACAGCGGTGACCACCAAATCCTCCCTGGGAGCCCTCTTCTTGTTTTACCCCAGGATGCTTGCAGGAGCTGCAGTTAGGGATGGCCATATCCTCCTTAGAAAGGAGTAGGATTGGGCTTGACCAGGTAGTTGTAGACCCCAGAGGCCAGATTAACAGCATCTGATGCTAAATACCATAGCCTAGAGCAAAACTACAAATGCTGGGATTGTCCTTTCTCTCCAACTCAGGTACTGTTAAGCCAAACGGACTCTCTTTCTTCTTCCATCCATTCTTAACTTCTTTCATTCCCTCTGCAAATATTTACAGGGCTCTCGTTGGGGGCGGGAACTTTCCTCCAGTGCCGCAAACATAACAACAGATACTCCTGGTTCATGGAAGTTACTTGGGCAGAGGAGATAGCCAATGAGCCCAGCAGACACTGAATGTGCTACTTCAAGGTGAGTAAGTGAGCTGTGGGTGGTGATGGTGTAAACAATGTTGGAAAGAGGTATGAGAGTTTTAGCTGTGGGCGGGAGCGGGAGCGGGGAGGGGCAGGTACTGGAAGGTTGTCAGATATGGTGGTTTCAATATGCTTGGCCCATGGGAAGTGGCACTATTAGGAGGTGTGACCTTGTTGGAGGAAGTGCATCACTATGGGGGTGGGCTTTGAAGCTCTGCCCAGTGTGGGAGAGTCAGTATTTTCCTGTTTGCCTCTGGAATAAGATGTAGAGCTCTCAGCTCCTCCAGTACCATGCCTGCCTAGATGCTGCCATGCTCCTGCCATGATGATAATGGAGTGAACCCCTGAACCTGTAAGCCAGCCCCAATTAAATGTTGTCCTTTATAAGAATTGCCTTGGTCATGGAGTCTGTTCACAGCAATGGAAACCCTAACTAAGACATCAGATAAAAATGTCTGTAGGCTGTTGTAAGAAAAGATACACAGAAAGACACGTTTGCATGGGCAGAGAGTTGTCCAATGGCATGTGCAATAATGCAAATAAAACCCCCTTTCTGGAAGTTTTGCTTCTAAAGTTAGTCTACACTGATCCTACATTATATATGTTATTTCTACAGTCCTGGATATCAAAATCAGGGCTTTGTGCATGCTTCACAAGTGTTCTTCCACAGGCAGCACCCCCAGCCTTAAAATTTAGCATCTCATCCTTCGGCTTTGTGATCTTGGCTTGGGTACCAAGTTCTCAAATGAAATGCAAGATCTAGCTTTCCTCCGCTAAGGCATGCTGTTAGCTTCTTGACCACCACATACATTTCTATTGCAATTGAGTCCTTGGCTATTAAGGCTGTGTGGAGTCTTAAGTGGGGTGGGGTTATGATGGAGAATAATGTCTCATGATTGACAACCAGGAGTTGTCCTTTAAAGGCAAGACAACAGCAGAGTTGTGTGTGAGTATCTGTCTCAGGTCAACTTCTTGGGGGTCAGGTTGGAACCCACTCCCAATTATGGACATCTATGGCCTAAGTATTAACAAAAGAGGGAGACACATTGCTATTTTTTGACAAATGGAAGAGTTCATTTATTTTTAATTATTAATTTTTATTTTATGTTCATTGGTGCTTTGCCTACATGTATGTCTGCATGAGGCTGTCAGATTTTGGAGTTGCAGACATTTGTGAGCTGCCATGTGTGTGCTGAGAATTGAACCGGGGTCCTCTGGAAGAGCAGCCAGTGCTCCCAGCAGGTGAGATATCTTTCGAGCTTATTTTTTTTTAAGAATTACTTTAACTGTGTGTTTGTGTGTGTGGCCATGTGTAGTGCTGTGTGTTTGTGTGTGGCCATGTGTAGGTGTGTACATGTGAGTGCAGGGGCCTGCTGAGGCCAGAGGATGGTTTCAGATAATTTGGTTCTGGATTTGCAGGTTGGTCTTAAGCCACTCAATGTGGGTGCTGGGAACTGAACTCTTGCTTCAAAAGGAACAGCAGGTGCTTTTAAGTGCTGGCTTACCTCCCTAACTACAGCACACAGTCACTTTTAATTGCCAGCATTTAATATGTGATGCCAAGCAGGACAAGCAAGTCCTTATTAATTGAGGATATATTTCTACAAGAAGGCCTTTGGCTCAGGGTAGGGGTGAGGTCAAGGAATAAGTACTGAATGACATGAGGCAAATTTTCCCCATCACTCCTTCCCACCCTTGCTAGGCTGTTTCTTCATTTGGCAGATATTAACCACATGTCCTCTGTGTCTTAGGCATTGCCTCAGCTATAGACACAGGAGACAGAGAATTCAACATGCCATCACCTCAGCTATAGACACAGGAGATAGGGAACTCAACATGACACACATGAGAGGTGGACAGTAAGCTTGGAACTGTGCATTCTCTGTCTTATTGCATGTGGGTGGAGAGATGTCCAGGCATTAGGTCATTCTGCACCCCAAGAGTCACACTCAAGGTACTGTGTGACGCCTGGACAATTCAGGGGAAGGAAGAACCAACTCACTGCAAGCAGGGGTCAGCGCAGGGTGGCCCTCAGGCCAGGGCTCTATGGTATAAGTTCAAAGTGTTTTCTAAATATTTTTTTTCTGAAAAAGAATATTCCAAAGAGTAAGAATAATTTGTCATACATGGAAGCCTTGGGAAATGAAAGTCTAGAGTTTAGCTGGGTCCACATCTGTACATGTCATTCTTGGGCCCACATCTGTACATGTCATCCCTGTGGGTCAGCCTCACACGGCTGTAGGAAACTTGGGGAGGCAAGGTGGACATCTGAGGTGACCTACAAGGTCTTGTACAGAAAACCCTGCCAACTTTGGGTGGGTACATCATGGAGAGCCTCCTGTAAAAGGGGCCTTTGATGTGGGTTCTGCAGCATGAGGGTGGACCAGTCAGGGAGGAAATATGGAGGCCAAGACAGAATAGCAGAAGCTGCAAACTCAAAAGAAGGTGGGAGGTGGGGAAGGGTGGTGGGGAGTTCCGTGTGTCTGGAACATTCTGGGAATGGTCGGGGTGAGCGATTAGTTATCAACTGGAACTAGGTGTGAAAGACTCCAATTGCCTTTTATTCAAGAATGAGAAATCTCTGAAGGTTGTCAAGCTGAGAAGTCAGTTGTCCTCTGTGGAGTTTTAAGGGTATTGTTCTGGAAGTCTCCCTATATGGAGGAAGTCCCAGAGGAGGCAAGAACAGCACCGGGTAGATTTGACAATGAAAACACATGAAGTACTTTCCTCAAGGGAACTGAGGAGGGACGTTCAGCTCACATGTGAGAGAGAGGAACTCATGAGAATCTGCCTTGACTGACTGGTGGCGTGAGACCAGGGTGTGGAGCAGGAGGGTCATTGGGGAAAGAGTGACTCAGAGACAGATGGAAGCTGGGGCAGCTACAGTGAACCAGACAAGAGCGGGCATGACTCAGTGCCTTGGGGTGACACCAGGGACACTGTACTCGATGTGCGCAGGCTGGGGGTGGGTAGCTAAGAAATGAGTGCTCAAACAGACAATAGGGCGCTGGGGAGCCTGAGGGGGAGACCGGGTGGGGCAGGATGGTAATGATGCCAACAGTAGCAGTGATAAGAACAATAATAACAGTGGAAGTTGGAGGCACTTCCTCTGGAGCTGGCAAGATGAGGGAGGGGCTGGTGTCCCTCTCACTTTCCTAGCGTGGGGCCCTTGTACTGAGAAGCAAGCTTTGTTTGCTAGAAGCAGAGGTCAGCCACTACCAGAAGGGACAGGAAGGTGGAGGCTGAGGTGGGATAATTTCCAAAGACAGAAACCAAGGTAAATATAGGATATGGAATCTTTTATGTTGTTTGAACTGAAACAAAAGGATGCAATAAAGACTTCACTTGAGTCTCAGGAATCTCTTCAGCTGACAGGAACCATGGACTGACCTCCCCAACCCTGGTTGCTCCTCTAAGCCTGTGTCTGAGGGAGAATGGGCATTTGAAGGAGGTCTTTGCTTGGGCTGTCAGAGCATTATGTAGATGGAGAAATTGATATGAGAAAATCAAAGGTACTTGCCCAAGTCACAGAGTGGATTAAGTGGGAAAGCACATTCAGGCTGGAACCTTGAAACTCTGGAGACTCAGCCCTGTCATTGGAAGAGCTTTAAGTGTTGGCAAACATCTTCTAGGGGACATGTCTGTTCACATGGGGCCAGGGTACACTTTCTATGTTATTTTTTGGTACTCTGGCTCATGCATTGTACCATCTAGTGGATGCCCTATCATTCTATTTTATCCTTTTAAAGTATCTGCTACAATTGTGTTTTTATGATTTTGCTTGTTTCCTTCAGTAGGATGTGTTTCATGTGCTCAAGGACAGTACCTGTGTTGCTGTCCTCACATCCTGATACCAAATGAAAGGCACAGCAGGGGTGAAGGAGATCTCTTGTCAAATGAGTGGCTTCTTGGCTATAAGAAAGGAGGCCTAATCAGAAGACTGAGGTCCTCTGGAAAGCAAAGCAGGCAGTGTCTCTTTATCCATTAGTCTGAAAGGTAGTGGGGGGTGGGCACAGCATCTGGAGTTGTGAAGGAGGAGAAGGAGGAGGAGGAGGAGGAAGAGAGGAGGAGGAAGAAGAGGGAGGGGGAGAGGAAATGAATGAA
>NC_034592.1:141563194-141615584 GCF_900095145.1 Mus pahari
GAGAAGGAGAAGGAGAAGGAGAAGAAGAAGAAGAAGAAGAAGAAGAAGAAGAAGAAGAAGAAGAAGAAGAAGAAGAAGAAGAAGAAGAAGACGACAAAGAGGAGGATGAAAGGGAAGAGGAGGAGGACACACACACTTCTATTTCTTCTCTATTTTAAATGTTCATTTGTTTCTCTATACGTCCGGTCTATGTGAGTGCATATGTTCATATGTGTGGGCATGCATGTGAAATGTATGTATGTGTATATGATGTGTGTGTGTGTGTGTGTGTGCATGTGCTGTATGTATGTAATATATACGTGTATGCTCCTATGTTTAAGTGTGCATACCGGACACATACTTGTAGAAGTCAAAGGTCAATGCTAGGGTCTCCCTCAGTTTCTTCCTACCTTATTTTTTGGGACAAGTTCATTCTCTTACCTGATCTGGGAGCTCACCAATTCATCAAGACTGTGTAGTAGGCAAGCTCCAGGAATTTCCATGACTTATCTTTCCCATTTCTGGGATTATGGTCATGTACCACCACACTTGGTTTTTATATGGGTACTGTTTATCAGATCGGACATCCTCATGCTTGTGTGACAGGTTTTTTTTTTTTTTTTTTCAGCATAGAAGAGTAAAACTATATATGAGATGATGCAGTACAAATGATATGTGTTGTGGAAATTTTTAATCTCAATCTGGAGTTTTTACCCCATCTTGATCATTCAGTTTCCAGATAAGAGACACACAACTTTTATTATTTACAACAAACCTTATATAGCCAAGATCTGGGCAGATACCTACCCTCTATGCTATTAGAATCTACTTTTCTATAGATAAACTCAAGTTATTATTTACTATGTTTGATCTAGGCTGCTCTTTAACTCTAATTGGTCAGCCCTCAGGGCCATGGTTTCTTTTTATTTTAACCCATGGCAACTTTTTCTTCCTCTTCCTTATCCTCTTCTTCTCTCTCTTATTGTTCTCCTCTGATTTCCCCAGGCCTGGGAACCCTAAACTCCACCTATAACTCTTCTACCCAGCTATTGGCTGAAGGCATCTTTATTTACCAATCAGAAATAACTTGGGGGCGAGGTCACACTGGGTCACTTGGATCTATGTGCAGACTCTCTTGTCCTAGGGCAGCCAGGTCTTGGGGGCCTGTACTTATCATTAAAATATACAGCAAAAGACCAAATCTTGGCAGACATAGGCTCCCATATAGCATGCTTGAGGAACAGAGTGATGGGGGCATCACTTGATGTGTATCCTTGGCAATGCCTGGCACCAGACTTGTCTCATTTTCCCCCTTCAGTGCTTCAAAGTAAGGGTTTTTGCTTGGTTTTTACTCTACTGCAGACAATGAAATAGAGGCTAGAAGAGGGACAAGAACAGCACCACAGTGTGCTGTCAGTGGGTAGACAATCTATCTCAAAAGTGTTGTTACACTTTCTTATTGTTAAAGTCTAGGGACCTAAGAAGACTGCTTGCACGCCTATTCCTTCTTCTGTGTCTATTAGGGGTGTGTTTTTATAGAAATCCCATTTCTGTGCCTTAGTTTCATCATCCAAAAAAATGCAGGGCAATATTAGAGTCTACTTTACAAGGTTTAAATAGATACTTCTTGAAGAACTCAAGGTAATATTCAGCATGACTACATAGCATTTTACCATCACCGTCACCACTTATTAGTCTCAGTACTTCTTATACATACTTTTGTACTTAAAGATGGTTAATCCTACATTAATGTTAATTTAACTAGACTAGGCAAAGGGATACCCAGAAAGCTGATAAAACATTATTTACGAGTGTATCTGTTAAATAGATTAGCACTTCACTTGCAAGTGTGAGTAAAATTCATTGTCACCAACAGATATGGCAGCATCTCTTTGCTGAGGCCAGGAACAGAACATGAAGACAGAGGAAGGGCCAGCTTGCTTTCTGTCCTTTCCTGTTCTCAGAGCTTGGTGTTCCTCATTCTTGGACTTCTGAACTTGGACTTGGACGTCATTTGCTCCCCTCGTTCCCTGACTATTGCGTGATAGCAGACTATGTGACTTCTCCAATCCTTTGGTATCTGAGCATGTCCTGTGGATTCCCCCCCCCTTTTTTTTTTGAGGACCCTTGCCTAGAACACCCCTTCTGGACTGAGTTGTGCAAAGACTCTAAGTGACTAGGAGAGGATGGAAGGTGTGCAGGGAACGTCTGAATTAAAGCACTTAGAAGCAGTAGTTCTCAACCTTCCCAGTGCTGCAACCCTTTAATAGAGTTCTTCATACTGTGGTGGCCCCCGATTGCAAAATTATTTTCATTGCCACTTCATAACTGTTATTTTGCTACTGTTATAAATCATAATGTAAATATCCATGCTTTCTGATGGTCCTAGGAGGACCTCTGTGAATATCTCATTTGATCCCCCAAAGGGGTCTCGACCCACAGGTTGAGAACCACTGCCTCACAGTAACAAGAATTGCATCTTATCTGGTTCTTGTGGCAACGATCTCTTTCCTGTGGCTGCTGCTTTCAAAGGCTAAGAGGTTCTATTTCAGGTTTCCTGAGTTCCTACACAGCGTTCACGACCTTTCCTTCCTTTTAGAGTTTCCTTATGGTGGAAAGAGAGAGTAATGAGAGGAGGGCTTTGTTGGGAAATGAACACATCAAAGTGACAGTGTTTGGGTCGTTAAGATAGCACCTTAGTAAGGCTTTGGGGGGGATGACCCAAAGACTAGACATGAATGGGCAGACTGGAGCCAGGTGCTAAACTCAAGTGTGAGAATCTCAGGCTGATCATTTTGGCAGCATCTGGTATCTTTGAAGGGTTGGGGGATTAAAGAAGACATAGGGTGCTATGTGGGAGAGGGCACTTGTAGATTTGAATCTGAAAGAGGTCTTTGAAAACAGTGCTTTATACCCTCTGTTGGCTTTGTGGTTGTTCATGGCCAGATAAACAGTGCTGTTTATCACTGCGTTAGTTGGCTAGACATGTAGACTTCATATTGGAATGTGACTCCAGGATTCCACACTGGATGGTTCTTGGAGCTTGGGGCACATCCTCTGATTTTGTCTGAGATAGGAGGATTATAGTAAGAGCGTCTACTTTTATCATGCCCATTTCTTTCTGGAGTTCCCCATAACTTCATTAAAATGTGGCCCCTTAGTAGTGGTTCCTACTAGCTTGTAAATACCATGATTACCATAATCCAAAGGCTGAGGATTCAGGGCTCCTGATTTTTGTTGCCATTCACAATTTTTCCTTAGTGATGATGGGTCCAGGATCTGGAAACCAGTGGTCTACATCTGTTTCAAATCCCCCTCTCTTATCACATGACCCAAGCTCTAGATTCTTAGCTTAGTCATACCTGTAAAATGCCACTTACAGATAAGGTCACATGCTGAGGTACTAAGAATTCGTATGTGGGCATATTTTCTGAAGACATTCTCACCCCCATATAGGGTTCAGCAGAGATTGCACCCTGGTACTTTGAGAGGAAGCACCTATACCTGTCTGCTCGACCCTCTAAACTTTGGAAGTTCAGGGGATAGTGTTCCATCTCCCAAGAAAGACTCAGATCTGAAAATTTCCAAGCTAGTAATATCTGCCTTTGGAAGAATCTAACTTTGTGACCTTCTGATAATTTGCCTCTTCAGACCCTTGAGGGGCATCAATAGTGAGACACTTTTGGTGTCTGAGAGAGAAGATTTATGGGGAGAGGACCTACAATTTCTGGGACACTTGGAATGACAGTAAGAGCTTTCTGTGGTAAGTAAGCCCACAGGAGACCTTTAACTGTGCCCAAGGGACAAAAACAAGGTCTTTCTGAAGCAGACCCAGGCTCTTTGAAGCTCTAGGCAAGCATCACAGGCCTAGTGACCCTTCTAGTGACTCTTTGACTATAGCGATGGAGGAATCACTTGGAATGCTTGTTCAACAGATCTCCAGACTTGGTCTGCAGAGAGATGCCAGCTCAGCAGTTCTGGTGGAACCTGAGGTTTTGGTTGTCTTAACACCTTTCAAGTGACTCTGTGTCTGTTCTTTGGGGGACCCTAGTAGAACACGAACAGCTATGGGGGCCGTGAGTGCATGGGTCATAGCCAATGGTAGACTAAAAAAACTATTTCAAAGAAATTCTCATTTGGGATTCCACTTCTCAAAGAAGAATTAAAACAGAAATAGAATCCAAAATCTGGATTAACAGTTGTCCAAACCCTTTGTCTACCTTCCCGGTTTTGTCAATCCTCTGGAAGACTACGCAAGCCCCCAAACCTTTGTTATTGAGTGCTGAGCCTTCCTCCTCTCCTTTCATCTCTTAAGTATTCTGCCTCCTAGTCTCCAGTCCTATGATCTAGACTATAAAAGGGAAGTTCTCCAGAGTGAGAGATGGAGGGCGGAGGAGGGATGACAGATAGTAGTCCCATGTTGATAAATCTTGTCTTTCTCCAACATTAATATTTCATATCTAAACTCTAAAGGGAAACCTCACTGATCCATAGTGACCTGCAACCACTCAAGAGAATGTTTCTTTTCTAAATAATTTAACTTTTTTTTTCCTATGGTAGAAAAGCAAGGGAACTTGTCCCAAGTAGTTCCATTAACCTATAATTCTCTCTACAGGGCTACTGACATTAAAATGTAGTTACTTTTTTTAATGTGGGCCACAGTTAACCTTGTTGATATTCTATTTGAATCTCTTTATTCACTCTGATTTTAGGAAATGGACAGAAAGAGGTACATTAAATTCTATTATAACTATGCTCTAATCAAATTATATTTGTATATTTAGAGCTATAAGCCTTGTGTGATGGGCACCTATATTGTTTAGAGCATACATGTTTAGCACTGCTGAAAAAGAGGGCTTGCCAGGCATCCGGTTCCTTTCACCGGTTATGTGAAGCGAAAGTCAGAAATAACTTTTAAACAAGTAAAATATTTTTCCTAAAGCACATGTCAAACAAAACCCTAGTGGATAGAAACATGCTGCTTAGATCCAAAGGAGAGCTGTCTGGTTCAGTCTTTCCTAACTATGTTGTGCAAAAAGAAGTATTATTTGAGGGTGTATTGCTCAGGGTATCCTTAAGCTCGCCTACTGTGAATGTTTTGGGGCATGAGGGCTCTCCTGAATTATTCATGGACTCTTTGGCACCTATCAGTTTGGCTCTCCTGGGTTGAGAAAGACTGGGATGGGAGTTTAGTGAGCTGGCAGAGGAGAAGTGTTTCTTTCAACAAACAAACCTTCTTTTGCATCTTTCACATGGTGAAAGATTAGTCTCAAATGCAGATGGTTAGCTGGGATCATGAGCAGCATGTTGCCTTCAAGCAAAGGACAGCTGTGCTTGGCCAGCCCATAGTGTGACTCCAGCTGTAGGCATTCCAAGATGATTGGGGCAAAAGTTGCACAGTCACAGGAATTCATGAAAAGACACAGAGGAACTAAGCAGGCCTTTTCCTGTTGTGTCAAAGCTCTCTTCACACCTTCCCCATCACAATGCCTTAACATGACAAAACTGATGTGCCTTGTTAGCCTCTGTTTGCCTAGTGCTGGCCAGGCCCTGACTAGAAAAGGAAGGTATGTGTAAATGAGTGAGTGTATCTACATTGGCTCCTCCATTAGAAAAGGAGATGAGAACAGAGAGAAAATACAGATAGGTATGGTGGTTGAAATGAGAACCATCTCTCATAGTTTCATTGTTGTTATTTGAATACTTGGTTACTACTTGGTGGTGCTATGTGGGGAGGTTTAGGAGATGTGGCCCTGCTGGAGGAAGTAGGTCACTAGGAGCTTTTCCCAGTTCGTGTTACCTGCTCCATGTTTGTAGTAAAGGATGTAAGCTTCTTGTTCTCTCGGCCATGCCCTTACCTTCTTCCCTGCCACTAGGAACTCACCTCCTAGGAGCATAAGTCAAAATAATTTTTTTCTTTTAAAAATTACGTCGGTCATGGTATTTTGTCATGATAGTAGGAATGTTGCTTACAAAATTAATGGCTGCTTAGTTTAAGAGGCATTCTGTTCTAAGCATCATTTCCAGTTCTTCGGCTTCAAAAATCTCATCCAATCTTTATTAAAAGACATTTAGATTCTCAGTGTGCCCATTTTATTGGTGCATAAAACAGAGGCCTGGTGACCTTAAACAGTACTCTCATGTACATCTTGTTAGTTGAGCCTTTTCTGTATGAAAATTTATGCTGACACTAACTAGTGAGGGAAGAAAGAAAGAAAGAAAGAAAGAAAGAAGTAGTTACCCAGAAGAAATTCTTTCCATTCTGACCTGGAACTAAGGTGAAATAACTACAGTGACAAATTGGCTCTGGAGTAAGACCTAGAGTCAAATGTCCCCGAGGAGTAGCTTCAGCATCTACAGGACTAGAATTCAGTCTCAGAGGGCTGTGGCTGGTCTAGCCTAGTCTCTGTTGGATCCTCAGCATTTGGGATACTTTCTTTGATTGTTGTTTACATGTGGGTGAAGGCATATTTGACCACAGGAGAGAGTGGTGACTCCACAGCTGAAGTGCCATCATGAGTAATTACAGAGCCAGGTCTGAGAATGAGAAATCTTGGAACGATAGGACATGTGGTAATAAGACCCACCTAAAACTCAAAGTAAAGGTTGGAGGAATCCTGCCTGAGGTGACCCTGGAAACGGATGGTGTTATCTCACAGAACCTTGAGCCCATCTATGCTTGCTAGTGCCTGGGGATGACAGACTTTGCTGGATGTCTCTATTGATAGAGCAGAGCTAACAGGCATACCTTGTTGAGAAATATGGTAATTCCTAACCACAAGGTCAGAGTTATTCTCATTGAAGAAATAGGATTCATGACTACAGGCATGATGCTTCCCTGTAATTGGCAAAATAAAATATAGAGCTGAATGGTAAGCTCAGTTTAGATGACTGGGGTGGGGTGAGTAGTCTAACTCTACATTGGAGTGGGATTGTTGGCTCCTTTTTGCTAATCCATGAATGTAGAGTTGTCAAGAGTCTTCCTATGAAAAGGGGAGTGGAGTAAAAAGAAACAGATGATTGAAGTCATGTCTGTTTTGTTTCATAGGCGAACACAGTACCTGGCTTTATGACCCTAGTCTATAGTTACAACTGTGAATCCTTAAGCTCATGGGTCCAATTAGTTACTTGTACTATTTCTAAGATGGATCTATTGTGGCTCGTGGCCTGAGGGTACAGTTTATCATGGTGGAACAGGCATGACAGAAACTGCTCACAGCCATGGCAGAAAGAGTGTAAGGGCTCTTGCTTATAGTTAGGAAGCCAAGAGAAAAATGCTAGCGCTCAGCTGGCTTTATTATTCCCTAGGCCATGGGGTGGTGCCACCCACATTCATAGGAAACTTTCCTCTATCAGCAAATCTTTTCCGAAAAAGCTCTCATAGACATAACCCCAAAGGATCTTATCAATGCGCCAGGTGTTTCTTAATCCAATCAAATTGACAGAAGTTAACTATTCTATGATCATTTTCCAATGAGATGTAGGTAAAATTCACATATGTGAAGAATTGACATGTTTCTTGTATGGGTGTATCCCCATCCATGTGCATTGTGTATGCATATTTTCTTACCCACATGTCCATCCATGTGTGCGGTGTTTGCATTTCTTCTTACCCATGTGTGTGTGTGTGTGTGCCCATCCATGTGTGTAGTGTATACATATCTTCTTTTGTGTGTGTATGTGTGTGTGTGTATGTGTGTGTATGTGTGTGTGTAGGACAGGGGTTGATGCTAGGAGTCTTCTATGTCTTTCCACCTATTTATTTTTGGAGACAGGGTCTCACTGAGCCTGCAAGTCATCATTTCCCCTAACCTAGCTAGCTAGTATGCCCCTGAATTTACTTATCTCTGTACTATACTATCCACTCTCACCCAATGCCAGCACTGAGGTTACAGATGTGTGTTATTAAGCCTGGTAGTTTTTCAACACCTCACTCTCACCAATGGACAGACCATGGAAATGGAAACTAAACAGAGACACAGTGAAACTAACAGAAGTTATGAACCAAATGGATTTAATAGATAGCTATAGGGCATTTCATTCTAAAACAAACAAATATACCTTCTCCTCAGCGCCTCATGGTACCTTGTTCACAACTGACCATATAATCGGTCACAAAACAGGCATCAACAGATATAAGAAAACTGAAATAATCCCATGCATCCTATCAGATCACCATGGACTAATGCTGGTCTTCAATAACAACAAAAACAACAGAAAGCCCACATACACATCGAAGCTGAACAATGTCCTACTCAATGATAACTTGGACAAGGAGGAAATAAAGAAAGAAATCAAGGACTATTTAGAATTTAATGAAGATGAAGGCACAACATACCAAAACTTATGGGACACAATGAAAGCAGCACTAAGAGGAAAATTCATAACTCTGAGTGCCTCCAAAAAGAAACTGGAGAGAGCATATATTAGCAGCTTAGCAGCACACCTGAAAGCTCTAGAACAAAAAGATGCAAATACACCCAAAAGGAGTAGACGGCAGGAAATAATCAAACTCAGAGCTGAAATTAACCAAATAGAAACAAAAAGAGCTATACAAAGAATCAACCAAACCAGGAGCTTGTTCTTTGAGAAAATCAACAAGATAAATAAACCCTTAGCCAGACTAACCAGAGGGCACAGAGACAGTATCCAAATTAACAAAATCAGAAATGAAAAGGAATATATAACAACAGAAACTGAGGAAATCCAAAAAAAAAAAAAAAATCACAAGATCCTACTTACTACAAAAGCCTATACTCAGTAAAACTGGAAAATCTGGATGAAATGGACAATTTTCTAGACAGATACCAGATACCAAAGTTAAATCAGGATCAGATAAACCATCTAAACAGTCCAATAACCCCTAGAGAAATAGAAGCAGTCATTAAAAGTCTCCCAACTTAAAAAAGCCCAGGACCAGATAGGTTTAGTGCAGAATTGTATCAGACCTTCAAAGAAGACCTAATAACAACACTCTTCAAACTATTCCACAAAAAAGAAACAGAAGGAACACTATCCAATTCATTCTATGAAGCTACAGTTACGCTGATACCAAAACCGCACAAAGTTAAAAGTCTTGGAAAGATCAAGAATTCAAAGCCCATACCTAAATATAATAAAAACAATATACAGAAAACCAGTAGCCAACATCCAACTAAGTAAAGAGAAACTTGAAGCAATCCCACTAAAATCAGGGACTAGACAAGGCTGCCTACTCTCTCCCTACCTATTCAATATAGTACTTGAAGTCCTAGCCAGAACAATTAGACAACAAAAGGAGATCAAGGGGATACAAATTGGAAAGGAAGAAGTCAAAATACCACTATTGGCAGATGATATAATAATATACTTAAATGACCCCCCAAATTTCACCAGATTACTCTTACAGCTGATAAAAAAAACTTCAGCAAAGTGGCTAGATATAAAATTAACTCAAACAAATCAGTGGCTTTCCTATGCTCAAAGGATCAATGGGCCGAGAAAGAAATTAGGGAAGCGACATCCTTCACAATATTCACAAATAATATGAAATATCATGGTGTGACTCTCACCAAATAAGTGAAAGATCTATATAACAAGAACTTCAAGTCTCTGAAGAAAGAAATTGAAGAAGACTTCAGAAGATGGAAAGAGCTCCCATGCTCATAGATTGTCAGGATTAATATAATCAAAATGACCATCTTGCTGAAAGCAATCTACAGATTCAATGTGATCCTTCTCAAAATTCCAACTCAATTCTTCATGGAGTTAGAAGGAGCAATTCTCAAATTCATTTGGAATAACAAAAAACCCAAGGTAGTGAAAATTATTCTCAATAATAAATGAACATCTGGGGGAATTACCATCCCTGACCTCAAGGTATATTACAAAGCAATAGTGATAAAAACTGCATGGTATTGGTATAATAACAGGCAGGTAGATCAATGGAATAGAATTGAAGANCCAGAAATGAACCCACACACCTATGATCACTTGATCTTTGACAAAGAAGCTAAAACCATCCAGCATTTTCAACAAATGGTGCTAGTTAAACTGGCAGTCAACATGTAGAAGAATGCAAATTGATTCATTATTATCTTTCTGTACAAAGCTCAAGTCCAAGTGGATCAAGGACCTCCACACAAAACCAGATACATTGAATCTAGTAGAAGAGAAAGTGGGGAAAAGCCATGGGCACAGGGGACATTTCCTGAACAGAACACCAATAACTTATGCTGTAAGATCAACAACTGACAAATGGGACCTCATAAAATTGTAAAGCTTATGTAAGGCAAAGGACACTGTCAATAGGACACAAGGGCAACCAACAGATTGGGAAAAGATCTTTACCAATCCTATCTCCAATAGAGGACTAATATCCAATATATACAAAGAACTCAAGAAGTTAGACTCCAGAGAACCAAATAACCCTATTAAAAATGGGGAATAGAGCTAAACAGAGAATTCTCAACTGAGGAAACTTGAATGGCCAAGAAGCACCTACAGAAATGTTCAGCATCCTTAGTCATCAGTGAAATGCAGATCAAAACAACCCTGAGATTCCACCTCACACCAGTCAGCATGGCTAAGATCAAAAATGCAGGTGACAGCAGATGCTGGTGAGGATGCAAAGAAAGAACACTCCTTCATTGCTGTTGGAATTGCAAGCTGGTACAACCACTCTCTGGAAATCAGTCTGGCAGTTCCTCAGAAATTTGGACATAGTATTACCTGAGGACCCAGCTATACCACTCCTGGCCATATACCCAGAAGATGCTCCCACATGTAATAAGGACACATGCTCCACTATATTCATAGCAGTCTTATTTATAATAGCCAGAAGCTGGAAACAACCCAGATGTCCCTCAACAGAGGAATGGATACAGAAAATGTGGTACATTCACACAATGGAATACCACTCAGCTATTAAAAACAATGACTTCATGAAATTTGTAGGCAAATGGTTGAATCTAGAAAATATCATCCTGAGTGAAGTAACTCAGTCACGAAATAACACATGGTATGTACTCACTGATAAGTGGATATTAGACAAAGATCATGAAATACTTACAATACAACTCGTGGATCACATGAAGCTCAAGTGAAAGTAAGGCCAAAGAGTGGATGCTTCAGTCCTACTAGAAGGGAAACAAAATAATCAAGGGAAGTAGAGGGTGGGAAGGACTTTGGAGGAAGAAAAGAGAGGGAAGGGGAAAAGAGGGGGAAAGAGCCAGGTATGGGAGGAGATGGATGAGATGTACAGAGGGTCAGGAAATTGAACAGAAGTGTGTAGCAATGGGGGATGGAGAACTGGGGTAACAACCAGAAAGTCCTATATGCCAGGAAAGCAAGAGCCTCCCAGGACCCCATGGGGATGACATTATCTGAAGTACCCCACAAAGGGGAGGAAGAACCTGTTGAGACCATATGTAGAGGTTAGGCATGGCCCCCCTGTTGAGGGATGGGGCCACCCACCCATCCCCAAAATGTTAACCCAGAATTGCTCTTGCCTAAAGGAAATACAGGGACAGAGAGTAGAGCAGAGACTGCCCTACCTGGGGAATCCATCCCACATGCACACACCAATCCCAGACACTATTGCTGATGCCAAGAAGTGCTTGCTGACAGGAGCCTGATACAGCTGTCTCCTGAGAGGCTCTGCCAGATCCTGACCAATACAGATGTGGATGCTCACAGCCAACCATTGGACTGAGCACAGGGACCCCAATGGAGGAGTTGGGGGAAGGATTGAAGGAGTTGAAGGGGCCTTATCTGGCATCAATGGGAGGGGATGCTCTTGTTCCTGTGAAGGCTTGAAGCCCCTGTGTAGAGGGACGCTAGGGCGGTGAGGCGGGAATGGGTAGGTGGGTGGGGCAGCACCCTCATAGAAGCAGGGTAAGGGGGATGGGATAGGGGGTTTGCACAGGGGAGACTGGAAAAGGGGATAACATTAGAAATGAAAATAAATAAAATATTTAATTATATAAAATAGAGCATGAGCATTTTATGGAGACAAGTGTCCTTGTAAATGTCCCCATCTTCTCCTCAGTGCCTCCACTCATAAATCTGGGAGGCTCCTGATCCTCTCTCTCCTCCTTTTCTCCAAGCGTTCTGCCCACCATCCTATTACAATAATTTGCATTGTCTCCAAAAGAGGAAAAAAAAATGAACCTCTTATTCAAAGTTCTACTTCAGTTTAGACAATATTCTGTAAATATCAGTTAACTGCTATAACTCCTGACAAAAGCTGGAAAGTTGTTTTTTTTCTAATTTTCTAATTTATTCATTTCCTTTTCTTTGAATCAACACTACTGGGCATGTAAGACATACTAGGTACAGGAAAAACAATGCCTAAGAAAGTATGTGTGCTTTCATGACCGTGTATAAACAGAGCAAAACCACCTGTAGACTGAGCTGGAAACAAACTAATTTATTGAAAGTGTAACTGTAAATATAATTTCAGTGTGTTTATTTCATGATCTGCTCTGACAACACCCCTGGGCTTCTTGGCCTGTAGCACACACTCCATGGATTTATTAGTACAACTTTACTAGGGATCTCCCTCCAGTTTTTATGGATATATTCTCTTTTCTATCATTAATTGTCGTGACTGACTTCGGCCCTTTAGTGCCCAAAGAACTAATTTCAAAATCTGAAGGGCAAACCTCTGCTTGGCCAGGTACTTAAAGTGGCCTCTCTGACTCTCATGGTGACAAATGTGACAAATGATGGAAATAAGGTGCTACCAAAACCCAAGACCCACATTAATCACTAGGAAGAAATAGCATGTGTCACTAAGTAAAGGACAGCAAAACACCTGCTGTGTTTACAGTTATGTCAGTCCCCATGCAAGACATAACTAATAGATCACAGATCTCTTTCCTAATGACCCACACATAACATTATATTCTTTCTTTACACCCCATTCTAGTAGCCACTGACAATGAATCAGACATGGATCCTGAGGTAAAAGTTGCCATTGTCTGCCTCAGAATCAATGAAGAGAGACTAGGATGCTCCATGAATCACAGGAATGACTGAAGCAGACCTATACAAAAACATTAAGGGTGCCATCAAGCAAACTTCACCCTAGTCTTTGACATTTGCAATCTTAGGAGTGTCTCCTCTCCTAAACTCCATATGCTCACAAGGCTCTGCTTGTCACTTTCCAGCACAATGTTCCTGTATAAGCAGGATGATATCCTCTTCTGGCCAGCCTTGTACCAGTGAATAGGAAATAGGAAACTGGAAAGTCGGGTCAGTAGATAAAACACTGAGCAAGCATGGAGACTTAGTTCAGGTCCCCAGCACACACATAAAATCTGGGTGCAGCAGTCCATGTCTGTAACCCCAGGCCTGGGAAACTGAGGCAGGTGAGGTGAATCTCTGGAGCTCACTGGCCACCCAGCCTAGCTGAATTATGAGTTCCAAGTTCAGCGAGAGACCCTGTCTCAAAGACTCAAGTTGAAAAGGTGAATTAGTTAAGGTTTCTATTGCTGTGATAAAAAACAAACAAACAAACAAAAAAAAAAAACCATGACCGAAGCAGCTTGAGGAGGAAAGGGTTTATTTGGCTTACACTTCCACATCACTGTTCATCATCAAAGGAAGTCAGGACAGGAACTGAAACATGGCAGGAACCTGGAGGCAGAAGTGGGTGCAGAAGCCATGGAGGGGTGCTGCTTACTGCCTTGCTCACCATGACTTGCTTAGACTGCTTTTTTTTTTTTTTAATAGAACACAGGACCATCACCCCACAGGTAGCAACACCCACAGTGGGCTGGGCCATCCCCAATCAATCACTCATTAAGAAAATGCCATGCAGCCAGGTCTTCTGGAGGCATTTTCTCAATTGAGGCTCCCTCCTCTCTGATGAGTTTAGCTTATGTCAAGTTGATAATAATTAGCCAGCACAACTGAGCCCTTGTTAATTTGATACACAAACACATCATGTTTCAATTAGAACCTCTCCTTTCTCATTTGTTCCCAAGCTGGTACATTAATATCAATATCATAATATAAAGTAACTTTGAAAGTCCCAGTCTTTGGAATTTCAAACACACTAAAAGTTCAGTCCCTTTAAAAATCTGGTTTCTTGAAGAAAACGCAAAAGTCTCTTTTAACAGCTCAGAATATCCCAACTGTGGGCTCCTGTCAAAATCATAATTTAGTTAAAAGCTTTCAAGAGGGAAGACCAGGGCAGGTAACAGTCACAATGTAGGTAAAGCAAAACCTAACTCCAACACTGTAAATAACTCAAAGTCTAATATCTAGGATTCACTCCCGGTCTTCAGGGCTCCCCCAGAGGGCTTAGGTCACTTCTCTGGCTCTGCCCTCTGCAGCATACACAGCTTGTCTCCTAGGCTCAGGCTGGCTCCATCCCACATCTGCTTCTGTTCTTGATGGTCATCCCATGATAGTCACAAATCCAGAATTGCTGGGCTCCTTGGTGCAACTGGGCAGCACTTTCAATAGCTTTTCACCAATAGCTTCTGCTAGGCTCCCTTCAGAAACTCCAAGCCCTGCCACAGTGCCAAGCTTCAGCAACTCTCCAGGGTCCCTTCATGCCTTCAAAACCAGTATCTTCTGAGTGACTCTTAACACTACCAAGATCAGCTGCCAGCATGAGGTACAACCTTGGTTGCCTCTGGAACCCAGATTCTATGTGCTGACCATGAGAAAACACTTCTCAAAAGACTTCCCATCGATGATGCTAGTCTCTTCTTAATCTCAGCTGATTCTTCAGTCCCAGCTGACCAGCATCCATTGTCCCAGCAAAACAAAGGCTTCACTGTAGTGGTTCTGTTCTCTTGCTAATCATAGCCAATTCTTCTGCTCCAGCTAAGTACCCACCACAGATTCTTCACACAAAGGTCCCAGAAGAGGCATTACTTGCCTCTAAAACTTCACACCCTAGGCCTGATCATCTACACAGCTCTCAGCATACCCATCTCCCAATATCCTACAACAGCTCAGTCAGGTCTCAGTACTCAATGGCTTTTCTAGACTAGATGAAGTTCCAAAAATTATTCCACAATCCTCCCCAAATCAACATGGCCCGGTCTATCACTGCAGTATCCCACTGTCCTGGTCCCTACTTGTCTTAGTTAAGGTTTCTATTACTGTGATGAACCACCACCACCAAAGCTACTTGGGGAGGAAAGAGTTTATTTGACTTACACTTCCATATCACTGTTCATCATCAAAGGAACTCAATCAGGGCAAAAACCTGGAGACAGGAGCTGGTGCAGAAGCTATGAAGCGCTGCCATTTACTGGCTTGGCTCATCATGGCCTGCTTCTAGGTTCTGATTAATTGAATATCACCTATAAAAATGTGTTATTGAAGTTTACAGTAGCAGGTCACTCCTCCATGTAGGCGTTCACTACCTTATGTTTAAGATTCTCTTCTCTCTCTCTCTCTCTCTCTCTCTCTCTCTCTCTCTCTGTGTGTGTGTGTGTGTGTGTGTGTGTGNTGTGTGTGTGTGTGTGTGTGTGTGTGTGAGAGAGAGAGAGAGAGAGAGAGAGAGAGAGAGAGAGAGAGAGAGAGAGAGAGAGAGAGAGAGAGAGGTGGACACACACTCTCTTTGCCCTATGAACTGGAACAGTAATCCGTTCCCTGTGATTAAATTAGTGTAAGTAATAAGATATCATAGACTTGATTGATTTCCTCAGCAATGGTTATTAACCAGCCCAATTCAGAGCCAAGCAGGGCCATTATTCTAAACATTGATTTCTGAACAGCATGCAGGGGAAGGAAATTCTCAGCTGCAGAGGTATTCCATGAGGAGTTACCAGGTAGGATGATACATGGTGAGGATTCTCAGATGTGGCAACGAACCCCGAGGAATCTTTAAACACCACAATACACAGATGTCAGAGTCTTTGGGGAGGCAGGGTAATGATGTAAATAGACTTTACCAATATTCTCAGGGAGTAATTCTTGAGGCACATCACAAAAATTTCAGGGCTGAGAACGGTATTGTATTCCCACCGTTATATTTAATCAAACAAATATGTACTTGGTAATTCCTCTGGAGTGCATTTGCTGGAGACTCTGGAGACAAGAGGAAATGCAGCTTCAAGACTCTCACACTCACTTGGTGTGTTTCTTGACAAAGTGTGGAAATAACCCTCCTCTTGAAAAGAGTGAGAAGCTAAGATGTGGGTACTGAATGAGGAGATGCAACACGCCAGATGAAAAACAATTCTTATTTTGTTTCTGAGATAGGCTTTCCCTATGTAGCGCAGACTAGCTTTGACCTCCAATCTCCCTAACTTTATCCTCCAAGATCTAGGATAACATCTGTGATCAACCATGCCTGGCTGGGGGTAGCAACCTTTCACAGGACTGCAGGAACAATTTTAGCATTATGCAGAGCTGTGAATAATGGCGTGACTCTCTACACTCCTGAGAAAAAGAAACCTGTGAAAGAAAAGTGAATTCTCCCACTCTATCCCCGTGCTTCTGTCTACCCCGAGCTGCAAGTAGTACTGTTTCAGTGTGGTTCCCCCTCAGACTGCCCATACCATGTACACCATGCAGAGGGAATCCTGACAAAGCCTTAAACCACAACGGGCTTCATCTTTGCATATATACATGCTTCCTGTGCTTAGGGCAACAAGCTCATGGTGAGAACTGGAAGAGTCAGCTCTGGGATCAGATATTCTGGGTTTAGATTGGGAATCTCACCCTATGGAGGGACATATCAAGTGAACTCATTAGGTCTTACTATGGGAATAATAATAAAAATTACTCCATGAATTTGTGCTAAGAGTGCCTAAAGTAATATATATGTGTAAAATACTTAACTCAGTACCTGACTTTCAGTGAGACTTATATTTTTTTTAAGGTTTTGGTCATTTTTTTCTAAAGAATAACAATACATGAGATGGTTTGTACCTTACAAGATAAAAGAATCTGTTTTCTACTTTCTTCTGTCGCTTGACCCCAGACATGAAACCAGGTCCAAGGAGAGAGGACTAAGGAGGTACAAGCGCTGTGATTACATTCTAACCATGTTACAGGGGACTACTGTGGTGCTTCGAATAATAACACCCGCACCCTGCCCCTTAGACTCCCTTTTTCTTTTTGCTTCATGAGTGTGGATTGAGATGTGGGCTCTCAGCTTCCTGCTCTGCTTGCCAGCTTCCATGGCTTCTCCACCATCACAGACTCCCCTTATAGAACTATAAGCCAGAAGGAACAAGTTCTTCTAAGACCTGCTGTTTGTACCTGTGTTTTCTCACAGCAGTAGTGAAATAGAAGAAACAACTACCCTGGGGAGGGGAGGCACAGGAAAAAGAAGTCTAGGGTTCTGTCTTCTAAGTTTCTTGTCTCCAAGAACCATGAACAAGATCCTCTAACATTTATTTAAACTAAAACTAAGAAGAGTCTAAATGAAATTAATGGATATTGATGTCTAGGGCTTTTCCAAATATAAAGATCTTGAGGTCCCTAAAAACAGAATCTGCAAGTGGTTTCGTTGTATCTGCCGTATATTCTTTAAAAGAAACTCATACACTCCTCACCTCCCTGCTTCCAATTCCCCTCTCACCCCTACTCCCATGCTTTGGAATTATAAATAAGGAGTATTTCAGGTGTGTGTGTGTGTGTGTGTGTGTGTGTGTGTGTGTGTGTGTACACGTTTACATGTGTATATGAATACAGGTGTGCCTTTGGGACTTTTTCAAGTCCTTTATTTGTCTGAATGTTATTGATTTTTTTCCTAATTGTTATTCACTATGCTAATTTCACCCACAAATCTCACGTTCTAGTGATCAAAAAATAATAAACTCACTAACAAACAAAACAACCATTATTGCAATGTTGGGAAAACATCAGTTAATATCAATAGCATATTTGCAATTATCTTAAGCCCAAGTTACCCATGATGCAGCACACAGGTAGCTTCAGGCCCTTGGGTAGAGGGGGGTCTCCTAAGGAATGCCCACTTCCTTTTCTTGATTGAAAAGAAAGTAGAAACGTACCCACCAAACACTGAAGAAACCCAGCAATGAGTGAATGACCGGGGGAAAAAAACCTGATTATCTCAAAAAAGAAGTATGGCATCTCTCTGGTTCCATACCTTCCCACCCCTGTTTTTTTCTTTTTTTTTTTTTTTTTAAATTCTTATTGTCTTTTTTAAAAATAAAAAAGAAAACTTTACGTATAAAATACATAAGAACATATAATACATCTTTTCTTTTCTGCACTAGTGTGTTTTACTGTTTTATTTACATACGTTATTTTATAGAATAGTAGGCCTCACTGATGTCTTCATGCGTATGTAGAATTAGCTTGGCTCTTACCGACCCCTGTTCTCCCTCTGGTTTCCCCTCTGCCTTGTCTCTGGCCCTCTTCCTCCTCACAGTCTCTCTTAAGCATTTGTGTTTAAGGCACTGTTTTAATCACATGGAAAGCATGAAGGTGAGCATGGCATCTTTTGCCATGCCCCCAAGATTGAGGTTCTTCTAAAAAAAAAAAAAAAAAAAAAAACATAAAAAATTGCTAGTGTTTCAATAGGAGCTCAGAGCACAGCAGAGGTACTGTGCAAAGTTGGGCCATCACCGGGTTCCTCCTCTTTCTCCTCTTCTTCCTCCTGCTCCTCCTCTTCTTCCTCCTCCTCCTCCTCCTCCTCATTATATTTTAATATTAGCAGCAACATTACATGTGTGTGCTACATCACATAGGTTTATTGAAGGAAGGTACCCAGTGTCCTGCTCTGTTCCACATAATACCCAAATGACCACACAGCCATATGTGCAGTCTCTCATGGGAGCTGAAGCTCGCTCCTTCAGCTGTGCTGAGGGCCTCTCAGGATACCCTTGTCTCTACCGCTGCCCCTAGTGCTGCATTTTTAGGCACACACAGCCACACAGTAAGAATGGGCTTTGGAAACTCACAGCATTGGAACTGAATTACCCTTTTTAGACTTAGGCAAGCCAGACAAACCCTCCTATTTCTCATGCTTATGGAGAAGACCTCCTGAGAATCAGATATTCTAATGTTCACGGATGATGCGGGTCAAGGATTTGCAGGCAAGAGCAGACATAGTAAGTATCTCTCTCTTGAGGAATGAGCAATTGCCTATCCTGGGTGAGAAGAAGCCTGACCTAATTACAGCTTTAGATGGTGGAGTGGGTAGTGTGACCAGTGAGTCATATGTCATGGACTCCCTCTTAGACCAGGGACCTGTTGCGATTCATGAGAAGCACTGGCATCAGAACCTCTCAGTCTTCACCTCAGTGCCCCCTGGGTGAGTCATTCAGAAGTAGGCAGTAGCCAGATTAACTGTGCCCTTCACTTGTGACACCCTGATCCCCTTCCACATGTGTGACAGCTCTAGCATGGCCAGGAATAAGGGTGAGTGATCTCACCTTGTGCAGTCATCATTCACTTGCTTGTTGAAGTTTAATTTACCATGGATATGTTTTAAAACGTGAACACTGTCAGGTGAGCTCCGCCCACATGCTTCTGTAACAGGCATCTCACGTCTGGTCTTCTACCCTAGTTCCCAGAACCCTGCTCGGATTCTCAAACCATCTCTCCTCTCACTTAAACTTCTACCTTCCTGTTCCATTTCACCTCCACTGTCTTTCCCACACATCTTCCCAGTGCATGATTCACTCCAACAGCAAGAGAGAATCACTCTGTAGCACATGCTTTCGGGTTGCCAGTGCTAATACTGGTGTGGGGGTCACCTTCTTGTTCCAGGGACTGTCACCCTTCCCCATCTCTCATTCCATTTGAGATACTCATTGGAAGGCTGTTGCAAGTCACCCATTCTCAACATATCATCATGTGGTTTCCTGGCTGTCCCACTCTCGGTGATGGTAGTGCTGGTTCCAGGCCCTCTAGAAAGAAGACACGTAAATAGAATTAAATTTGCAAGAGAGTGACTAGAGGAGGCATCTATGAAAGCGGGAGAGAGCAAGCAGGAGTGGACTGGATAGAGCTGATTAGTCTTCGGATTGTCATCCAGGACTGACAGCTGGAGAAGAGGAGAGAGAAGAAAGGTTGGAGGAAGAGAAATGTCACACTGCCACTCTGACAAAGTCTTGACCAGCCATAAGGCAGCTCCACAGTGAGGGATTTTAATCAGAAGAGGTCCACCTTGGTGAGAACCAGGTCAACTTGTTCAGCCCTCTATACTTGTTCCCTGGTGGGGAGGAGCCCAGGACCTCAGGGCTCAGCACAAACACTATGATATGATCATAGTTGAATTCTTCAGGCAGCTGCCAGTTTCCTTTGCTGGGGTTTCCTTGAAGACAAAAAACTGAGGGCTGCAGTTTCATAACTACCACAACATTTATAGCTTACAAAGTGACACAAGCCTTTTGCTCAAAGAAGATAGGTAAAAACGTCTCTCGCCTTCCATCCTTAGACACCAGCTCACTCCTTACCATGCTCACAGCTGATCGGATTGTGCCTACCTTTGGAAACATCCCATATACAAATACTCAAATGTTTTGTATTAACATAAACATCCCATATACAAATACTCAAATGTTTTGTATTAACATAAGCTTCATAAACTCAGTGACACATGTTTGCACATTACTTTCATCCTATTAGATCCTTAATTTCCATACTATACTTTTTCACAACTGTACAATATGGATTATACAATTATACCTAAAGGTTTTGAGCCAATCCCATGTTGGTGAATATTTAGAGTTTCTCCACTATAATGCAGAAATCATAGTTTACCTCTACAAAATATCAGAGTTACTTCCTAGATCAAAGGGAAATTGTATTTTTTTTTATTATACCAGGTATTAGCCCACAAACAGCAATACACTCCCACACAGCATTTAGTTACATGGCAAAGTCCTCCATAACTTCAGAGACAATGTAAATAGAAATGTATCTAATGCCAAAGGACTGATGCCAACCAGCCCTACCTAAGAGGACCTCTGATGGTTAGAAAGGTTTACCTTACATTGACTAGAAGTCTGTCTGTATTTTATACTCATTGGTTTGTATCCTGGGAAGAAACCAAGAGTCAATTTTGTCTGTGATCCATGTAAGAAATCTTCCATAATTGCTGGTCATGCTTCCAGAGAGTCATTTCTTTGCTGCAAAATCCCTCCTGCATCTTTAATCAAGCTTCACATGACCACATTGTTGAGCTTCTTCACCACACTTGGATAGAATTTTCTGGAGGTGATGATGCCCCAATCTCCAGAATGGAAGAGGCCTACCTTTGACCCCTGCCTCTGTGCTTTCTAGTGCCCCCTGGGTTGAGAGCACTGTGACAATCAATGGGAGACTGATACTATCCTTCCAGATGATCCCACTTTGTGTGAGGCCTTGCCATCACACTGCATTTGTGACAATCAACTTTGCATCCTCCTTATATATAAAACATCACAGCTTTATACCATTCAACTAAGTCATCACAGGATGGTAATGGCCATTTTTAGTTTATAGTTTAGTTTACTAAAAATGTGTCTGTAGATATAATGTTATATGGGCAAAGATACTGTAGTTAAAGATAAAATTCTAAGCAAATCCTTGTGAAGTTATTTTATAGATGTGACATGAAAATGACTAACATTCTTAATCAACAGAGACCATGTAAATCCATTTTAAAAAGAACAATTTGGGGCTAGAGAGATGGCTCAGCAGTTAAGAGCACTGACTGCTCTTCCAGAGGTTCTGAGTTTAATTCCTAGCAACCACATGGTGGCTCACAACCATCTGTAATGGGATTTGGTGCCTTCTTCTGGTGTGTCTGAAGACAGTGACAGTGTAATCACATACATACAATAAATAAATCTTTTTAAAAAGGAAAAATGTGGACATGAGTGTGTCTTTCCAAACCTGTTAAAATTTCAAATAATTAGCATTACCTTTGATTATTAAGGATGCAGGGAAAGATGCATCCCTATTGTGGGAATTTTCTCTTGAGCCCCCTTTATGGAAGACAATTTACCAATAGGAATCAAAACTAAATGATCATACAACTAACTCCAGACATTAACTGGACAGACTTCATTCAAATGGAGTCACCAGGCAACTGTAGAAATAAGTACATGGATGCTGATAGCAGGTTTGCATAGAGTAGCAAAATTGGGGAAAGTCTCAGAGGTCTACTCATAGAAGTGACAGATCACTTACTACATTCAAAAGTATTAGACAGTGCCTGGGAGATGGCTAAGTAAGGGCGCAAGTTGGAAGCCCTAGCCTAAGAAATGCTGGGTGTGGCTGCATATGCCTTCAACCTCAGCATTGGGAAGAGAGCTTGCCAGCTATCCATGCTGAGACAGAGAGGGGGGGAGGGAGGGAGGAAGAGGGGGGAGAGAGAGAGAGAGAGAGAGAGAGAGAGAGAGAGAGAGAGAGAGAGAGAGAGAGAGAATGCAGTTTCAGTTCAGTAAGAGACCCTCTCTCAAGGGAATATGGTGAAGAACAATAGGGGAAGGGAAGATATCCAACATCCTACTCTGGCATTCATGTGTGTGCTCTATACATACATACATACATACATACATACATACATACACACACACACACATCACATCACATCACATATCACAAAGCATTTAAAAACTACCTCAGAACTCGATTTTAAAACACAAACACATGAATGTGCGCAGCACTACCACTGAGACATGAAGTAATACAACAACATGCATGTACATGCACACACATGTCCTGGAGACAAATGGAATACTACAGCCCTGAACACCAACAGTGCTCTTTTTTTTTTTTTTTTTTTTTTTTTTTTTTTAGGTGTAATTACTTTACATATCTGAACCATTTAGATTTTTACACTTATACTCAATTTTATAATCAGAAAAGAAAAACAAATAAAGATGTTTTTTGACTGAACAAAATTAAAAAGAAAAATGTCTGAGGGTAATGGTGCTCAGAGAAAACAAACCCTGAGAATATAACCAAACGAGTTTGTTGCTGTGAAAAAGATTAAGGGACAGATATAGAAGTGGCCATGACAGTTTTTTTAAAACTTCAACTGCTTGCAAGAGGCTTTTGTTACTAACAGACCAGACACACCTCTAAGTTCTAGTTCTTGGCAAGTTGCTAAAAAGTAACGTTAGCAATGTAACCTATGCTCTCTTCATTGGAGAACGGGAGGAAAGATTCTAAGAACTGAGAACCAAGGTGTCTGCTGCTGAGATGGGGTCCTCCTGATGAGTCAGGGAAGCTGTACCCATGAAATTGCAACCCCAACAAGACCTGAAAAATAACAACAGCATTCACATGGTAGCCTGGACCAGGGACTCTCACAAGGCCCACCCCTGTAGAAAGAGTCGCAGGCAATGAATGGTTGCTGAGAGAGGGAAAAACAGTCTCCTTGAGGGATGAGCCCCTCCATAGGATATTCAATTCAAAGTAACCAGCCCTAACCTGCATATAGATGAGTGATGCTAGGTAGGCTCAGCAGGTTGTACCTATAAATTCATGTATATGTGTATGTGTAACAATTATAATTAAAGACTAAGAAACCATGAATCTGAGGAGTGGAAGGGGGCACAGAAGGAATTCGAGTACAAAGAGAGGGAATGATATAAATACAGTAATTGCATATGAAATTCTCGGCCAAATAGATTTAAATAAAAGAAAATAGCCATTGTCCCCATACTCAGCACCGACCCACACCTATCCGCCACGCTATCTGATGCCCCCATCTGTTCTCTTTAAAAACAAAAGCCTATCCTCTACTGATACAGTGATTTCATGTCTGTCCTCTATTGATACAGCATTTCATGTTCCCAAATCACTTCCTCTGTATTGAGTTCACCAAAACAATCCACACTCAACAGAAAGATCTGTGAAAAATTCCAAAGTGTTAAATACAGAAACAAAATCTGTTCTCTGTGTAATCTTTTGAATATACATATAGGTGGAGATAACAACCTTTAAACATATCTATTCCTTTATGTCTCTTCATGCATGGTTCTTCTCTGGCACAGGCATTTTTCAAAAACACAGACCCTCTTTTGTTTAATTAATAATCCCCCCAGACATAAATCACCCCAGCGGCACCCTTCCTAAGCAGCCCTGTGGCAATGACCTACTTTAACAGCCTTTCATGTATAGCTTGGGTTTACTATGTATTTTGGAAATTACTGCTCAATAGCTATTTTGGGAGATCAGCATTTTCCTTAGTAACTTTAGCAATAAGTACCATTTTTCCCCACCTACGAAGGAAGAATAATAGAATAACGGAAATGAATTAAAGTCTAATGAAAAGGAGCTCGTCGTTACCCTCAGGAAACCAATAATAATAAAACAATAATACAGCTAACATCTATTAAGCATTTTATATACACTGCTTTCTTTAGATCTTATAGCAAACCTATATGTTCCTATTTAGTGCATGGGGAAACTGACGTGGAGACAGAGAAGGTAAGACTAAATCACATAACCAGCAAATAGCAAAGAGAAAACTCTGACTCACAGACTCTAAAGTGGACACTCACAACTCAGCCATATTCACCCCTCTGACAGAAATAATACTGACTTCCAATAAACATCACGCTGACTGTAAAACGGTGGCCTTTACCTCTGTTTCCAGAGAATTGAGTAAAAACTCAGAGAAGAACATGGTGGGTTTTGGAATTGAAGTATTGCCTTCAATTACTTTTAATCTTTTGATTGTGGCAAGAGTACTAATGTGCGGTAGGCTTCTGAGTATGTTTAAATGTTCAACGTATCATTAGCTATAAATACAGTGCAGTGTAAAAGGCCTCCAGAACTTGGTCATTTGGCTCTAAGCCATGATTTTCCATACCCCTCTCTGCCATCTCTGGTAATCACTGTTAAATTGTTACATTCTACATGCTAGTGTGTTCTTGACTGTTCTACACATTTCATGTAGTGGAATCATGCACTCTCTGTTCCTTTATGGCCAGCTTACCTCACTTAGCACACTGTCATGCTATCCATGTTTTTGCACAGGGCTGTCTTCTTTGTTAAGGCTGAAGACTATTTCTCCACACGGGTATGCTACATTCTGCGTGTTTGTTTAGTCTAGGAATGGGTGTAAAAAGATGGAGGTGGGTAGAGCTAAGAAGTAAGATGCACGGGAACAGGGGACAGGACATGCAGTAGCTGACTTTAGATGGTTTCTATGAAAGAGTTGGAATGAGTCAAGTCAAAACTGAAACTATGATTGATGGGAATCTTTCAACACCACACTCAGCATCTTCTTTAAATCCTGATCTTGTCTGTGACACAGATTCTAAACAGGACAGTTCAAAGTTCCAATGATGTTTTCAATTAAATAAACCTTTTACTCTCCTTAGGTAACACCATTTCCTATGTGGTTCTTGAAATCACAGTTTCCAGCTACTTTACTAGGCTTAGAAGCTCCAACTACCTACAGATAAGAGCATTCTGAAAAAGGTAAACCCCAATATTAACCTCCTCTTTTCTACGTTCAGTAGAACTAGAAATACTGTCTGGAGTTTGAGAAAAGTAAAATAAACGTAATGAAAGTTATTTGAAAAAAAAATCTAGCATGTCATTATGTATTGCATTTGTTTGCCCTAAATCCATTTTTATTAGGTTATTATTAATTAGCATTTGTTCAGGAGCAAGTATGTTCTCAGGAACAGAATCAACATGTAAGATAATATTATAGCCTAAGATAGACCCACATCTTACTTCTAAAGCAACACTCTCCCCACACTTAACCCCCTCCAGAGAGGAATTGTCTTAACAGTAGACATATAGAAAAACAACCCCAAAGGAGTCACTCTCCGCCCAGTGCTGTGCATGCATTTACTATACAGGGCAAGCAGAGCATTGAGCCAAAGAAAGGGAAAAGGGTGAAATTCCACACAAAGGGACTGAAAATCCCTAAGATTCAACTTGTAAATAATAGAAATTGACCATAGAAATTATTGTCCAATTATGTTTCAAGCACTCTTAATGGAAATATAGGTAAATATAATCACATTTAAATAAGCACAGGGGAGATGTATAGGTGAAATACAGATATTTCTTTATTTTTTTTTTAAATCACTCTGGTGGTTTTCACCAAAATTGATAGATGTACACAGAGGCTGTGGTGTATACTCCTGAAGTAGTTTGAAAGCATGGGTGGGACTGGTCATTTAGGAGCAGGAAGCATTTCTTTCATGGAGGTAGAACAGGAAGAAAGCTGGTAAGGACAAGACAATGGGCACTAAGGGGTTACCAGCACTTGGTCCTCAGTGAGGAAGATGTAAGTATGGAATGTGCCTCAGAGGTGTTCTACTGGAATACCAGAAGCTGCATATTTGACCAAGAATTCTTGCCATTTCTGGTTGTAAATCTCCTGGGGTTGAATTCCAGGAGCTTCAAGTGGCCTTGAGCATAGTAGCAAAAAGTCCTTGGGCAGAGGTTGAGACAGGCATGTAAGAAACTGTGGGCACGTGCTCACCAGCTTTAGAGTGTAAATGTGTATATGCAGAAATACTGAATATTAGGAAGATAATGGAGATTGGTAATTGCCCCATTGAACAAAGCAGGCTTGGTTTTAGCCATACTCCTCCTCCCTTTGGATTCCTCCTTTCATTAAAAGATCCAGTAACAACCATGAGTCAATATATGAGGGGAGAAAAAAAAAACAACCCTGTAACCGCTTCTGGTTTCCATATGTGCCCAGAGCTGACCCTGTGCCACATCCAAATCCCTCTGGGAGAGAGCTGTTCTCCCAGGAGTGCTGACACACAAGCTTTCAGGAGGGACAAGCCACAGTCAGAGACAGCAAGGCCAGCTAACAACAGAGATAACCACAGGGCAAGAGGCAAGTGCAAGAACATAAGCAACAGAAACCAAGGCTACTTGGCATCATCAGAACCCAATTCTCACACCACAGCAAGCCCTGGATACCCTGAGACACTGTAAAAGCAAGACTCTGATTTAAAAAATCACATCTCATGATGATGATAGAGGACTTTAAGAAGGACATAAATAATTCCCTTAAAGAAATACAGGAGAACACAGGTAAACCAGTAGAAACCCTTAAAGGGGAAACACAAAAATCCCTTAAAAAATTACAGGAAAACACAACCAAACAGGTGAAGGAATTGAACAAAATCATCCAGGATCTAAAAATGGAAATAGAAACAATAAAGAAATCACAAAGCGTTGTCCCTCCTATAAGCCTGTGTGTCAGCACTCCTGGGAGACCAGCTCTCTCCCATCAGGATTTGGATATGGAGAACTGTGGCACAGGGTCAGCTCCAGGGTGCAGATAAAAACTGAAAGGACCCTGTGCATGGCTGTTCCTTGGTTCCAGCATCCTGATGGCTCTGGGCTGATCCCTCTTGGACCAGGAATTTGAGCAGAAGTGGTGGTTTCACCTTTACTCTCAGGTATGTCAGCACTCTTGGGAGCTCATCCTCTATTTTTTTTAATAGACTGGTTATTTCTATGTCATCATCATTGTCTAACGGCTGCTTTTGGGAGGCACCCTGTCTTAGTCACATTTCTATCACTATGATAAGACACCATGACCAAGGCAAATCATAGAAGTAAACATTTAAGCTCATGGTTGCAAAGGACTACAATTCATGATCATCATGGAGGGGAACATGTCAGCAGGCAGGTAGGCATGGTGCTCCAGTAGTATGAGAGCTTATATCTTGATCTGCAAACATAAGGTTGAGAGAAAGGGATAAAGAGCTACTTGAGAATGGGGTGGGTTTTTGAATCCTTAAAACTCACCCCAGTGACATGATTCCTCCTATAAATAAGGTCTTCCAACAAGGTCACATTTCACAATCTTCCCATTCCCTCCAAAATAGTTCTCCTAACTGGGTATTAATTATATTAGCCTACAGGGGCCGTTGTTATTCAAGCCACCACACACTGTCTGTCTTACCTTTTTACTCTTCTCATCTTTATAACCTAACAATGTTAGTAACACCCAAGGTCTGCAATAAACTCTGAGGACATGGATAGACTGGCATTACATGTCCATTGATAAGTAAAAGCCATTTAAGCAATGTACAGAATAATGCTGCCTATCTAATGATGGAAACATGATGCTCAAAAGCAATGAGTAACTTGTGAATGGGATAAATGTAAAAACCTTACTTTGTACATTTCTGAACTGTTGCCTGACCTACCAGAGGCCTGCCAATCTTCACATGAGATTGAAAGACAAGTTTTACATGCAGTTCAATTACTGAAGGCCTATATGGGGTTTATGAGGCTTAACCCATAGCTGTTCCTGTTCACAGTCAAAGGCCAATGAATGGTCAATAAAACCTGCAAACAGCTTTCCATTATTCCTGATGGATTTCTCTGTGAGATGACAGGGTGTAACAATGATCAATAGTGGAACAGCCATTCCTGGAGACCTCTTGTGCCAGCTGTAATGTAATGATGAAAAAGAGGTCTGTATGAGGTTTTGGTTGGTCTATCAGCCAGTGGTTTGGGGGTAAATAGGGGAAATCTGTACTTGAAAATAGGATTGACTGTCTGCCTGCTTCTATTAGAACCTGACATTTGTTGGGAAGTCATTGCATGTGACTGTGAGGGTTCTTGTGAGCATAAGAGGGACATACTGAACTGGCAAAGAGGAACATGTTTCTGAGCACCAAAGCCCAACACTACCATGCTCCTTCCTGCCCTATAAATTAATACAAAGGACATTTTTGACTTGCTGAATGGTGATGTAGCTCCCTTTGTATTAACTAAAGAAATACTCAGTGCATCTGGCCCTTGTCTGATCTTTGGAGAATCAGAACTGAAACCTTTAGTAGGAATTCTGTTACATAGTGCATAATGTAATGGTTTGCTCTACACTTGGTAGCGGCACCAATCTAGCACTATCCAATGTATACATGGATTACTTTATTGATATGTAGTTTGAATCTGAGATGTCCCCCATAGATTCAGATGTTTGAACATGTGGTGCCCAGATGGTGGCACTGTTTTGGGGGGACTCTGGGACTATTAGGAGGTAGAGCCTGGCTGATGGAGGTGGCTCACTGGAAGCAGCCTCCTCCAATGTACACTACTACTGCCGTGAACTCATCTGTATTTTCCACACCATAGTGGTCTGAAACTAAACAAAAATAAATCTTGCTTCCCTTAAGTTGCTTTTGTTAAAAAGCAACTTAATGGACTGCTAGTAATCCTTACATCAAAGCCAGGATCATTGGAGAATGACATGCAGTCCTGGCGGCTTATTAGAATAAACTGGGCAATCTCAACTATTCATATTCACACACAGATGGGACCCTCATTTCAGGAAAAAGATCTTTGTGGGTAAATTAGGAACCAGATTGATGTATATGTGTATGTACACACACACACACACACACACACACACACACACACACACACACACACACATGAGTAGAGTTTTTCAGGTGACTGTAATGGTTCAGCAGGGTTGAAAACCACTTGTTTAGGTCAGTATGGAAATCATGAAATTCATCAGATATTTTTAATTTTCCTGCCTTATTGAGGAACAACCAACTAACTAAATGGTAGATTTCATGAGGTAGAACGTGATGTTTTGAAATATGTATACTCTGTGAAATGCTAACCATAGTCAAACTGATTAGCATACTCATAACCTCAGATGCATGCCATTGGTATGCATGAGCAGTACTGTCTTCTTTCCTAGCAGAATTTCAGTCTAGAACACAGTGTCATTAACTATGGTCACCATGTTGTATGTTAGATCCTCTGAACCTGTTCATCCTACATCACAGATATATTTCCCCGTTGACATATAACTTCCCATTTCTCCCATACCACAGTCTCTGGATTCCATGCTATTAGCTGCTTTTGTGTCGCTGTAAGTAGAATATCTGACAACGTAACTGAAGGAAGGAAAGATTTATTTTCAATGTTATTTTATTTTATGTGCAATGAGGAGTGAGTCAATATTAGTGCCCACAATGGCCCACACATGTGCCGCAGGCATTTCTGCATTTAGTAACCCCGGAACTTGCCTGACACCTGGAGAGGAACAAAGACAGAACATGTGACCAGGGCAGCCAATGGGCTGGTGCCAGCTGAGTGGGACAAGCAGTTACTGGCCAAGGGGGACATGGCGGAGGGTATGAAGGCACTCTCCACGATAACCATAAATGAGTCTGCTTCTGCTTCTCATTTGGCTCCCAGGATCTGTGTCACTGACTCTGTGTCTTCTTATCCCTATCCCCAAGGACCGTCTGGGGGGCTGAGAGCAAGTGCAACACATGGGTATTGTTTCTGCGTGTCTGCATGCAGAAGCCATAGAGGCCAGAAGAGGGTATCAGATCCCCTGGAACTGGAGTTACAGATAGTTGTGAGCCACAGTGAAGACACTGGGAATTGAACATACGAGGCCTCCTGGAGGATACAGATTATGCTCTTAACTGTTGATCTATCTCTCCAGCCTGGGGAAAAAAAATTTTTTTTTATTTTGCCCATTGCTTTGGAGAAATTTCAGTCCACCACAGTAGGGGAGGCTTGGGAGAGTTCATGGTAGCTGGAATGTATGGCAGGGATCCCTCACTTCATGGTGGGCCAGGTAGCAGAGAAGGTACCTAACCACAGTACTACAAGCCAAGGACCAAGTGTTTAAAACACAAACCTGCAGGGATTGCTGAAGATTCAAATTCTAGCAGTCACCATTCTCTTTTTCTGTGAAGTCAGGTTTTTTTGTTTTGTTTTATAAATCCACATAAAAATGTGATTGTATGATAAGACATGTCCTATGAGTGGCTCATTTCACTTAGCATATACCCCCGGGACCTGCCTGTACTGCATCAGCCAATTTTTTGATGGAGAAAGTATCTTTCTTTATTTCATGATTAACTGGGTAGTGAATTTCTTCAAACTGCATCTGAAACATCTTTGGAATTAGGTAGTGTTTGCTAGATGGTATGTGGCAAAATTGTCTTATTCTTTATCCAGACTGTTGGAAATCACTTCCTAGAAGTTTTAAATGTTGAGGAAGGCCGGGCAGTGGTGGCGCACGCCTTTAATCCCAGCACTCGGGAAGCAGAGGCAGGCGGATTTCTGAGTTCAAGGCTAGCCTGGTGTACAAAGTGAGTTCCAGGACAGCCAGGGCTATACAGAGAAACCCTGTCTTGAAAAACCATAAATAAATAAATAAATAAATAAATAAATAATGAAAAATAAAAAATAATAAAAAAATGTTGAGGAAGGCAGACACATATTTGGTGCTTAAATGATATCCTAGTCAGCTTTAATTGTCAACTCAGTACAGCCTAGAGTTGTCTGAAAGGAAAGCCCAAACTAAGGAATTGCCTAGAACAGAGTGTCTGTGGGGGTTGTCTTGACTGTCACCTGATGCATGAGTTCCAGTCCATTATGGGCAGCACCATCCTTAGGCAGGTGGTCCTATATTGTGTGTAAGAGTTTGCTGTATACAAGATTGTGAGCGAGTGAGCCAGTAAGCTGCATTCCTCCACGATTTCTGCTTCGAGTTCTTAGTTGAGTTCTTGCTGTGACTTCTCTCAATGACAGACTATGACCTGCAAGTGTAAGCCACTTTCCTCCTCTAAGTTGCTTTTGGTCATAGTATTTTACCAAAGTAACATAGAGAAAACTAGAACAAGTAGAGTCCTCTGGATTTATGGAAAGTGGCTCTAAGAACTTAGTCCCTTTGGGTCTTCTATCCCACCCAGGCAGCCACAGAGGAAGGCTATGCTGTTCCTTAGATGTTAAAATAGAGAGGAAATTTCTGGTTCGGGATTCAGAAAGCAACCAAAGGGGCGACCTTCAAAGTCTCTGATCCTTTTGAATCAAAAGGAGAAAAGGTAGGTGAAAGAAAATAACATTCATTGGCTGGTGTACACAGGGAAAGGGAAAGAGGCGATCTCATTACATACTAGCTGAGTAGTAAATCTTTCAGAACTGCAGTTGTCAGTAGAAATCACTCAGGGTCTATTAACAGACATGACTTGATGTTGTGGACAGCCACAAACAAAATGGTCCTAAGTCTTTTGCTGTGTGGTCAAGATGACTTATGGCCATATGCAAAAAGAAATTGAAAATTCAAGTGTATATATATTTTTGCTATAAAGCCATGCCCCGTGTATTCACAATCAGGTGGGACAATGACTTTTACTGGCCCATAAGAATTGTTAGTCCACTCTCTTTATTTGACCAGTGAATTCACTGAGACTTGGAGGAAGCAGCCGGAGACATAGGAAATAACACAGAACTTGAGTCAATGTCTTTTCCCTGGAGAATCATTTCAGGGACCAGAATAGAGGATAGACTCCTATTGCTTGGAGAACCTCCATGAAGATTCAACGTCTCCCTAGACTGACAGAGACACACTGAAGAGTTCCCACTAACCATTCTCCATCTCAGGGACCCTGAGGCCCTTCAGCTCTGAAGCCAGGCTCTCAGGTGCTGTTACCTTCTTCCCGCTGTGCTTTTTTATAAAGGAAAAGGAAGTGACTGAAAGCAGATCAATGAGGCAGAAAAGGAGTTATGAATGTTGGGAATGCCCAGAGTGGTAGCTGCGAGTACCACTCTGAGAGTAGGTTGATGAACTGTGAGGATTCATATGGAAGACTGAGCTAATCAAAGCGCTCTCGCAGCCACCCAGACTGCCTATGCTCAGGTCTACACTCTGCCTGCGGGTATGGCTTCTCAATTGTCAGTTTACCCACTTGAAAGAGAATGACACTCAACCTCATAGAACTATTTTGAGAGTAAAATGGGAGGTTCTATGCAGTGGGAATTTCTGGTTTCATTGGAGACTCAGTTGTGTCATGTGATGTTTATCTGGAAGCTGTCTTATGAAAGGATATTTTGCTGAAGCAGATATGTGAGAGGATGTTTTGGTGAAGCAGATACACGAGAGGATGCTTTGCTGAGGACAGACCCACGGTGTTTTCCTGGGAGCTGTCTGGTGAAAGTGCATGCGATGGTTTGATGGTGCAGAGGCTTGAGAGGATGTGTGATGTTTGGAGAGGGTATAAGTATAACTGAACAGGCAGTGGATGATGCTCTAGCATCAGCTCACTCTGCTGGTCTTCACTGGGCTTCACCTTGTTGGTCTTCTCTGACAGTGCTCTGGCTTTGGTTTGCTTTGCTTTCTCCACTGATCTTCATAGAGAGAAATGCACCAAAGAACTTCTGGTGGTGTTCCAACTCGAGGTCCACCCCATGGACAAACACCAATCCCTGACACTATTAAGGATACTCTGTTATGCTTGCAGACAGGAGCCCAGCACGGTTGCTCTCTGAGAGGCTCCACCCACCAGCTGACTCAGAGGGATGCAGACAGCCACAGCCAAACAGTGAATGGAGCTTGAAGACTCTTATGGAAGGATAGGAGGAAGGATTGCAACTCCAAAGGGGATAGGAACTCCACAGGAAGACCAGCAGAATCTACTAACCTGGACCCTTGGAGCTCCCAGAGTCTGAACCACCAACCAAAGAACATACACAGGCTGGACCTAGGCCTCCCCACACATATGTAGCAGATGTGAAGCTTGGTCTTCATGTGGGTCCTGAACAACTGGAGCAGAGGATATCCCAAAAGTTCTTGCCTGTCTGTGGAATCTGTTCTTCCAGCTGAGCTGCCTTGTCTGGCCTCAGTGAGAGAGGATGCACCTAGCCTCACAGAATCTTGAAGTGCCAGGTTTAGAGGATACCCAGGGGGCCCCCAACTGCTCAGAGTTAGATAAGCGGGGGTGGGGGGGTGGGGTGGGGGAGGAAAAGGATTGTAGGATGGGGTAGTCACGAGGGGGGGCAGTGTGTGGGATGTAAAGTGAATAAGTAAAAAAAAAATAAGAAGAAAGAAAAATAAGACTATAATTCCCTGTCATTCTACATTCAGACAAAAAGTGTCACATCCACAAAGAGTCATTCCGTTAGCCTAGAGCTTTTGTGGCATCTCCTGTTATGATAGTCACAGTGCTTTGCACACACAGAGGCAGAATTGTGGGGGCCAGTGAGGGTGGTAGAACATCACTTCAGGCCTTTCCTTTCTACACAGTCTAGAAGTAAGGTGAGGTGTGATTTCTTAATAATGACACGTTGAACTCAAGTTTTAAATTTCAGTTAGTGGAAAATAAGTCTGGCTTCTTCCTTTCACAAACCCCGAGGCCTTATACATCAAGCATTCAGCTTCTGTAGGTCCCAGAGAGACTTCACCTACTGAGTGATGCTGATCTTAGATTCTCTTCTGAGGCTTCCTAGGGACTAGGCTAAAGTTTCTGAAGTGCAGGTAGCTTCTTAGGGTAGAGACTCTGTTTGCAGACTATTTTACATTATAATTGACTACAGATCTGGGCTGATTCAGTACTATCAATTTGCATAAGAAATATCTTAAAACCAGAAGGGACTATATTTTCTTCAATCTTTCCCCAGTTCTATTCCTTTCTTAGCAAAAATATGTCTACTAATAACCATTCTTTCTGGATTACTTATATGTTATTTATGTGGTAAGAACCTTATACAAAAATTTGAACTTACCCCATTTGAAGTACAATGGAAGTTTTGACATGAAAAAGAGCAAAACAATCCCATTACATAAGACATATTTATTTTTGACTTTATTGTTCTAATAAAGTTAGAGCTCCTTAAAAAGAATCATCATTAGCACCACCATTATAACTGTTAGCCATCATCAGAGTCAGTATCACTATCACCTTCATTGTCATCATCATCATGGTCATCATCATAGTCAATACCACTCTCATCACCGTCATCATCACTATCACCATTATAACCATCATCATCATCATCATCATAGTCAACATCACTGTCATCACCATCACCATTATTATAACCATCATCATCTTGGCCATCATCATAGTCAATAGTGATGTTGACTATCTTCATCGTCATTCACCATCACCATTATTATAACCATCATCATCTTGGTCATCATCATAGTCAACATCAATATTGTTATGGCCTTACTATAATCACTATTATGATAATCATCATGAGCACCAGTCCACTATTATGATAACCAGCCGTGCCGTCATTATCATGATGCCATAATTCAGTGTCATGGTGGCTAGCACTGTGCTAGTTCAGGATTTCTCAAAGTACAATTTCACCAGTGATGCTAGTACCACCTGGGAAATTATTAGAAATGCAAACTCTCAAAGCCTGTATTAGGCTTAATAAATCATAGCTCTGGAGTTGGATCCAAAAATAATCATTTCAATAATCCTTCCAGGTGTTCCTGAGCTAAAATTTGAGCCCCATTGTTTCAGGCTGTGCTGGAGACTTTTTAATGCTTTGTTCCACTTATTTTATTCTTTTCTGTGGTAAGTATCAGTATGTCAATTCTGAGAAAACTGAGACATCATGAGATTAAGTGACTCAATCAAGGTCACACAGGAATGTAGCTTGACCCTAGAAGGAATGCATTGTTACACCATATTGCACTTTCCATGAAGGAAATCCAAACAAATTATCTGAACTTAAAAAAAAAAAACCCATAAAAGTAGCATTTTTACATTCATCCTCACGTTATGAAATTAATTTATTTTCACTAAGTTCAATTTTCTGCAATTTAGAAGTAGTATGTGAGATTTTAGGGTCTGTGGCCAGTGGGGTCTGTGGCAGGGGGAAGCAATGGGCAGAAAGAGGTGGACACAGCTGCAAACTAGTTGCTAAGTAGGGAGACAGGGATGAGCTGGGGTTAAAAACAGAATAGAAAATATGTGAAGATACACTCATCAGGGACAGTGTTACCCTCTTTGAGGACCACAGTGACCTTCAGGAGGTTAGTGGGCCTACTGAAATCAAATGCAAAGATAGTGTTCTGCTGTGTACATATCAGCTTAAGGTCCCACACATCTCTCAGGTGTTTCTAAATCTGAGTTGTGGTTCTGCAGAGAAAAAAAAATCCAAAACCAAGAGGAGTGTGTTTGCATTTGTGTTTGTTTGTATGTGTATATGTTATGTCTGTATTTGAGCATATATGTGTGTTGTATGCATTTGTATTTGAGTGTGTATGCACATGCACATGAGTGTATGCATGTATATAAAGGATGGATCATATATTGTTATAGAGGTTGGGGATTCTCAATGCTCTGCTCTCCACAGACTGGAAACCAAGACTAGTCAACAGCCTTGTCCTATTCCAAAGGCAGGAGAAGCAGAACTGGTGTTAGTTCCAGTCTGATTGCTGTAGAAGACTGATGTTCTAGCTCAAAAGCTGGCAGAAAGAGCGAATTACTTCTGACCCTGCTTTGTTCTATTCAGGTTTCAGACTGGTTGGGTCAGGCTCCCAATTAAAGTGTTTGTATTACCTAGAAACATTCCCACAGTGATGCCCAGAAATGCTCTACACAAATACCTTTACACACCTTGGTTCAATTTACTTTACACATATAATTAACCACCCATCTCTCTTTCTCTCTAATGATCGGTAAAGAAAGAGAAAGAAGGAGATGGAAAGAAAGGTCGGAGGAGGAATAGGGAAGGGGAAGGAGAGAGGAGGAGAAAGGGAAGGAGTATAGGAGGGGGAGATTTATTTCCATTCTTGCTTCCAATATGTAGTTTGTGATAATTTGCATTTTCCAAAGACGGCTGTATTCATACAAACAACCCCATTACTTTAAAAATGATAGCCAACACTCCTCCCACTAAAAGGTGCAATCTATATTTTTTTTCCCTTAAATCTGGACAAGGGCTCATGATAACTCCAGCTAATAGATAATGGAGTAAGTGATAGCCACAAGGCCAGGTGAGAAGGATTCAGTTTCTGCTTTCCTACACGGTTGTTCTTAGACTTCAGTCAGAGTGCTATAAGGTAGTTTTATACTATCCATGTAGGGCATGGTGGGACAGGAAGCGATGTTTCCCTGCTGGAAGCCAGCATCAACAGTCACACCATTAGATCATAGGTGGTCTACCATGGTCATTAAAAGGAAACTCCAGAGATTGTTAGACCACCCTTGCTATTATTTTGCATTTATATTCTGATCCATAGATTCTGAGAGCACAGTGCAAAGTTATTTTATACTTTGATGTTTAGGGTGCTGGTGGTTTGCTACAAAGCTTACAAACTAGATCATTGTTCCAAATTTTTTTTTCTACCTTACTCTCCAGAGAGTCTATCCCAAATGATGATGTGGCCTGATAGTTGAGAAAGGACCAACATATACATTGCTTATGTTACTCATTGGAGCCCTTGACATTTCCAGTTGGATTTGTCCCTAAATAGCTGGCAAGCTTTAGGGCCAGGAGGGGCCTGAATCTGAGACCTTCTGCTGGTCTTGTCTGGACAAGGAGCCCCCTGGTTTCTCTGTAGTTGATCTTCTGCCTGCTCCCTAGCTGGGTTAGCAGGTTAATTTAGGTTCTTTGACCTCAAATGCCCTTACCTGGTGTTTGGTGACCCAGAGACTGATAAAGAAGACTCATGAACATAGAATACATGATTAGGAACAACTTTCTGGACACTTGAGCTAACTTGTATCTTTGCCTTTAGGGCTGTCTAACCTGAGGGTCGTGCATTTCATTCTTCACACCATACAGATTTACGGCTTCTCCAAGTTTTCTCCCTTTAAATGACAAATCCTAGCAGCCTAGGATTGTTGATTTAAGATACCACCCAAGTCTCATACCTGACTAGAGAAAAAAATCCAACTTAGAATAAATAAATTATTTCTGGTCAGAGCAAGAAATGAAATTATACCCCAAGGGAAGGCCCTACCTATAACCTACTGTACTCCAGTGATATCTTGGAGCTGCTATTAAAGTTATTATTGAGGGTTGCAATATCTTGACTATGAGGCTTGCCTATCACCTCTTCCAGCCTTGTTACTCAATAGTAATAAGTAGTCGTAATAGTAATTGTTGGATATTTACCAATATGTGCGACAAATCAGCCTTTATTAGAGTAAAATTTGGAACTGGGGAAGCTGGTGGAGATGTTTCCCCATGGCTTCATAGTTTTCCATCTGTCCTCTTTGGGGTGAGGTTTCATCAAGTAAGGATACATTGCCCACTCTTAGACATATTTAGCAAGCTTTTGATGTCTCTGTTATCTTGTATATAAGCCTCAGGAATTCTGTCTTGGTCTGTAGGTTTCTGTGTTCTGGTCCATTCCTAATAGGATAGGCACGTCGACCATATTAGCTTTTATTATACTGCAAGTTACTCACATCTTTAAGAGTAGAAATAAGATTTTTTTTTGTAGCTATGCTACTGAGGATATCATGGTAATATAGTGCCTAGATATTATTAAATGTAAGTGTTTTGAACAGTTGAGATGATGACGTCTTGCTTTAGGTTGAATGAAAATGGTAGAGAGTGTTTCATTCCAAAAAGATCCTGGATGGTCTCTATGATTATTTTAATTTCTCTCCTCTCCGTGCATTATACCCATGAACTTCATCTAATCTGTTGAGACAGAGACGTGACTGTCCTTCATGCATTAGAGATCACATACCCTTTACCTTGGTTTTCAGGAAATGACTTTGATACTATTCTAAATGTGATGGTTCCGTGGTGTTTTGGGGCCATTTTCAAAATGCAACCCAGGATTGCTTCATCACATGCATTTAGCACTGACTACATCACAGTGACCACGGCTTCTCAGCCTCTTTTACCATGTCTGTTGAGAGTTATAATATTGGGCACAGATTGCTATCCTGGAGGATCTAAAGTCTGCCTTTCCTTCTAAAATCTTTCCTGGAGTAAGCCAACAAAGCATAGCTGGGTGCTTGGACCTGGTACTGCTCCACGCAGCTCTGCGTCAAGTAAATGGTCTGCATTGAGGTTCTGATAAGAAACAGATCCATTAAGCGTACAGTTAAGCCCATTTTAATGGGGCTGTAAAATGGTGTTTATTATAGCACACATTGTATTTTTTGCAAAGACTTCTGGGAGAAATTTTTATCTGGGCCCACTGTCATGAGAGGTTGGCTAATTTGGAAAGAAAAGTTTTACTTTTATGAGCTACATAAACTTAGTATATATTTACATATACACCCCCCCCCATTCTTGAAGACTCATTTTAAATACATCTCTTAAGAAGTGGTTTCTTCAACTTCTGCTAAGCAATTAGGAACTTGTGATTTGGGCTCCCACACCGCTTTGTTCTTTAGAGCGGTGGATTGCACGTTGTGGTAGGTCAATGACTGCTACTCTCCTTCACCTTAGTGCATACAGCAGACTTTCTGAATAGTCCCCAGAACCTAATAGAAGGCTAAATACATTGTCATCCTGAAATTCTAGATAAGATTCTGCCAAGATTAATGAATTCCAAAGTTTGTTTGTGATGTGTAAGTTCATAACATGGTATTATGAAAGGGAGAGGGAATTGTGGATATATGTTTTTATCACTTACTGAAGACCCTGCAATTTCATTTCTTCTTTCTAGTGATGTATATAATTATTTTATGTGTATTATATAATAAATATTGTATATGTATAATGTATATGTGTAATATACATATATAATATTTATTATATAATTATATACCAACATACATATTATGTAAAATACATCATATACATATAATATATTATATAAAGTATACATTTATATTTTATATATTATATGTATAGTTATATATATGTGTGTGTGTGTAAACATATACAGGTATACATATAAATGTAAATTTCTCATATATATGAGAATTTATCAGTCAGAATATGTCATGTCTCAGTGATTGCGAGGAAAAGAGTCTTTTGGTTTATAAATTAGATTTGACCCCCATACCTCACTTACAGCAGTGCTGCTCTGAGAACAAAGCGCTCTTTTGTGTTCTTTTCTTAATGATTCTGTGACCAGGTCATCCTCATTTTGGGATCTCAGAACAGGTCTATTAGAGATAAAAACTCTGCCTCTGAGATTTGCTTTCTGAAACACAGCTGTTTCTTTCTTTCTTTTTTCTTTCTTTCTTATTTTTTTCTGATTTGGTTTCAATTTCATTCTTTCTTTAACTATTTCCTTTGTCCTTTCTTGGAGCAATATGGAATTCAGACCTGTCATGAGGTTGAGCTTTGGGGAAGGGAGCAGGAAGTCTGAAGCATACTGGCTGTGTTCCTCCCTTTAGTGGGTGATGAAAGCAGTGATGGGTGCATTCCCAGACTCTGTACCAGACATCTGTCCTACCATATGGAGTGAACCATCCACACCCAAGCCTGGGGGAGCCCCTCTGCACTCAGCAGAGTCACTGATACCAGTGAAAAGCAGGGTTGACCTGGGGCAATGGGACCTGCATGCAACTCTGGGTTCCTTTGGATTTTGAACTCTGAAGTTTGAAAAGATTACAGAAGAGAATAGTGGGGGGAAATTGGAACAGAAAATACATCACTCTTGTCCATGTTTTAGAGAATGCTCAACTTAATTTTAGTTTGAATTGGAACATTTTATAGCAGATAAGAATTTTCAGTTTTTTAAAGTAATATTTTTGTTTGAATATGAAATAATGGGTTTGATTATGGCATTTTCATACACGTTTGTCACTGTAGTTTGGTGATATTCATTACTACAGTCTCCTCTTTCCCTCTTGACCCTCCCTGCTTGTCCATCTCCTTCCTCCAGATAGTCCTCCATCTAGTTTCATGTTTTAAATGCCTATGTGCATATGTGTACATGTGTGCAAGTATATACATGTACATGTATATATGTACAAGCATATTTGTGTATGTATATGTATGCATATGTGTATATGTACATGTATATGTGCTTGTGTGTACATGTGAATGTGTACATCAGTGTTTAGGTTTCACATATGAATGAACTGCGCTTTTTTTCTTCTTCCCATCATCCTCCTTTCCCCTCCTCCCTCTAGAGCTCTTCTTCACCCCCATTGTCCCTTTTCTACTTACTTTCTTATCACAGGTATTTATGCAGATCTCTACAGCTGGATCCAACATCAAAGGAAGACATGCAGAGTTTGTCTTCCTCAATTGGGATTATTTTGGTAAACATGATACTCCATCTATTTCCCTGCAAGTGACACCATTTCTGTATATCTTAGCAAAGCTGTAGTGTGTGTGCATGCTATGTTTCATTTATCTGTACATGGATATCTAGACTAATTCCTAGATAAGAGTTTTAAGCTTCTCAAAATGAAATAAATTGCCTTGGTTATTTTTCTGTTTTTGTTTTAATTATGGGTAACTTTAAAGAATATTTTGCTGTTTCCTCCACAGTGGGCAATATTGGGTCCTCACATTCAGAAGGCAGAAGGGTAGAAGAATGGACTTGCTGTGTCCTCTATTTCTTAAATGTGCCCAATCCTTCTGACAACAGGACAACACTCACAGTTTTCCTGCCTCTCAAAGCCCCTACATCGGAGTCCCATCACATGGGCAAACTTCCATTTTGGAAGACGTTCATTTGCACAGCCCGATAGTTAGGAACTGTACACATTCTTGGTTCTAATTGAACTTGAGCTCAAATTCTGATTCCCATGTGCACCAAGGTAATATTTCTTGTTATATTACATAAAATAGAGCAAATTACCCTCACTTCACAGAGTTATTGCCAAGAATGTATGAAACAGTTGATGGTTCATCAGGTAGAGTTACCTTGCAGCCTGACCATCTGAGTTGGATCCCTGGAGCCCACATAAAGGTGAAGAGAAAGAACTAAACCTACGTACTTGTTTTCTGACCTCCGAAAGTGTGCCCCAATGCATATTGCTTCCACTGAACTCAACATATTACATACATAATAAAAGTAAAAATTAAAAAATAAATAAAACCAAAAATAGAATAAATTGGGACATATTATACAAAGTAGACAGTATATCTGACTACGAATCAGCATCTAATATATGCTCTTGCAAACTAGAGCCTGCAGCCTTGCTTTTGTAAATAAAACTTTATTGAAACATAATCATGCCTATTTATTACCTATTGTCTAAGACTGCTTGTCTGCTATAAGGGAGCATTCAATACTTACTAGTGATCACATGGCTTGGAAAACCCTAAATATTTAGTAGATAAATCTTTAAGAAAAATTATTTAGGGATAAAAGGAAATGTTTGTCAACCTCTGATTTAGTACATAATATTTTTAGTAATTCCCAAATCTATTTTGTAGATAATAGAAAAATATTAAAAAATTACTAAGGTTACCATTTCAGTGAAATAATTATTTCAATTGGTGCCTATATTTTATAGTAAAAAACTGTTAATTTTTATTTATAATTACTCACAGAGAAGAAGTATATGAAAAGAAACCCAATCATGAAATTTGTGTATATTTGAGATTTAACAAAACAACTCTATAATAATAATTAACATTTAAGATCAGGTCTCCTCTTGAAGAATTCAGAAAACTGATCCCACTGTGGTATGGTTGGTGTTTCGGGCCTGTTGGCTGCATGTTGTTCTCAAAGTTCAGGCAAACACAGATCAAAGAGTGCAGTAAAGCTTCCTGGCTTTCCTTTTGGGCAGAGCCTTTCTGAGTGTACGGTCTGGGTTCATTATAAATGCAAAGTGAGGGTCTTGCAGAAGTTTTCTACAGAGCCATAAGGAAATGAATTTATGTGCTGACTTTTCTGAAAACTTCCTGTGGGGTTGGGACTATCTGATAGATGCAATGATCTGATTCCTATTGAATACACACATGTGTAATATCACATTTATAAAATACATAGTGTGTGTGTGTGTGTGTGTGTGTGTGTGTGTGTGTGTGTGTTTCCCAAAGGAGACTTTTGGGCATCTAATTACCCCTTCCCTTGCATTGTTACATGGAATGGTTTACACAAAAGTAAGATGTCTCATTGATTCAATGCTAAGATTATCTATTAAGCCCATTTCCTTCTTGTTCTCATTACTGTGGACCTCATTTTAGGCACACTTTCTAGCCTTCTCTCTTTGCAGACATCAGTGTGCTTCTTACCATTATTCCCTCCTACATTTTCTGCCTCATTTTCTCTCTCCTGTCCCTCTGCTAATCCAATTACACATATGTTGGACTGCTTGATATCGCTGCCCGAGCTCAACTGAACCTCAGAGGATTTCTTCCGGTTTCTTCAAATTAGATAATTTTTACAAATCTGCCTTCAAATAGTTTCAAATTTAGTGACTCTCCTTTCTGCTCTCTCCAATTTTTTGCTATGCCCATAAGACTCGTTTTTCACTTCCAATGACTTTTCTGATGTTAAATTTGATTTTTATTCTCTTTTATAGTGTTTTTATTTCTTGACTTTCAGGATGACACACTTCATTTGTTCCCTCATTTTCCTTTAAGCTCTTGGTAATATTCTTCATGATTGTTTGAAAATCCCTTTAAAAGCCGTTTTCAGCATCTTAACTGGGGCATTTTCTGTGTATCATTATCTTTCTTTCACATTTTTCTATGTTGAGGAATTTTATTGTTGATAATTAATTATGGCTGGAAATTATTCATTATAAAGAGGTTTAATAATATTTCTTTACCTTAAAGAGGGTTACATTTTATTCTGATAAATATTTAATAGAGTGTTTGACTTAAGTTATTGAGTCCAGAGTAGCAGTTGCTCTAGGGCAGGGCTGTAGAATTTTTCTATTTATGCTCCCTTTTCATTCAACTTTTCTTACACAACCTCAGCTATATTGGTTTACAAAATAAGTATACAAGCCAAATATTTGCCAACAATAAACTACAAAGAAGTTTATTCTAAACAATTTTTGATATGCACATACTTTTAATATTAAGATGAAAGCAAATGCTCATGCTAATGAGGTGGATACATTTATTTTTACATAAAGAATGGAATCTTGTCTAAGTAGTTGGTTCTGTACAGCATGAAGCATCTTCAACATTCTCTAGAGTTGATCAGTATTTTGATCGACACTGCTGAAATGGCTTCTTCACATGAATATGTCTTACAACATGACAGAAGAGTAGTCCAGCACCAGTTCAGAAATTGTTGGAAATTCTGTCTTTACCCCAAGCCAAAATTCATTTAATGATGTAAAAAAAAATTCAAGCCAGTAACTCATCAGAATTGTAAAAATCAGACACTTTAACACAGTACGATTGGAGGACATGCTATCCTGATATTACATGCTGAGGAATGATAGTGGAAGAATATGAGATAGGTTTGTTTTCTCTAATTAAGCTTTAGTGTTTCCATAAGAGCAGAAATCTGTACAGTAAAATACCATCACTAGTAACAGAAAAATCTGGAAGCTACGCTGTGTGGTGTTTCAGTCAGTGTTGATTGTCATTGTGTAGATAGACAGCCCCTAAGTCTAGATACACAGGCTGTGTGTCCAGAACCACGGTTGCAGCGAGGTTACAGAATGCAACATGGGCATGCATGCCCAGAACAACTCAGAAATGTTGCACATCTGGTTCTGAATGGTTTTTGGCTGAGGTTTGTTCAGAAACCTTTCACCATTGCTAAGTTTTTTGCTATTCCCACAAGTTATGTAACTTCACATTGAGTGATAGAGGCTGAGCTCAGGTTGGAAAGATGGTTCATGGGTAAAGTTCTTGAGTCCATATCTCCAGCCACCATAAAAATATTTTGGGTGTGGCTTTGCAAACCCATAAGCCCAGGGCTGGGAGTAGGAGAATCAGATATAGGAATATCCTTGGGGCTTGCAGGCCAGCTAGCTTAGCTGAAATCAGTAGTCCAAAGTTCAGTGAGAGCCTGTCTCTCAAGAGATTATGGCAGACACAGAGGAAGACACTTAACCAACTTCATCTGGCCTCCCCTTACACACACACACACACACACACACACACACACACACACACACACACGTATATATATATACTCACATACACTACATATAACTTATGCATCACAGAGAAAGAGAGGGAGAGAGACAGAAAGTATGTGTGGGGCTGGAGGGTGGGGAGAGAGACTGGGATATGGGGAAGGAATGGCTAAGGATAGAGCCAGAAAGCAATATTTCAGATTTGACACAGCACATACAGTATTTGTCTTCATCTTCATTTTATGTTACAGCCCTATCAAAGTATAAGATTCAGTCTTAGCTCATGGGCTATACAAAATTAGGCCATATTCAAGCAGTCTTCCTGATGTCTCAGTTAAATAACTAGAATACCCATGTGCACCCCAGTCACACTAGTTTGAAACATCCTCTCTAAGTACTAGCTAAATGCTCGCTCCTGTTCTCACGGGAGTCCAGCTGTTTCTGCGAGGTCTCATGGAATCCAGCTCTTACTTATCCAGCAAAAGTTGTGTGCAGAGACTATATCTCTGCCAGCCTCTCCCAAGTTCTGGAGGACTCTCATGGTTTCTTACAATGCGCTACGCAACTTAACATTCAGAGCTAACCTGGTCTATGTGAGCTCTAGACCTCCACATCTATAGGCAGAGGTGATGGTAGATGGATTTATGTCACATCTCATGTATTTCTCTCACTTATCATCCAATGCCTAAAATCAAGAGTATCAGATGTGTCTTAGCTCTGTGGCTTTTTATTATCAAGAGAGTAAGCCTGGTACCGATTGCCATGTCATGCTCAGAGTTGGGAATTCCACAGGTGTTTCTGAAATAATCCTTCTGACTATCTCTCTCACATCTTCAAATGACTCCTTAGCAGACACATGATTAAAAAAAAAAAAAAGAACCTTCATAAGATTTGCGGTCAAGTTTTTTTTGTGTGTGTGTGTAATCTGCTGCTTATTTGCCTTTGCTGCATCTTCTCATCACAAACCCTGTGCTTCAGTCCTACTGAACCGTCAGCTAACGCTCCAACACATCTTTCATGCCTCTGTGAGTACATTCTGGTTGTAATGTGTTAATACCCTTTGTTCATTCATTGCCTGACAGAATCGCTCTTATTCCTCACCTTCATGTCACTGCTTCTGAGCTTATGCCCTGATTGCCCCTAGGGAAAGCTGACTGCTAAACCTGTTTCCATACCTTAAGTTTTTATTTGCTTAAAATGTTTCTTAAGCTGCACACTTTCAGGTTGCAAGTTCATACCCTTTCTGGTGAGTTAGGAGACTGGATTATTTCACTCAGGTAGAACACCTCAGAATGTGGTAGGAACTGGTTTATAGGATCATACATTCACACATACTACCTAAAGGGAGTCCCAGTTTGAACTAATTGTTGATGTATGCAGACCTATTGTCATATATGATGTGTCAAGAGAATCAAGGAAATATGTACTTCCTTTATCTTTTTAATCACACACACAAAACACACACACACACACACACACACACACACACACACACACACACACAAATACCATGAAGGCTAAACAAAATTTCTATAGCTAATTGGTTTTTTCAGGCTAAAATTTTCTATGCCCAGAAAATGATTTGAAATGAAACTTCAATGTGATCATTTAAAAGACACAATACATTTAAAAAGTAAATGAGGTCATTTTTACTATAAGGAATATTAAACAGTCATGATGTTCCTGGACTCAATCTACTCTAGCATCTCCATGTTTGGAACTGGACCTGGTAAGGGACCCCATCCTTTCTTCAGCTTCTCAGCTTCTCTAGCTCTGATGCATATGCCCCACTCATTTCAATGGACACTGTGTCCCAGGCCCAGTAAGAGACTCCCTTTGGGCTCTCTTGCCTCTGGATGTGTGATACTCAGTCACTCCACATAGTTATCATGGCTCCAGATGCAGTAAAAGTCCTGATTCTTTTAGTTCTGCTTCCTTGAGACTTTCTCAAGCTGCCCTGACTGCTACCTCGCCTTAAGATTATAACCAAGTATGGTAAAAACTCACATGAAAATACAACCCACGGAACTTGAAGAGGCTACCTCATATAGCAAGGTCTCCAGTGAAGGGATAAAGACACCAACATACCCACAAAATGTTCCACCCCAAATTAGTCTTATCTAGAAGAAGTGCAGGGAGAAAGATGAAGCATAGCCTGAAGGAATGGCCAACCAATAACTGGCCCACCTTGAGTCCCATCCCATGGGAAAACATCAATCCCTGACACTATTAATGATACTCGGCTATGCTTACAGACAGGAGCCTAGCATAACTGTCCTCTGAGAGGCTCTACCCAACATCTGACTGAAACAGATGCAGATAGTCACAGTCAAACATTAAACAAAGACCAGGGGCCTTTATGGAAGAGTTGGGGGAAGAATTGATGGCTCTGAAGGTGATAAGAACCCCACAGGAAGACCAACAGTATCAATTAACCTGGACCTCTGGGAGCTCTCAAAGACTGAACCACCAACTATAAAGCATATATGGGAGGTACCAAGGCCTGCAGCACATATGTAGCAGAGGGCTGCCTTGACCTGCCTTAGTGGGAGAGGATGTGCCTAATCCTGTAGAGACTTGATTCCCCAGGGTAGAAGGATACTGCGGGGGGGGGGGGGGTCCTCTCAGAGGCATCCTCTCAGAGGCAAAGGGGAGTAGGTAAGGGAGAAGGGACTCTGAGCAGGGAACTGGGAGGGGTAGCATTTATGATGTAAAAAACAAAACAAAACAAAAACAAAAATGAAAAACCTGAATTATATTTGGGTAATTAAAAGCAGCATAGCTTGAAAAGAAAAAAAAAAGATAAAAAAACCAAGATGATATGCCACCCCAATCAAAAAAATTCAGAAACACCACAGTAATACTGCCCAAAGAACCCTCAAATTACATAAATAACCACTTGAAAGAATTTAGAGAGCAGAAATACACTGAAGTCCACAAAAATCAAAGGAAACAGTTGAATGAAATGGTGACAACTCAGATATGAAAATGAATTCAATAGCAGTAAAAACACTAAAGAAAATTTACTTAAATGAAGAAGGAAATGAAAACTCAATAAATCTAAAAGAAAACCTCACCATTATCATGAAATATAGTATAAGTTCTTGAAGACATTGTAGACAGATTGGATCAATCATAAAATGATTTTTAAAAAACTCACAGACTTGCCACTTTCATGTGCAAAAAATATAAGCCCCCATGAGAAGAATCAAATCAACAAATTATGGGCAAAGAAGGAGAATTATAGTCAAAGACACATCAAATACTTTCCATAAAAATCAAAGAAATATCCAAAATCTAAAGGAAAATTTTCATCCAAGAACAATAGGCATAGAAAACACCAAAGAGACAAGGCCTAAAAAGAAATTCCTCATGGCATATTTTAAAATCTGAATCACAAACTAAAGAAAAAAATATAAAACTGTAGAAGAGAAGTTTCAGGTCACATATAAAGCATGCCAGTTAGAATAACAGCTGATTATTCTATGGAAACTTTCAAAGCTTCCATACACCCCAAGCAGATGTATTCACAACTGTTAACCCAGACTATTATACCCAATAAAACTATCTATTTAAGTTGAAAGAGAAATAATTTTTTTTTCATAATATAAACAGACTAAAGGAATATCTGACTGTTAAGCCAAATCTACAGAAGATATTGAAAGTACTTTGGACTGAAGAGAAGGAAACCCAAAAGCTCATAGAGAAATAATACAATATACTCCACCAAAATAATCTAAAAAAAAGAAAGTCAGAAAATCAACAAACTGACAGGCATTTGTACCCATATTTCAATAATAAATCTGAATGTCAATTATCTCAATGTTTTAAATAGAAGAAAATTATCATATTTAATTAGAAAACAAGATTTATCTTAATCTACCTCAAAGAGACACAGATCATTCTCAAAGATCTGTAACAACTCAGGGACAAGCACATGGGACAGAAACAATGGGAAAGAGGCAAATAAGAAGCAATGGAAAAGAGAAAAAACAATGCAGTTATTCCAGTATTTGATAAAGTGGACTCTAAGCCAAGGCTAGTAAGAGGAGATAAAGAAAGCGGCTTCATATTCTTTATGAGAACAATTCATCAAGAGGACATTACATTTTAAACATATACACATGGAACAGAGGCATAATCAATTTTATAAAGTCATGGATTAACCCCAACACAGTAATAGTGAATTATTTCATTATCTCATTCTCACCATTATACAAGTGATCCAGACAAAAACTAAACAGAAATATTGGAGTTAAATGACAATATAAGTCAAATGAGCCTAACAGACACATATAGACCATTATACCCAAATGCTAAGTAATGCATATTCTTTTTAGCAGCCCATGGGATTTTCTTTAAAATAGACCACATATTAGGACACAAAGCAAATATCAAAAAATACAGAAACATTGGAATAACATCTGTCTTAGTTACTTTTCTATTGCTGTGGTAAGACACCATCACCATGGCAACTTATTAGCAAAATGTTTATTTAGAGTTTACAGTTTTAGAGGTCTATGGTGATTATGGAAGGGAGCACGGCAACAGCCAGGAGGTAGCAGGCATGGTATAGAGCAGTAGCTGAGTCACAACCACTAACTGGAGAGACTTGGAATGGTGTGGGCTTTTGAAACGTCCACAGCCACCCCCAGTGACACATATAACCCAACAAGGCCATACCCCCTAATCCTTCCTAAGCAGTTCCACCAACATATGACCTTGTGGAACCTAGCCTTAATCAAATGGCCACAACATTCTGTACTATGTTTGACTACAATGGAATAAAGCATACCAACTCACAGAGATGAAACAATATACTACTATATGGTGAGCAAGTCACTGAAGAAATCAAGAAGGAAATTAAAAGTTACTAGAATTTAGTGAAAATTAAAACTACACATAATAAAATCTATGGGATACAATGAGGGAAGTTTTAGAGGAAAAATTTACATTGCTAATTTCAAATGTAAAAAAACAGTGAGAGCTCAAATAATATCTTAATGATACATCCTAATGCCTCAGAAAATCAAGAATAAACTGATTTTCCAAAACAGAAATGAGGAGTAATGATTAATGTCAGGGCAGACATGATTAAAATAGAAATAGAAAAATAAAAAGAAATGAAACAGAAGTTGGTTCTTTGAAAACAAAAACAAACAAACAAACAAAAAATAAAACCCAGGATTGACAAACCCTTTGCTAAATTAGCCAAAATAGAAAAAACAAATTAAAAATTTTGGAAATGAAAAGTGAAACATTAATTATAATAGAGAACCATGAAATTCAGAAAATTATGAAAGCATATTCTCTAAATTTATATTTCATGAAATTGGAAAGTCTAAACGAAATGGATGAATTCTAATTGTACATGATCTACCTAAATTAAACCAGAATTAAATAAATAACTTATAAAGCTCTGTAACCAGCAATGAAGTTGAAGCTGTAATAAAAAGGAGCCCAAGTCAGGATCAGATGGATTTATTGCAGAATTCAGCTAGATATTCAAAGACTAAACAACATTAAAATGACTCAAAGTATCCCGTGAAATAAAATTGTAAGGAAGGTCTCCATACTCTTTTTATGACCCAATACTAGCAGCCTGCTACCCAAAATCAGGGAAAGAAACAAAACAACTAAAGTAAAATTACTGCTCAATATTCTTCATGAACATGCAAATATTCTCAATAGAGTATTTACAAATTGAATTCAAGATCATGTCAAAAGGATAATTCTTCATGACAAAGTCAGCCTCATTAATGAGGTTGTCCAACATTCATAAATCAATAAATGTAATTCATCACATAAATGTACCCCCAAATTACACGATTGTCTCAATAGACACAGAAAGCTTGTGACAAAAGTCCCTTCCTGAACTTTTCAGGATCCATTGACAGCCAGAAGTTGAGTGGTAAGGGTGAGGAGACTGTGTGTCCATGGCTGCTTGTTGACTGCTCTTTTTATACAGGTCTGCGGCGTAGGTGCTATGACTTCGCAACTGCAAGGGCTTTGTCACACCTAGAGGATGACATTTTTCACTCTTTGTCCATGTCTTCCAACTTCATTTTCTTCAGTTCCACATCCATTGCTGAGACCAGAAGTCCAAACCAATAGTCAGATAGACTGTCCTGGTTAAAATCATGTGTCACAGTAGCAGCAGCAGCAGCAGCAGCAGCAGCAGCAGCAGCAACAACAACAACAACAACAACAGACAAATCATTATGTGTCACAAAAGAAATAGACAGGAATGAGGGACAGACAGAGGTACAGAGAGACACACAGGGAGACATAGAGAGACAGCTTATTTTGTAGGGAAAAGGAATCTTTATAGTGTAGGAGATAAGAGTAATCATTTTGCACTATATAAGTGTGTAAAGCTGTCAGAGAGTGAATTTAATTAATAAAAAAACAAAATGAACAAACCAAAACCAACTTTTCAAAACAAAACAGAAAACAACAACAGCAAACAAACTTAAACAACTCCAATAAAACCCAACGCAAACAAACCAATAAAAGACATTGTTGGAAGAGTATATTATGTTAAGTCTACGCTAGTCAGGGGTTTTCATTTGTTTATTATACATTAAAAGTAACTCTCCCAAACTAATTTTTGTTTATGCATTCAAAAATGTTTGAAATTTGAAGGGGCCTGAGCAGACATTCTGATTCTGCCATGGTTGTGTTCCTTTTTTCTCCACAATGTCCTAGAAAAATGACAACGGGCATGAATGGTGTAAGTCTTATAGAGAAGAGCTCTGTACCATCAAGTGATGCAGTTCATTACCAAGCTCTTCACTTATCTGAGTGCCTTCATTATATTAAACAAGTCTAATCTTCTTGTTAAGTATTCCTATTGACCCCTTGGAATTCTATGGCGGTATCTAATTCCCCTCTTCTTGATGATGCTAGCTATTTCAATAGAGCCACCAAAAATATCTTCTGATCCAAAGTCTCGTGAATTCCTTGCAAACAGCAAAGATTTCCCCTGTTTTATTCTTTTGTTGTGGTTTCCAGATGTGGTGTATATCCCAGACTGACTCTGGGTATTATAGTATATGTGGAATTGTCTGGGAATTTATGGAAAACACAGGGTGCAAATGTCAAAGGTAGATACACAGCTGCAGACACTAAACATGTCCTAAGGCCCAGTCGCTTGCTCCACTGCTGCACCCCTGTGCATCCTTAAGCATGCTGCCAACATTGCTTTCATCATTCTTTCAGTGTTTTCTTTAACCATGTTCCCTTACTCTATTCATTCACAGCTGGTTTGCTGACTTAAGTGTAGGTATGCATATTTCTTTCATCTCATTTTTTGTATTATATATGATGATCCATTCTTCTAATCCACTTAATGACTGTGCTCAATTTTAACTTATTTGTTCAATCACTCAGCAGATACATTTCAAATACCCATTCTGCAAGCATCAAGTTTTGGACCTTTAAAGGGAAAGCTTCTTGGAGATTAATTCTGGTTATTTATCACATTCATTGCACATCAAGCTTTCTATTACCCATGATTGTAATATTACTGTGATAATATGACAAGTAAGTTTATATACCAGGTATAGTGAGGTGGTGTTGATTTGTGTCTCTACAACTAACACACTAGTCTATTAGATATTATAATAAAAATACATTTAGGAAATAAACTAATAAGGTAATTCTCATTTTGTTTTTGTAATATAAACCAGCTCTGATTTACTCAGAAAAACCATTCTTTTACCATTGTAGTTTTTATAGATGTTGTAACTGAAATCCAGAGAAGTTTTTTTTTTTTTTTTGGTTTTTCGAGACAGGGTTTCTCTGTGTAGCCCTGGCTGTCCTGGAACTCACTTTGTAGA
>NC_034592.1:141615606-141617036 GCF_900095145.1 Mus pahari
GAACTCAGAAATCCTCCTGCCTCTGCCTCCCAAGTGCTGGGACTAAAGGTGCGCGCCACCACCACCCAGCATTGTTGAACATTTTTAAAGTGGATTTACTTCTGGGTCTTCAATTCAATTCCATTGATCAACTTGTCTGTTTTTGTGCCACTACTTTGCAGTTTTTATTACTATTGCTCTACAGTACAGCATGGAATCAGAGATGGTGATACCTCTGGAAGTTTTATTATTGTACAGGATTGTTTTAGATATCCTGTTTTTAAATATGAACTTGAGTAGTATTTCAAGTTCTGTCGGACTGTGAAAGGCAGCATGTGTTTTGGTTAAGTGAAGCTTAGTCTTGGAGACCCAGAAGAAAACTCTACAAGGGATGGAACAGTGAGCCATGTTCCCAGACATAGGCACCTGACACCATGGAGCCCCCAACTCCATAATCCTGTGACACATAGTCAAAGTCCCAAGCTTCTGGCATTCTAGCTAGACTCCACCCTCACAGTTAACATGACAATAGCAGGTATGCTTCACCCCAGAGTTACCTGGCAACAACAAGGTAGCCCAGCCCACTATAAAAGAAACTGCTTGGCCCCTCCTTCCTCTCTTAAGCTATTGTTCTCCTACTCCTTCCCTGCCTCCTTCTCCCCCTCCCCCTCTCTCCGCATGGCCATGGCCAGCCTTTTTCTACCTTCTCTCTTTCTCTCAGCCTTTCTACAATAAAGCTCTAAAACCATGGGCAGTCTCTGCTCATCAAGACCCACCATGCTTGAATGATGGAATAGGCCCTCTAAAGAGCTGAGTCTAATTTCCTGTGAGAAGACTTCCCAGCATTTCCAGCGACCAGACCAGACCAAGGACTCTTGCTGGCATGGAAACCACCCAACGCCCGCCCCTTTCTTCCCCTGCCCCTTTCCTCCTTTGGCCCTAGGGCAGACCAAGCTGCCCTCCCCCACACACCCCCGGGGCCCTCCACCTGTTCTCAGCTCCTCCATGAGGCCCAGAGACCCCAGACTGCTTCCTCTCAACCCCCGTGGACCAGGGTTCTGTGGCTTCCCACAGCCAGACACCCACACGGGCTGCACATGGCTGTCCCCCAAGTTCATCTTCTCAGAGCCCTGGAGCTCTGGCAGGATGCAGTTCCCATCCCCACACACCCTCAATCCCCACTTTATTTCCCCATGCCAGCTGCATGACAAAGTTCTGTATAGACTTGTGTTGTAGTTTTGATAGGAATTGCATTGAATCTGTAGATTGCCTTTGGAAAGAGGGCCATTTTTACTATGTTAATCCTCCTGATCCATAAGCATGGGGGAATCTTTCAATCTTCTGATTATTTATCTTCAATTTTTCTTCAAAGATTCAAAGTTCTTGTCATACAGGTCTTTCACTTGCTTGGTGAAAAAGTCAGAAGGGTTACTGATTTTTTTTTTTTTTTT
>NC_034592.1:141617436-141628836 GCF_900095145.1 Mus pahari
TCTGCATCAGCTCCTGCTTTCTGACCTGCTTGAGTTCCAGTCCTGAATCCTTTGGTGATCAACAGCAGTATGGAACTGTAAGCCGAATAAACCCTTTCCTCCCCAACTTGCTTCTTGGTCATGATGTTTGTGCAGGAATAGAAACCCTGACTAAGACAAACATTAAGTACTATATTAAATAGATATAGAGAGCATAGACAATCTTGTCTTGTCCCTGATTTTAATGAAATTGCTTTAAGTTTCTCTCCATTTAATTTGATGTTGGGTATTGCTGTATTTTGCCTTTATTATGTTTAGGGATGTGCCTTGTATCCCTGATATCTTCAAGGCTTTTATCATGAAGGGGTGTTCGATTTTGTCAAAGGCTTTTTCAGCATCTAATGAGATAATCCTGTGGTTTTTTTTTTCCCTGTCAGTTTGTTTATATGATGGATTACCTTGCTAGATTTTTGTATTGTTGTACCATCCCTGAGATAAAGCCTACTTGGTCATGGTAGATGATCTTTTTGGTGTGCTCGTAGATTTTGTTTGTAAGTATCTTATTGAGTATTTTTGCATCAGTGTTCACGAGGGAAGTTGTCTGAGATTTTCTTTCTTTGTTGAGTCTTTGTGTAGTTTAAATATCAGGGTGACTGTGGCCTCTTAAAATGAATTTGGCAATGTTCTCTCTGTTTCTATTTTGTGGAATAATTCGAGGAGTATTGGTAAAAACTCTTCTTTGAAAATCTGGTAGAATTCTGCACTAAAATCATCTGACCCTGGGCTTTACTTAATCATTCATTCATTTGTTTATTTAGGTTGGGAGACTTTTAATGCCTGATTCTATATTTCTTTAGAGGTTGTAGATCTACTTAAATTGCTTGTCTGATCTTGATTTAACTTTGGTAACTGTCAATTTCTTTTAGATTTTCCAATTTTGTGGAGTACAAATTTTTGAAGTAAGAGCTAATGATTCACTGGGTTTCCTTATTGTCTGTCGCTATATCTCCCTTTTCATTTACGATTTTGTAGATATTCTTTCTTTGGCGTTTAGTTTGGATATGGGTTTGTCTATCTTGTTGATTTTCTCAAAGAACCCTGGGTCTCTGGTGCTGGCTTGACCTCTGAGATTGCAGGCAGAGTTGTGGGTTAGAAAATGGAGTCCAAGGAATGGGGTGCAGATGAAGTTGTGGGCAAGAGTATGGAGCCCAAGGGATGGGGTGTAGTTTATAGCTCTTGTGTGTGCTTTAAGAGACTTTGATAGGCATAGGGCAGGATCTTACCTGGGCTTCTTGGTGCCAGTATGGCCTCTGGGAAAGCAAACAGAGTTGTGGGTTTGAAAATGGAACCCAGGGTATGGGGTCAAGTGCCATTTTCTTAGAGACAAACTGAAGGGGCTCTGGTGCATGGCTCTGGTAGGCCTTGCCCTTCCACTCCATTTCCTCTAGCTTGCTAAAAATTGTTAGATTACATCCCAAAAGCTAGCCATCAAGGTCTATTCCCTTATAAGGCCACATTATCCTCCTGAGGCTGACTACCAAGGTTCAGCTAGCAAAGTGTTGAAGTCCAGCAATTAAAAGCCCCCTTTAGTTCACCAAATTAGCATGCTCAGTCAAAATATATCATGGCACCCTAGCCTATTCTAAAACAGTTGTCCCGCCTTTTTTTTCTCTTCTTAAAAATTACACCTGCAAGATCTGTTTGCTTCTGTTTTACTGTCTGAGTTAGAAAATAGCCACTCTAATTTTTCTTACCTGCTTAATAAATGAGCTTTCTGTAAAAATAGGTATCTGTGTGTGGTTTGTGCCTAATCTAGTCACAAGGGAACCCCCACTGTGTGTGGGGGGTCTTCTAACACCAAGAACTAGTAGGATTTTCTTGTGAGCTTCAAGCAGAATCATAATACAATGAAAAGAAAATAATAAGGTTCAAAGATTAAAAAGAAACTAAAAGGTCATTATTTTAAACAATGAAATTGTTCATGTGGAAAATCTAATATGTGCTTATAACCATTGCAATGAGAAGCAGAGAACATTGAGGAAGCTGCCTACAAGACATTCATACAAAAAATTTTTTTAAGATTATGTGTGTACCATTAACAACTAGAAACTGTGATATAAGGCATATTATTATTGTGGTGCGACTTTTCCTGGAGGGATGACAGCACATTTCCATTCAGCCCAGGTAGGACACTGATGACTGGCCGAAGAAACAATTCTGCACATCTGTCGTGGTGAACCAGTGAGTTTATTAGGGTTACTAACAGGGTGTGTGTAAGGGGTGACATTAAGTAGCATGGATGACTCGGAGATATTTTATAACCCAAAAATCTACCCCAACTCATTCAATCAAAACTGTTGAAGCTTCCCAAAGTTCCCATTGGACTTCCCAAAAGCAGTGATCCAGAAAAGGGCATCAGCACATTGCTCAGAGCAGGTGGAGAAGGGCAATGAGCAGAGAGAGTTCAAGGACCAAGGAAAGCATGTCTCGACCACAGTGGCAGCTCTCCGCACAGTTTCTACAGTAACGAGGGAGGCTTTCTTGCAGACACCATTTGGAGGTGAGAATCAGTGTTGAGAACTAGATGTGATAGAATTCAGAACAGAGCTTTTTGAGAAAGAGTCCTTGACTGAGCTGGGTTGAGGGGAAAAGGGTGTGACCTGAGAATAAGTTCCTTGGTGAATAAATGTGTATGCATACATATTGGAAATGTTGAGGGCCTCCTTAGCTACAGGGACTCCATCTTGTATATAGTCTCCATTTTGTATTAAAGCTAAATTCTTAGAAACAATAGAATTCCCTACAATGGCTTCTGGCCCCAGGTGCCCCTATGAACTTAGACTACAATGTCCCACCCCATGCCCTGTCAATTAGCACCCACTTAGGACTGAAACCCCATGGCTGCTCTGACTGGCTGTCCTAGATCTGGACCAGGTTATCAGGAAAACCATCTGAGGTATTTGGCAAGCAGCAACCCACTCAGGATGCCAGGTGTGAAAAACAGTTAGCAACATAGAGGACGAATGTACCAGATTGGCTGTGCCTACCCTTGACCTTGAAGACCTTACTCCTACTTTGTGATTTTTTTTTTCTTTAAAAAGTTGCTTATCTTGTCTCTGGCTTATGAGATTTGGATCCTGAGCCCAGCCATCTCCTTATATTTCAGATTTTTGAATAAACTTTTGTTGGCTGGAACTTGATTCTCATGGTGGATTTATTCCCAAATTCTTGCACCCCAATAGTAGTCTAGCTATGTTTTCTAATCTCATTTTACTACCTATATGTATAACCAGTTAACTAAAGTTACCAAGTATCACTAAACTAGACCCAAGCTTTACCCTCATTTCATTCTTTCTACTGTGAGTTGACTATTGGGTGAAGAGGACCTCTATACTGGTGTTCTTATCTGGAGCTCAGAAACATCATTATCATCAAACCAACACCAAGTGTCTTTGGTGTGCAAGACAGAGTGGATGCCGTAGAAAGACAGCTGACTAGGGTATCCTTGCTAGCTAGAGACTTCATCTTGCCAGGGAGTGGGGCACAAGAAGAATTCAAGTCTAAATTTATTATCTTCTTTTCAAACCCTGTAATTTCTTCCCCAAACTTTTTCTCTCTGTGGACTTTTGATTTCCTCTGTCCTAACTTTTTTTGTTCTTTTGTTACTTCTAGTTTTCTTGATCCACTTTCACTTGGAGACTATCATTCTAAAATTCTGGGCACTGGAAGCAAAGGTTTATATAACAAGTGGGTGTTAATTTAGACACCTTGTCCTTAGCTACAGCTTGCTTTTTCGGGAGGGAGGGAAACAGGGATTCAGCGTGTGGACTCAATGCCTTGTTATTTAGTGTATACTTGTTACACCACAACGAGTGGCTCCACACCGAGTGGCTTCATGCTGAGACGTGTCATTATCAGAACAGAGAAGGGAGCATATTGATAGAGTGTGATCCGTGTAACCCTTGGCACATTCTCTTGAGGACATAGAGCAGATGGCATTTAACTCTTGCAGCTCCAGACTCAAGATAGTGATTTAGGTCAGAGGCCATGATTTTGACCTAAACTCTCTCTACCTTCATAGGTATAGAATCTACCCATGCAGAAAGAAAGAAATTTTTTTTTTGCAGTGTGCTCGTTCTTTCTTGAAGGCACCTATACATTAATATCCCCAAGGGCTATTCAAATGTGCCTTGTACTGTGTAGATTCTCTTGTCTCAGAACCTGCTTGTTATAGTAAAGTCCCCTCAGCTACTACCATTCTCCACACCTCTTGAATTCTCTGGCCTTTCCAGTTATGGTCATCAATTTACCTACTCAGAACTCAGATCAATCAATCAATCAATCAATCAACCATCAGTCTCCCACCTGGTGTAGGTATATCTCAGATCAAGGAAGAGAACCCAAAGGACATAGCAGGTCTAGTCTGTTTTTACCATAAATATAATAGCTACTGTGTACTGCTCTGGGACTCTATGTAAGGCCTTTGATTCAAGTCTATCCTAACTGCTATCCTACTGGACAGGCTCCCTTAACAGTAGTTTAAGCAGAGTTAGAAATAGGAAAATTTGCATTTAAAGTAAAACTTAAAAGAAAACTGTCCAAGTGAGCATAAGTAGACAGACACTGTATAGTCCTTTTCTTTCCAAGGATAAACATGGGAGTCTGTATGGTGGATGTTCCGAACAGACGTAGAAGTTTGCCAAAGAAGAAAAGGGAAGGTGGCCCAGATTGGTGCAGCCCACGTTTTATACAAGTCCATGCTCACATACAACACCCTCCCACCTTTGGGGAAAAGCATAAGGTGCTAGGTATTCACGCTTCCAGAATATGAAAGTAGGTTCCTTTTGGCTATACATATCTGCCGGGAACTGTAAGACTTTTGGGTGAGTGGCTCTGAAAGCCAGTTTTAGAGACTGCCCTATAGACAACATGACCACTCCAAAGCTCCTGTACCTGTGTGAGCAGCCCCTCAGCTCTTCCTAGAGCCCCTTTTCCTGCCCATATTTGAGAGCCATAGTGGCACAGTCTGCATGAGGCAAATGTGAAATCCTGTTTTCAAGTATGGTTTGCATGGATGCCACCTGGCCTTGGCTCCCAGAGGCACATGCAAGCATTTGCATCCATTTTTCCACTTGGCTTGCTCCTTCAGGCCCAAAGCTAGACTCTGGGGATTTCCATTTGGGCTCTACCTATAATGGGTTGTGTGACCTTGAAGCAGTTTTTTAACCTCGGGGTCTTGTTTCTTCAGCTGTAAAATGAGGGGGCAGGAGTGGGTAGTCCCCGAAGGCCTTCTAGCTTTGCTGCCTTGAATTTTGTCTGTACAACATTCCATGTTTCTTTTCGATATCTCAACACCCTTGGCTTGCCAACAAGGAGAGTATGAACCTCAGTAAAAACATGACGTGGGCTGCAGAATAACCGAGCCTGGGTACAGGAAGGTTAAAGCTGGACCGGTTCACGCCAGCATTTGCACCTTGCTTCACTCTGGAGCTGAAATCCTCTCTTGTCAAACATCTGGAAGAAGTATACACATCATCAGACATCCAAACGTGGAGTTGGCCCCAGGGAAGCCATAGCACTAAGCAGCTTTTACAGAATCAAGAATCAGGGCAAGGTCCAACCGGACCCGATCTTAGATGCTTAATCTTTAACTCTGGGTTTGCTGGGTCATTTTGAGGGGGCAAAGCAGACGCAAAGCTGTAGTATTAGAAACAGCAGCTTACTCAGGGTGACGTTGGATCATTCTCATCTCCGTTCCTCGGCTTCTCCAGCAGGTTTGTGCTTGCGTTTGCTTTTGCTTTTTGAGGATCAGTGTAATGATACAAAGCCAAGAGTTCAGCCCCTACAAATATCCTATGAACACCAGTGGGTCTATTTGCTGCTGTGCCTGTTCTGTTGTGCTAAACTCTCAGTCAGATTTGCTCCTCTTCAATTATTTTTTTTCTAACATTTTTCTAGATTTACAGGCTGTTAGATATTTTTTTTAGTTTCTTGCATTGGCCAGATCCAAAGTGGATTCTTGACAAAGAAATCAAGAAACTCAAAACACACAACGGAGTCATTGATAAGTATCCTTGATGAAATAATCCTGTTTCTTGAGCCATCTTTTGTCATCCTGAACTGCCTGTTTAATTGTCTGTATTTTCCTCTCAGCAGGAAAACAGGGAAGAGGGGATGAGTCACAGAACTCTCCTTGTATGGGTCTAGGCCAAAGGTCCTGAGGTCTAGGCCAAAGGTCCTGAGGCATCTGAGAGAGTAGACAGTATACAGTCCAAATCCTTGGATACAGAGGAGGGATGCTGGATGCTTCCTGAATCCTCTTCTGCCCCAGCAAGCAGGTATGCCCCACCCTTGTCTCCCAGCTACAACCTGCCAAGTGACTATTGACACATTGTGTGGAAATAAAGGTGGTGGGCGAGTAGCTGCTGATTCTAATGGCAGCGTGGGTAGTAGAGGCGGGCCAGTCCCAGCAGAGTGACAGCTGTGGTACCCAACACTGTCACTGCAGACACTGATGGCCTCTGTTCCCTAAGTCTGCCCACATTTGTGCACCCTGTCACTGCCAGGGGTGACAAGCCCAAACACAGGGGCCTCGCTTTCTTATGCTAATGCTTCATAATGACAGCTTTCTCAGCCCACCAGGTGTGACAGCCACCACAGGCAGCCCCCCACCCCCACTTCTGAGCTTCCAGCCCAAGCCCTGGGCTCCACTCAGGATTGAGCCAGCTGGAGGACAGACTTCTCTTCCTCCAGCCAGGAGCATTTTGGACCTATGGGAGCTAGCTCTGGTGATGTATATATTAAGTAATACCTACACAGTATCCCATTGGCTCCTTTATTTTGTCTGTTCTACATCTTCTTCCAGCCTTCTTTTTGCCTTCTAACCATAACTATCTAAGCACATTGCAGTTGTCCATACCTCTGCCTTTGATGACTGGGTCATAGTGACCATAGTGGTCCATGAATGAAAGTTAAATGGACAAAGGAATGAAGAACCACTAACCTGGGCTCCCGTCCCTTTTCTTTTTGGTAAACTCCTATAGCCTCCATCATACAGACACCCATTTTATCCCACGTAAGAAAAGGACTCTACAGTGCCTATCTATTTAGGCTCACTCGGATATTTTTCTTCTAAGCCTTATTTTTAAATGCTATTTTTCACATTCCAAGATCTTATGCACACAGATAAGTATTCTTCTCTGTAAATAAGTATGAATCCATCCCTGCCACCAGTCTCATGCAAGAAGCCATGTCCCAAAGGCACATGCTGTTTCACAGAAGATGCCCAAAGGGTTTGGTTGCCTTTGTGGAGGAGCGGGTGAAAGGCACAGCCAATGACTGCTCTAATGCAGCTCTCTGGGTTTTCTTTCCCCTCAGCTCAATCTATGCCCTGTTCTATGCCAATTCTGGTTGCTGGTAGTTAAATGTTTAACATGTGTGCCCCTGGGGTTGTTCCAGCCTGCGGAATAGAGGTAAAAATCATTTTAAAAGTCATGTTTTCTTTTTGAAAACTTGTAAGGATTTCTCTTTCTCTTTAAAGTTTGGGAATTTTGGAAGATACCCAGGTTCCCTGTCTTTTTTTCTCCTGAGAAAGCTCGGGGCTGAGTGAACCCTTCCTTCAGTCTGGAGGCTGAAGCAGCAGTCTAGAGGGTCCCTGCATAGCTATTTTCTATTGGGAGTCTTACCTTTTTTCCTATCCTTCTTCTTTTCTGTTTAGTGTTGTTCTGGTGAGCTAGTCTCCTGGATTTATCCTTTGCCTCTTACGATTTATCTTTTGGTCGTCTTCTACAAATTTAAATCCTATCTACTAAGTGATTGTTTTAGGGCTGAAGTTGAGGCTGTTTCTTTTAAGTTGTTACCAACTCAGATCTCAGGAATGGTTCTTCATCCTTTCAAATCTCTTATTAAAAATTTAAATTCTGAGTGAAATCCCTCTTCTTGTCCCATCAAAATTTTCTTTATTCATTTGTGTCTTCTTGAGATGGGTCAGTACTTTCCTGCTAGGTGGGTTTTTTCTTTCTTTGTTTTTGTTTTTGTTTTTGTTTTGTTTTGTGTCTGCTTACTCTAATTCTTCTGCCTCAATAGGGCTCACTTCCAGTTCTTTAGACCAACATCCTCCTTCAAGTTTCTGAGGGTCTTTAAGCACCACAAGTGCTTTTTGTTTTCTTATGTGTGTAAATTCCTCTGCCCTTGTGTCGGTGGGATGTACAGGCTCTTGCTCTGAGGGTAGGGGTAGGTGTAATGATCTGTGTTCCTTCCTGACCTAGTCTTGCCTCCTTTCCCCAAGCTACTCTTTCCCCTATAGACTCCCCTAGAACTTAGATATTCTTGGGTCTCTCTGAATTCCATATACTCACCAGTTCTGTTAAGTATTGGCATATTGCATATTTACACATTAGGAAATGTAGACAGAAAGGCCAAACAGCCATCATCATAGAATGCCCAGTGAAAACACTGAGGCTACAGGCTAAGCCCCTTGGCTCTCAGCCTATCCCTCTGGAATCCCAGGAACCCCCACCTGAGTTCTTTCTTTTCTCAAAGGTGTGGTGATGCTTTAGTTAGCTTTCTGTTATTATATGTCTTCAATAAGCATCTCATTTTTTAAAAAAGGTTTCTTTGGGTTCACAGTAATGCAGCCCATGGCCCTTTGGCCCAGTTACATCATGCTGGGAGTCCATGACAGAACAAACACTTTGACCTCATAGTCATGAAGCAAAAACAAGAGAAAGGGATATGGGTCCCGCAGTGACCTTCAAGAGCCCCCAGGAACTTCCCACAAGGCCTCTCTTAAATGCTCCACTACCTTCTTATAGTATTACCTTGGGGACCATGTCTTTAGTGTTTAGATCTTTGGAGGACACCAACTATCCAAGCAATAGCAGATGGTACCTCATGTGCTCTTCTTGGTGACTTTAAGTTTTCTGTCTGCAGCTTTCTCTGTCTCCAATGATTCCCTCTCATAGATGGTCCTCCCATTTCTCTGCTGCTGGCCTCTCCACACCCTTTATGCCCACCTTAGCAGCTTTCTATAGGCAGCAAGGTCTTGCCACATGCTAATGGATCACATTGCAAATCCCAAGCCTATGGAGCATATAAGAAAGCAGAGTAGTAAACTTGTTCAACGAGCGTTCTTCAAGGATATTTTGCTTGAGTGTCTGTTACTGTCACAAAGCACCATGACAAAATCAACTTGGGAAGGAAAGCATTTATATCTTACAGGTAATAGTAGTACATCATGGAGGGAAGCCAAGGCAGGAAGCTGGAAGCAGGAACTAAAGACAGCATGCAAAATTGTTGCTTACTGGTTTGTTCCTCGTGGCTTTCTCAGCTTGCTTACGTGTACACTCTAAAAGCATTTGCTCAAGGGTGCCATCACCCATATTGGGAAAGGCTCCCATGAATCAGTCATTAATTAAAAAAAAAAGACACACAGACATGCCCAGGGATTGATCTCAATTTCTTGTATTTATGTACTTATGTGCAGCCTCAAGTCCACAAGACTTCTCTGCTCTGGCAGTGCAGAAAGAACAATGCTATCCAGAGCTGGCCATTCCTATGGGACTTGTGACTGTAGATAGGGGCCAAGGAAGTCTCTTTGCAGATGCATTGGAACAGAGAATGGGCAAGGAAAAGAAGGTGGTGACTAAGATGGAGGTGAAGAATTTGGTGCTAAGTGAAATAAGCAGGTGGAGAAAGATGTAGCGTCTGGTCTCTCTCACGTGTGGAATGTGAAGATGCTGGTCACACACAAGTTGAGAATGGACTGGGCTGGGTTATGAGAAGGACTCAGGAGAGGAGAAAGGAGTGAGGGATGGAGAACTGGATGGCTAGTGACTGTTAAATTAGTAATATATGGTTAACAAATTCTGCTGTGCTATTGAATCATAAGATGGCTCTGGATGGGCAGTGATGTTCTGTATATTTCAAATCACCAGGACTGATTTTGAATTTCCATAATAAGCAAGTGATGTTTGAGGATAGAGATATATTGAGCATAACTTACACACCGTACAATGTACATATGTATCAAAACATCACACAGTAGCACATGAATATGTACAATTTTATTCATGTGACAATTAAAATAAGTTTAAATATAAAAAGAGACCTATGTCTCAACTTAGCTGTTTTCCCCATCTCAATAGAGTGTTTTGTTTTTAGGCATCTGAGAGCTGTGCTGTACACAATATTGTAGAGAGGTTGCCTTGTTTTTTTTGGGGGGGGGTGTTGTAATTAGAATCAAGTTCTTCTTTGTTCCCCAGTAAACTTTTAGTGGCAAACATAACAGTACCATGACAGGTTAGATGGGAATGTTACTGAGGGATCAGTGACAGGAACTGACTCCAAGAGATAAATAATCTTTATTTCACATGGCAACCTAATGACAGATGAGCACAGATGGTGACAAGCCTCCACCTGGAATTCTCCTCCAGTCAATCAATCACTAATCATTCAATCAGCAACTATTTATTGATCTCCTGTTTTGGCTAAGAACACAGACCTTGGAATTAGATGCCTCAATTCTAAATCTAAGTTTTCCAAGTCCCAGTGGCTTATCCTTGGGAAAGTTCCCAGATCCTTCCTAGCCTTGATTCCTATTGTTCTCTAGGGAACTTAACTGCATGGAGCTCGGAGGGTTTTGTAGGGTCAGATATGATGTCATAGGAAGGACGATAGTAAAGGTCAGCTGGGACTGCTGCTTTGTGGTTGTCACTGTCACTGTGGTTTCTATGGTGATTTTAGAAGTGCAGACCATCTCTAGGTGTTTCAAGTTTTACACAAGTATTCTTCCCCCCTGGCTGCTTTTATGGTGTGGGACGGATAAAGTAAACTTGGAAGAAATGTCAAGGTGGGTATTGTGTCTTGAATATGGAATGTCTCCCCAAAGCTTCATGCACTGGGAATTTGGATGCTAGTGGACGGGCAGAAGAGGTCAGATTCCGAGGGCTCCAACTCACACAACAGATGAATCTTGGTGGCCTGAGCCTGTAATCCCAGTTCTGGGTGGAAGAGATAGGTAGAACCCACAACAATCACAAGGTAGCCAGTGCAGTCAATAAATGACCTTCAGGTCCAGTGAGAGGTCCTGTCTCAAAAACAAGGGGGAGATAGACTAAGGAAGACTCGCCTGACATCTTCCTACTCCAGAGAAAACCGCTGTCTCCAAAGTTAGCTAGTACAATTTCAACTATTAATATCACCAGATGTCACACAGAGCATGTTTACCTAACATTTCTTATTATCATGATGAGTTTCATCATTATTATCCCTTTATTTCATGATGAATCTGTACAAGAGTTAGCTGTACACTTGGTCTCTTGAAAGGCTTACAATACCTTCCTTCCTTCCTTCCTTCCTTCCTTCCTTCCTTCCTTCCTTCCTTCCTTCCTTCCCTCCCTCCCTCCCTCCCTCCCTCCCTCC
>NC_034592.1:141628845-141652051 GCF_900095145.1 Mus pahari
TCCCTCCCTCCTTCCTTCCTTACTTTCTTGTTTGTTTGTTTGTTTGTTTGTTTTAAAGCACTCCTAAGCTCCGTATTAGGAGATAGTATCAGGAAGTCCTTCCTTCCTACTGGTTATCTCTTCCCATAGATTCCTCCTAACTAGAAGAATGTTGAATGATGCACACACTTTATTAAACCATGTCTTTTCCCAGTGCTCTTGCAGAACCCTCAACCACACTTGGGTAATCTTTCTCCTTCTTCATCCTTCATGGCTTTTGAGTTTACTCAGAACAACCTGCTTCTAAAGACAAGACAAGCAGTCTTTTCTTGCCTGTATCTCCATCACTCCTTGTATAATGCACTGCTCCAGCATAGGAAGGGACTCCTTAAAATTAAAGTCATCTGCATGCACTGGGATTGACAGCTTTAGCCCAGACCCGTAGTTTCCTAGCAGCCAACATCTGAATAAGGAGGGGTGGCAAGTAGCAACCCTCCCAGATGTTTCATTGGTTTGGAGGCACACACAGGGGATTGTGGGCATCTGAGTGACAATCTAGCTTTTGGGCTTTCTATGGGGCTGCCCAGGTCTTACGCGATACAGGTTTTATCTTAATGTGGTCATAATTTATGAGTTCAGAATTTTAAACTCTATCCAAATCCATCAGAGTCTGAATCCACTCACCCTTGGCAAAACGTGAGTATGTGTTTTTAAAGCAAACGACTTGGAAAGTTTATTTTAAAAAAATCTCTAAAGGCATTTTTGACATCAAATAACTCACAAACCCAATGTTTTTGTGATTTAAATGAATCAGAAACATATGGATTACATTTTCTTTAAATTGCTCTCAAGATTAAAAATCAAGGGGAAAAAAAGTGCCCAGGGCCAAATATGTTTTGGGGGTTTTTCCAGGACAAAGTATGGTCAAATCTGAGCTGGATTGGTGAACAGTACCCACAATGGTGCTGGGGTACCTAGGCCTTGAAACATTCACAGAACCAGAGGCTTAAACCCGGGGCATCTATGCTCACCCTAGAGTCCAAGCAACCACACAGACCACCAAACACAACCCTAATAACAAACACCAACGCTGAACAAAAAATGTCTGCTCATTTGTAGTTAACCAAAAAACAAACAACAAACTTCAAAGTTGAACTAAAGATGTCGCTTTTTAAAGTTCTCCCTGCAGGGCCTGAAAGTGGCTAAAGGAGGAATTACATTAGAAAAGGAAGCTATTTCAAGCATTATTTAAAAGTGGGCAGAGATGGGTCCTCTAACAGCCAAGACACTGCAGCAGGAACCCAGCTCTGGTTCTTCCCTGGGCTCACATGTCAACCACAGTCCAGTTGTGCTTGCTGTAAAACAAGCCAGGGCCAACCAATCTGGAAGACCCTGGGTGAATGAAAGTGAGAACTTACTTCCACACAAACGAGGTCTGGATTTCAGTTCTGTACTTCTTGCTCTGTGGACTTTGCCAAGAGGGACAGAATCAGTTTGATAATACTGGGTGACCAAAATGCATCTTAAAACATGAGGCAGACTTCAGTTGGGTTTGCCTTTTTTGTCAGTTTTTTTTTTTTTATTTTATTTTTTTTGAAATCCAAAGATTTGAATGTCCAATTTTGCTTTTCAAATTTAAAATAATGGATTTAGACCTCTTTTCTTGCTTATATTCGCTATTCCTCACTGTGACCAGGCTTTGGAGATGAAGAGGGTTTAGAAGAAAGAACTCAGTGAAAACTTGCCGGCTTTTTTTTAGCCAGTGCTCTCACAGGAAAAAAAAAAATTACAGTGCCTTCTGTCCCTTCTCTGAGTTTTAATTTCATGACCTAAAATTAGAATATTGTAGTTATGGGCTATATTTATTATTCCTTTTTATCAAGTTTCACATCAGATCTCTGAAACTGTATCAATTTCAAAAAAATGAACTATTTATTTAACAAATATTTATTGAGTTAATACTATGTACCGGGCATATATTTACTGAAGCTATATCTGTAAACAAGATAGTTCAGACTGGGAGAGTACATGCGTGGACAAACAAGATAATTAGAAGTAGCCACAAGGGCTACCCAGAATACAAAACAGGGTGCAGTGAGAATGTTAGTAAGCTCCATGGAGTGACTGAGTTTGTGAGTGTGGGAGGGAGGTAAGGAGAGGACAGAAAGAGTCTAAGACGCAACCAGAAAATGACGATCTCTGGCTGGGTTATATTTGATCGAAGCCCTTGTGGATAAACAGCTATTGTAGATATACAATAAAGACTGTGGCTGGGCATCTGTGGTGTAGAGGACATGGTGTGCTATGAGGCCAGAGGGTGAGCAGGTGCCAGGGCACAGCCTTGCTAGCCATAGCACATCTTCCTGTTTTGTTATAGACAAAGAAGCTTCCAGACACAATGGGAAGGGCCTATATCCATTTTATTATTTTAAAGTTACATTTACTTTTTTATTGTTTGAAAATTGCATACATGTACATAATATGCTTTTTTTTGTCAAACCCGTGACCATGCCCTTCCTTCCAATTCATCTCTATCCCTCTACCACATTTTTTTTATTCCAAGTTCATTGCGTTGTTGTTGTTGTTTTATACCATTAAGTCCACTTGATGTTGCCAGTATGTGTGTGAGTGTCAGGCTATCCACTGGACTGTGGGCAGCCCTTCTTATGTTATAAAGAGACTACTTAGACTCCACTGTAGATGGGGCTTTAGGATGCATGCTCTGTAACTAGGGAGACCTATTGATTCCATGATGCTTCATGCTCATACTTCCCTTGGTGGGGACATTTTGGATATAATAGGTCTCTTTGGGTTTCCACTCCTAGAGTTGTGTTTTGTATCTAAGGAGAGAGAGAGTCTTCTTTCCAGAACCTTCCAGCTACTGGACATTGGGATAATGAGGCTTTCCTGAGTTCGTCACAAGTCATAGGACTTTGTTTTCAGATAAACTGAAACAGAGCAGTACTTGAAGCAGTGCAGATGATTCCAGTTCCAATAAGATAAACCAAACCATCTTTCCAGAGGCGAGTTCTGATGGTGCGAGACGCTTATGCTTTGAACTGGGTGTGAGAGCGGTCTGTATAAGACTGTTGCGAGCTGCAAAGTCGATGCTAAGGGATGGGAAGACGGCTCAGCCAGTGAAGTGCTTGCCCAGTTCAATTTCCAGCACTCTTATAACAGAATCCAGGGATAGTGGGGAACACTTATAAGCCCAGTTCTGGGAAGGTGTGATCCCCAAACACCACCAGAAACAGTTAGTGGGGTTTGCAGTGCATCTGTTGGTAGGGAAATAATATATTTCTTGAGTCACTGGAACTGGATAACTGATCTTTTTACTGCCTGGGGCTTCGTATGAGCTTCTTGGGGTAGATGAAATGAACTGCCACATGCTATGGTCTTGGCAACTTAAGCTAATAGATACTGATTCTCCCATAGTACTGTAATTCAGAAGTCCAAAACCCAATTGTCAGTAGGGCAGTTAATCTTCCTGGGGGAGAGCCACTCTTACCTCATAGCTTCTGGTAGCTACTAGCATTCCTTGGCTTATGGCTGGATCACTCTAGTCTATACTTCTGTCTTCATTTTACCGTGGTGGGTATCAAGTCTGTCTGTCTGTCTGTCTGTTTGTCTGTCTGTCTCTCTCTCTCTCTCACACACACTATATATATATATATATATATATATGATGGAGATCCAGAAGCATCTGCTCATCTCAGCATCCTTGACTTAGTCACACATGCACAATCTTGAGTAAAGGATAACATTCATAGGTCCCAGGGATTAGGGCATGGGCATGTCTTATCAATGCACTGCAGTCTTTCTTATAAAGAAAAATTACACAAAATTCTTCAGATACAATTTTTGAAAAATGTAAATGTCCATGTGACATCTGATAGTGATATTTCAATTTGACTGAGGTACTTATAAAATAAAGTACAAAGTTAACATTTTCTTTGGCAGATCTGGACAAGGAGATAAGAAAGGAAATGGACTATTGGATAAAAGGGATGTGTGGCTTTGACTTGCAGAAGACATTCTTTTCTTTCTAAAAAATAATAGAGATGGTGTTAGGATTCAATTTAAAAAAATAGCTAAATAAAGAACAAGTCAATGAGAGCCAATAACTTGTCTGCATATCTGGGAAAACTGGCTGTAATTAAATATAACATGGAATGACATCTTGATAATAGGAGCATTGTCAACAGCCACAACCAGCATCATTACAAATGGTAACTTGGCACTTCAGCAGCGCTTTCTTTTTACATAGGAATTAACAAGTTCCTCACCAGTTAGAAGATTCTAGAAACACAATTGACTTACACTAGAAAAAGTTAGCATGTCAGTCAATATCTCTGCCCTTCCACAATGACATTACCTGAAGAAGGGTCAGCATTAAGGGTCAAGTGGCAAAGTGTCCTTATTTGAGTGTTAGAGGTGGTGAGCTAACTGAGTGAGGCTGATTCAAGGCACCTATTGATTGTCCTATTTCTCACTGAGGTGTATCTGACTGATAGTACCACTTAATAGCTCAAGTGACTAACACATCTTATGACCTCTAGGAATACATCTTTCGTTTAACACGAGCCATTGTCAGTTTAGTTTAACCAGTGTTAGTGATCTCTGGTGGGTAGAAGAGCCTTTTGGGTTAGCTCAATGTCCTCTGCCTACCTCTACTCATTGTGCCTTCCAGCTGTTAGAGGTTATCCATCAAAGGTCTTGCTAGTCCATCTTCTCTGGACCAGTCTCTACCATGTGTTTCCCCAGACTTCTCCATGTCATCTTTTAAGTATGCAGCAGAGAAAGGTTTCAAGATGCAACATGTCCAGTGCTTATTTATATTTCCTTAAGGACTAGGACTGCCATGCCTGGGTGGTATGGCTCACTCATGAAGGCCAATCAGGGAGACACCCATTTATCCTGGACCACAGGGCAGCATCAGTCCCGGAATTTAACCAATGACTGATGATGAGCCTGTGAAGGCTGCAGCTCTGGGAAGCCCATGCTCTCTATATTATTATTTACTCTTTTTCCTCCTCCCCCATTCTTGTTAACTTCTAAAGCTGTGCAGACATCCTCAGTGGGAGGATGGTGTCCCTGAAGGAACTATGAGTTGCACAAGAAGCCACAGTTCATCCAGCAGGTTGCAGTTATTTCCTGTTCTTTATGCTATGTGGCTAGGTGTGTGTGTGTGTGTGTGTGTGTGTGTGTGTTTTAGCAATGATTATTTTATTCACCATACATTTAAAATTCAAGTCAGAGTCCTATCTCTCTTTTCCCCTCTGAGGAAAGGGTAGTGAGCATCAATGGTGGGGAAATGAGATGTATTTGTCACACCAAAGGGGACAGTTTTTAAGACTGTAAATTGGTTTCTAGTCATCAGTTAGAACAGGAGATGATACTCTGTGATTAACAAACTAACTTTAAGATGAATGAAGATATAGGCATAATATTATTGTGTACTGTGTAAAAATTATCTGTGTATTATTTAAATGCTGATTGCTCCCCTGTTATTCTGATTGGTCAATAAAGAAGCCAATCAGCCAGTGACTGAGCAGGGTTGAGAATAGGGCTGGACTTCCTCCCACCCAGAGGAAGGTGGTGCTGGGTTCGGGAGAGGTATTGGACATTCACCAAGGGGAGAGTGTCCAGTAGACACCCAGAGAGCACTGTCAGTACTAAAATGCAGCTACTGCTGAGATTTTGGCTGGGAGGTAGCCAGAGTAGTTTTGAGGATTAAAATAGAGTAACGCTGCTCAGTTGTGCCCTTAAAGCTTATTCGATACATAAAATAATCCTGTCTCAATTATTTGGGAGCTAGGTGGGTTAAGAGGAAAACTGTAAGAAACATTTATAAAGGGCCACTAACATAAAGATGCACTTCTTACTTGGACTTAGATTTATAGGTCTAATATAGACCTGTAAATCATTTAGATTCTTGTACTGATGGTTTCCAGCCACTGTACTGATTGACTCTGGAAGTTACGACAGCAAGAATACGAACAAAGAATATATTGAAGGTCTTAGAGAGGTTCATGTCAGGTCTCAAACTTTGTTGTACCATAACCCATCAGGAAGTCTTTTCCTCTGTGTGCGTGTGCATGTGCATATGTGTGTTCACATGTGTGAGAAAAGACACGTGTGTGCCATGGATGTGCCTATGGGAATCAGAGGACAACCTCAGGTGTCAGTCCTCACCTCCACTTTGTTCAGGGAGTGTCATTGTTCTCAACTGTGCACTCCAGGGTAGCTGGCCTGTGTGCCTCTGGGGATTCTCCTGTCTGCCCCCAATCTTGCTGTAAGAATACCGAGGTTACAGACACATGCTAGATATCTGTCTATTCATAGGTCCCAAGTACATGTCCTTGTGCTTTCATAACAAGCACTTTACCTAGTGAGCTTACCTTAAAGCGTTAAAGTGACAGCCATATCCCACATCAATTCAATTGGAATTTGTAGGGCATCAGTGTGATCTAAACTCCTCCTGTGACTCCATTTCTGTCACCTGTGCTCACACTTCATTGGAAAGACCTGGTCCTTTCTGTGTCCAACACGGGTAATTACTTATCCTGGTGACTTTACATGTAATCCCCCACATGTTCACATGCTATCCCGCTGTAATAATATGAAACTAACTAGGGACAGAGATGCTAAAATGGGATGGCTGACATTTCAGAGTCTCCTGATTTGTATTCTGATCCCACTGATATTTGGAATGAGACTTCTGGTGAAGGAAATTTTTATTCTAAGAACAACGAAGAGTCCTAATCAAGGGGCCAGTTAGAGCAGGTCTAATTCTACATTGTATCTACTGTGGTACAGGGTAAGCATGCATGGAATTAGGCTATCTAGAAGGTTCCTGACATAACAAGGTCACTTGGCAGTTTGTTTGAAATAAATATAGGAGCATGAAACAATGAAACCGAGAGCCTAGTGGTGCACTGCCCAGCATAGATGAGAGCTATTCACAAGAACTGGTGAGTTTCTGTTGGAGCATCCAGCTCTAGATGGGTAGAGTGATGGAGGTAGACAGTGGCGCCAAGTGTGAAAGAGTGTGAAGAAACAGAGATGGGTGAAGTGAAGAAGGCAGAGAGCAGAGCTTAGCATGACTGAGTGTAAAGAAAGGGAGAGAATGTACTCAATGCCACTTTAAAGAGACACACCTCTTTTCCACACAGGAACATTACAGGAGCATGTCTAGCTGACATCTACCCCATCTAACCTCCTGGGGAAATAAGTCCCATGTTATCAGCAGCAGTAAATGCATCTTTTTGATTGCCTACTTCAATTGAACTAACAAGTAACACCAACCTTTGATCTCTCTCATATATATATATATATATATATATATATATATATATATATATATATATATATATATTCAACTCGATTTAATATAAAGTATGTGTGCTGTGGACAAAATGAGAAAAAAGTTAGCTTGTCTCAACACGGTGGGGATGAGGGAGAAGTGAAGGACTGCCTTGTTGGCCATTACTAGCTCATGCATACCATGTATTTCACTTCTACTCTTTGTGCATGTAAGTTCTTTGTCTTGAGCAGAAAGTGGGTGCTGATATTCAGGCACTGAGGATCCTCTCTATAGGGAGCTTGTGTACTTCCTGGCTCTATCTTCTGGGCTTAAAAGTCTCCATCATGTGCCCTAGGAAAATCCCCTTGAAATCCTTTGATTTCCATCATGGTCCAAAGAAAGGTTGTGTTCTGTGAATCCAAATAGAAGTTTACAAGTACTGATCCAGGGAGGGAGGTACTTAGTTCCCCCTACTTCCTCCTCCTACATATATACCTTGACCCTCCAATGAGAGTAAAAGTAGAGGGCTTTTGTTCTTGATTAATAATCTGTTATAAATAGGTATTCAATAATTATTTTTGAGGAGTGAATGAATGAATGAATTTGGCTTGCGCTGGAGAACAGCTTTGAGCTCTCCTTGCTATGGATGCTCCTCAGAGGTTTTCCTGGGTGTTCAGTGGACAGGGAAATGCAAGATAGCCTCATACTGGCTCCATCTCCTCCCCATTATAAAAGGGAAATTTTTCCTCTACTCTATTTTAAAAAATGAGATATAATTCATATATCATAGAGGTAAAACTTTTAAGCACACAATTTAGTGATTTTCATTTATTCACTAGGTTATACAGAAATCTAATCCAAGAATGTTGCTCTTGAACCAAGAAGACCCCTAACCCAATAGCAGTTGCTCCTGGTTCTCATTTTTCCCCCAATAGCAAACACTACTCTATTTCTCTGTGGGTATGTGTACACTTCATTTAAGTGCAGTTATACAATGAGTTGCCTTTGTGTCTAGTTTCTTTGACTTAGTCTGAGCTGGCAAATTCATCTACGTTAGAACATTTATATCTATTTTATTCCTTTTTACGATTGTTATTATAGCGTATCCATACCATACTCTGTTTACCCTTATATCATTTGGTGGGCTTAGGGACATTTTTACACATTTGGGTTATTTTGAACTTCACTGTACAATTCTAGTAGACTCGGCGTAGTTGGAAAGAGTAGCACATGCCCTTTTCTTCACAAGGATCAGAGGAGATCTGAATTAACAAAGTCTGCTACCTGCAGTGACCCCTCTTTCCCTTGGTTTCCTTTATAAGCCTACTTTTGAGTGGAAAGGCACATCGATGCAACAAAGCCTCACTTAAAATACAGTGAACTCTTCTTTTTCTAATCAACTTGTACTAACGGGAAACTAGAACACATTTAATCAGGCTTCAGCTCATTTTGTGGACAGCTGCAATACAATTTTCTGTGTTTCCAGGCTTTGAGACAGGTGGGTAGGAAACTGCCCAACTCCTGTGGGAGGATCAGTTATTTATTTATTTTTCATCAGGATACAGGAAGAAGGAAGTAAAAAAAATTGTTGATTGCACTAGTGACTTAATGTGGCATTTTGATTCCCCTATTCAGCCTAGTTTCTGCTTAGTCCTGATTCTCCAAAGCAAGTCTCTTTGATAATACAAATGGTTCCTTTTCCTACGAGAACACATATTCATATGGATCTTTTTTTTGCACTCAAATCATTAATGATCAAGGTGTATTTCAACCCTGGACACAACTTACCTGTTGCCAACCCAGATTGATGTCTCATCTCTTTCCCACCTCTACCAAGACATGGAAAGGTTTGTGTCTTCAGGCCCTATAGCATTATACAAAGTCTGACTTTGGTCATTCCATATTTTTCTCTTCCCAAGTTTTCAGCCTCTAGCTATATATAAAGAGTGGTGGGTGGCTATCGGGCCAGATAGCTGGAGTCAAAAGTGTAAGGCTCCTGGCCTGCATCACTTTTGCACATTGCCTGCCTGTCTGTGCAAGATTGCACAAGCAAGCCAAGCTGCCCACAACTGGCTAATTGCAGAGGCAATCATCGCCCCAGCTCCTTCCAAATGAGCAGGGAGCAGCTAATTGTGCTCACAATTGGCTGATTGAGCTCACAGTCAGTAAATTGCTGCTGCAACTGTTTGTGCATACAATTTTGCACCTGGGAGTAATCGTGGGCGATAGGGTCTAACACACTTTGAAAGAACATGAAATAGTACAACATCTGAGAAATTCAACACCGTCTAGCCTGCTTGCAGAATTTGAGATGGGGAGGGGAGACACACTTCTTTCCCTGGACTTGGAGTAATATGGTTCCCCAGAGTCTATATTATAACTACTACCCAGGTCACCCCATATCATGTGTCTTTTAACCTCATAAACAAAGCCAACTCGTCAACCTGAAAAATACTCCCAGCAAATGGACTGTAGAGTGATGTTTTTAGGAAATGTGTTCAGAATCCTGTATACATTGGTTCAAATTTGAATTCATCTACTTCTTTGCTGGATAGCCCTTGATAAGGTTTGATTTTCCTTATCTGTAAGATGGTGATGATAAGAAAAACTTGTGTGTGACATGACTAATAAACAAACAAACAAACAAAAACCAAAACTCATCTGTGGTTAAAAATTCAGTCATGCTCTCTTTAAGATCTCACCTTTCTTACTCTCCTCTCTAGCCCTCCTCTCTCTCCCTTCCCCCTCCCCCCACGTGGCCATGGACAGCCTCCCTCTTTCTACCTTCTCTCTTTCCCCCTAACTTTCTACAATAAAGCTCTAAAACAAGAAAAAAAAAATTCAGTCATGACTTTTCACTCCTTGGATTACTCCATCCTTTTATTTTGAGATGGACATTGTACATTAATGCTTATACCAGAGACGTTGTTTCCTCCTTAATAGCTACCAGAAAATGGAGGTAAACTATTAACTCCTTCATAGGGTTGTTGGGTAGATTCAGTAAGGCACAGATATTAGATGGGCTGGCCATTTGGGAGCACAGTAAATGTTCTCTCTGCTGTCATTAGTACGGATGGTCTTATAAAGATTGTTAGGAACAGCATGGCTTTTAGTTCGAGCATCACTATATAGCTAATGTCCACAGTGTGACCTGCCCCTACCCAGTACCCTGGCAGAACAGATCCCTTTAGACTGCATGGAGGTGTGAGAGTCCTGCAGTCAGCTGTCATGCGTGGGACCTTCCTGAATCTAAATGAGGAGAGACACAGGCACTGCTTCTTATGTTTGCCTTGCACTGGCTCATTTCTTGGTTCCTGATAGAGACAATTTTATAGGGTTCTTACTCTCAGCAAGAAGAAAGAGATAAGGACAAGCTTTGGCAGGATCCGGAAATTAATCCAGGGGAGGCAGACATCATGTCTCTAAATGTAATTGAATCTTCCTGGAGTCTGATGGAGGCGGGGGATGGAGCACAGACCTTCTGACTTTCAAATCTGTAGGGAGGCGTGGGGGGTGGGGTTATATCTCACAAAGCTGCTCAAGTACTTGATGCTACCAGGGAAGTCAGCCTCCTTCCCTTTCAGCTCATCTTTACCCTTTAGATGTTTCTGGCACCTGCCACAGCCACAGTGTAGGGTGCATACCACCCCTCCTTTGCTGTTCATTAATTCAAGCCTAGGGCTGTTGGTTAAATGGGTTTAAATGTTGATGTTCAGAGGAATTTAGGAAGGGAAAAATGTATGGGTTTTGTAGACTTAGAGTTCTTTCCATTATTGCTCTTGGTTCCAAATATTATATAACTGTGTATATTTGCAAGGGCTAGTTATAACCACATATCCCAGCCTTGGAGGCTTATAATAGTATGTAAGTTTTCTAGGGCTGTTCTAACTGGATCACACAGCCTAGGTGGCTTCAGCAACTGCAATGCATTCTTTAGAGGTCTGGAGGCTACAAGTCCAAGAGCAAGGCTTACCACAGGGTTGCTTTTATCTGAGATCTCTCCCAGGCTTATGAGTGAGCACTATCTCAGGGAATTCTCACAGGCCACTCCTTTGTGTGTACTATACCTTCTCTTACAAAGACACTTGTCATATTAGACAAATGCTTCATTTTAACCTGGTCACCTGTGAATACCTCATCTTCAAATATTGATATAGTCCATGGCTCTGGGGGTTTGGGACTTCAGTGTGCTCATAAGACCTGACATCTCAGAATTTCAAAGAAATATTCTCTCCTCATGCACGAAACCAAATGAACCCAGCTCCCATGTCATTCACTGACTACTTCTACGGAGTTAGTCAAAGCATTTAACTAGGTGGTCAGATTTGTTGATGTGTATAGAACTGTTCTGTTTTCTGTGTCCTAATGTAATTACTTGGAGCACTTCTTTTAACCTTGCATGTATGACTATTTACATGATACACTGTGTGGTGACTATTTAATAATATACAAGTGAAAAATCAAAGGCAGAACCGTCAATCAAAGAGAAGTTCAGAGTTTACAGGGGATGTGGATGAAGTGTGTGCCTTCCCACCTGATGCTTAGTGCGATAACTTTTCATTGTTTCAATTCAGAATATTTCTGACATCAGTGTAGTTTTTCTTTTCTTCTTCTTCTTCTTCTTCTTCTTCTTCTTCTTCTTCTTCTTCTTCTTCTTCTTCTTCTTCTTCTTCTTCTTCTTCTTCTTCTTTTTGTTTACACAAGCCACACATTCAACTTTCCTAGCATCATCTGGGTATCTCACGAGGTGACTCAATTCAGGGTTAGCACAGGAAAACCCAAAGGAAAGGACCCAGTTTCCCTATTTTCTATGCTAGTTTTAGTGTCCACAATGCTCTGTACTTCCAATCGGCTACCTAGAAATATTGGATTGCCAGGATCCCTCTCTCAGGCTTAGTAACTTACTAGAACAATTCACAGAACCTGGGAAACCAGTTTTCTTTGTACTACTGGTTTATTAAAAAGGTGTAATTCTGGGGAAGTGAGTGAGGAAAGGTGTATCAGACTAGACACAGGCAGAGGTTCTCAGAAATTTCATGACCTTTCCTGGTGATTAATATATGTAGGGGATATGCTTATTAACAAATGTGACCACCTACTTATGTGCTTTGCCATATATGGAGTTAAGCAAGCATATATTGTATGATTGGTCAACATATATTGCCATTGATGATCATCTTAACCTCCCATTTCTCATGCAGAGTTTAAGGAATGGAGTGGAAGCATTCAGGTTTCCCATGGTTGGTTAGTCTGTCCTCTGCTTCTATCCTGAAGCTATGGAGGATGTACTGGGAGAGAGTCCTTTTATTCTGATGGGTTTGAAAGGGACTTACTGTGAGTGACACAGTCCCTACCTCTGCGTCTTGATTACTTAGGAAATACCAAGGCTTCCATTTTAATGAAAACATGTAGAAGTTCTGTGTCAGAATCTGGGACAAAGATTAAAGCCATATTGCTTATGACCACATGCTTATTTGATCTGTGTTTTCCTATTTCCAACTACAATTCTCTTGGTTAAGCATGGCTGTTTTTCATGAGGAACATGTTGTTCAGCCTCAAACTAGGGCCAGGAGAGAATGGTTAGCTCCCACCTGAATCTTCTGGTGCTGCATGAAATGGAGTTTAAATGAATAGAGTGTAGAGAAGTCTGAATATAAAGGATGTTCATAAAAGGGGAAAAAAAGTAAGGTTCCAAACCCCAGAAAAGAAAGAGATTGGGGTAGTTAATACATCTTTGATTCAGAAACATAAGGAAGTTATATTTTTGAGGCAGAGGGCACTAAAACATATATCCAGAAACAGCAAACAAAAGAAGTCTCTCCTCTATCAGGAATTAAGAGCAGTTATGTCATGCTATCTTTGTTTCTGGTAATGTTTCGTGTGGGCACAAGTGTACCGTGGTGTGTGTGTGTATGTGTGTGTGTGTGTGTGTGTGTGTGTGTGTGCAGTTTAGAGAAAAACTGTGTAGATTTGATTCTTTCTTTTTACATCTATGTGAGTTTGGGGGTTTAAACTTAGACCATCAGACTTGCATGCCAAACATCTTACCCAAAGAAGCACCTCGCTGGCCTGGTTTGACCACTTTTTGTCTTTTTGCTCTTGGCTTGTCCTGCTTAACAAATGAAACAAAATCAAGTTCAGGTCCTCTTGGTACTAGTCTCATTTCCTTCTCTTCATCCAGAGGAGACCACCACTGTGACCTGTGGGAATGTATAGCTTTCCGGGCTTTCGAATTTACAAGCACCTATGGTACTAGTATGGCATATCATCTCTGGCCTGGCTTTATCTGTCAGCAGAGCTCACTCTCCAGGACCCACTTTCCAATTGAGAGTCTTAAAGGCATGGTAGTATGACATGGTCTCAGATCCCACTATGACTTTGATGGCCCTCTGTTGACTTTGCCTTCATGGTGCTTTTTTTTTTTTTCTACATAAAGAGATAATTAAAAACCCTCATGATTTTATTGATGCATAGAGTTGAATATAGTCCAACCTGGATTCTACATTTTTTCTTCTGATTTTCATAGAAATAAAAATACTTCACTAAGTCTGTGAAGGCATTGTCAGACAAGACATAATTTCTTTCTGTGGCTCCATGCTAGACATGCCTACTCTTGGTTTCCCGAGGGAAGATAGAGAGCCTGTGATAGGTTTTCTAAGAAGCTCACATGAGGAAACTTTCCATGGCGAAGTATGAATAAGCAGATGAAATCAGAATGCTTCCACTGCAAACCCTTTGGTCTGAATCTAAGGTTAAGAGGTAAATAAAGACCTACCATACCGAGCCTGAGCTTTTCCCTTCAAGTCCCTTGTCTCCTTTTAAGCATCTTCTGTCCTTGGGTCAACCTCATGGAGAATGTCATCTTCCCAATCATGACTCTTAGACACCCTTGGTCACATGAGACTGCTTTGAGTTTCATTCTGCTGCAGAGTTGCCTCCTGTTCTTCCCTTACTTGGGTTCCCTTACTCTAGAGTAACAGAACCGATAGAATGACTACACATTGTGAACATGGATTTATGACAGGGCCTTGATAGTCTAATAGTAGCTGCTGACTATGTGATAGAGAGGCTCAGAACTCACTATCTACTCAGTGCTAGAGGCTGAAAGTCTCAGAGCTGCTGGTGTTTAATTCATACTGGAAGCTGAAGAACTGGGATCAAATTGCTGAAGGATGGCAACAGTATTAGCAGTAGTAGAGTGATGCATTTACTAACAAGGGATGAAGGCAGGCAGGCAAAAGCAGCAGCTTCCCTTTGAGCATCCCTTATCTGGAATGGTACTAGAAGGTATTGTTCACTCTGGAAGAAGGTCTTTTCCAATCAAGTTTTCTTTGAAAGAGCCTCACAGCCCTACCTAGAGGCATGTCCTTAGAAATTCCAAACCCACTAAAGTTGACAACCAAGAGTAACTATCACATATTGCACACTTACTTAAGAAGTGAGTGTTCCAGGTGTCCTGCTTGCTCTTCTAGAACTCAGAGCTGCATGACGTCATGCTGTACTCTGAGGGATAGCACGGAGTCAAGCAGACTCTCATAGGTGTTCACGGAGCACAATAGAAGGAGAACCTGTGGGCTGCCACAGCTACAGGACATCCTTCTTCCTATGTCACAAAGCATTCCTTACACTGCTGTTCCCTCTGGCCAGCCATGCCTCAGTTCATTTACCCACAGCCATTTCCTGAGACTTGGCCTATATTTCTTTACTTCTTGTTCATTGAGCAATAAATCATATCTCATCAATTCCACAATGCACATATTTTAAAAAGCCATTTAACATATGTTAAAACAGGCAATGATTGATTGCCTTTTACAAACACTGTTGGCCTGGTGGCAGTTGTGAGAGAGCTGTCATTGCCTCCACATCCATGGACTCATTCTGTAAACTCTTCGTTGATACTCTCTGATAAGACCAAAAGAGTTTTTGCAAATAACTTATAGAGAAAGGGTCAACAATCCGCAAGAACACCCCTGGAGATTTCGGCTCCTAACCAGTATTGCTTCACATTATTTTTTATGTCTTCCAAGAGTGATAAAAATAAACCTGAAAGAGCTTTTTAATAATTAGAAAATAAAATTTCCAAGACTTAAGGAAATGGTGTAAGGATTTAATTTGTAGCACTGTTTTTTCTTTCTTAGTGCATAAAATAATTATGCCTTTAATCAAGGATGATTTAGATTTGATAAAATAAGTTGAACATAGAAGACTTATGGTGGCTCCAGGGGTATAAAGATCACCATATTTTCAACATTAAAGTGCATAGCTGACATGCAATAGAGACTCAGTACATCCTGCTGATTAGCTGACATTAGTTAAAACAATATACACAAGGATTCAGAGGAGGAATAACAACTCACTATTAATAAACTACATTTTTTTCTTATTCCTGGTACTGTGAATTTTGTGTATCACAAGGAGTAGTTTTTTGTCTATTTTGTTTTTTGTTTTTGTTTTTGTTTTGCTTTTTAAGAGTAAGGGCTAGTGATTTTTTTTTTCTATGAAAAATTAGGGAATACATATCTTAGGATTGAAAGGCATGGTGGTCTCTCCTTGGTACTCAACCATTTTAAAATAATGTGAACAAATGCAAAATCTGAACTAACACAAATTGCATGGCTGTGCTTCAGAAAGCTTTGCTTACCAGAAGACACAATGGTGGGATATGTCCCATGTGCCCCAGTGTGCCATCTCTCTTAAGTAGTTATTTCAAAGCTGAGTGCATTGCTTATGCTCTGTTGCTGTTATGAGGGTCAGAGGCTCATATGGGCCAGAACAAGAGGCTGGGCAGGTTGGGGAGGGCAATACATCCTCAAAGCCCACCTGCCTATGACACATTTTCTTTAGTAAGGCTGTACTACCTGAAGGGTTTGAGGTCCACTTCTATAAGACCTTGAAGAAGTAATTATTGTGGTAAATCTCTACAATTCTTACTGAAACTACCCCTGGAGTATGTGGCAGGATCCTAAACATATCTTCCCCAAACAGTAGCAGCAACTCTAGACCAAATCAACTTATAAGGGACTTTTCTCATTCAAACCATTCCATTGGATATGTATAATAATGATTTGGTGAAGTATTAAATTCTAGATTCTGGGCTGGTGAGATGACTCCACACACGAGACTGCTTTCTCTGAAAGCCCAATGACCTGAGTTTGATCTGTGGCTCCTGAGAGTTGTCCTCTGATCTACCAATGCATGCTGTGGCTCACACATTCATGTACTTATCATACACATATACTAATAATATAACATTTCAGATTCCTGATCCCCTTTCCAGATGAGTCTAACGAAGTTACTGAGCTGGGTTTGAGGTCCACTTCTCTAAGAACTTGAAGAACTAATTATAGTGGTAAATCTCTATAATTCTTACTGAAACTACCCCCAGAGTATGTGGCAGGATCCTAAAGTAGCAGGGCTCAGACTCTCTTTATGCTTAATTTTCTGTTTCTTCTTTATTTGTATGGTGTCTGTGGACAATAATATGTTACTAGGACTGAAATTAAATGGGAGGTATAGACAGTATTTTTTTAAGTAACAAGGACTGTCCCATTGCCAACCCAGAGTGAAGGGTAAATGGTCCAAAATGGAAATTATAGCTCTTCAATTTTATGGTCAAGTGGAGCATCCTCTCTTTAATGGGCCACAAGGGTTGTACCCATAGGGGATCTACTTTGAGCCAATCCTTGTCCACCAATGCCAGTGTCTGATGTGGCCACCACATGTGCAGCAGACCCACATCAGGAAAATACCAGATTCTAAGAAGTGAGTGAGGTATTCCCTCCACAGAACTGTTAGGGTGGTCCTCTTCATAGGATGGCTTTCCTCCTGTATAGCTCATGATGTCACTTTAGGTTTGTCTATTTCTTTAAAAGACAAGTTCATGGCTTTGAATCCCTGTGTGTTTTCAATTCAGTTAACTTTAAGTACTTCTTGCTCTGTAAGCCTGTTTAGTATGTTGAGTTATTATAGGCGATCTGGTCAGCTGATGCAGAGTGAGAGATTGTTGGAGAATATAATAGTGACCATGTCTGTCCCTTGGTTAAATCTGCTTGTCTACATTCTTCACACCATTGTACAAGCAAGTGGGAAGAAAAACACAGCCATGTTAATAGGGCTTGCCTAAACTCCATGAGTGCTAGCAACTTAAGAGTCCTTGGTTCTTCCAGGAAATTCTATGGTATTTCTCAAGTTAATGTACTCATCTATCCTTTAAAAAAGTGTTTTACACCTCTTCCTTTCCTTATATGACATAGGCATCTCTTTCCATATTCACATTTTCTGAAGAAATGAAAACCACCGGTAAAGAAGTTCTGTTTATTGGCCGCGGAATCCTCTCAGCTGCAGCGTGTCCCCCTCAGTCACCCAAGTGTCACATTAATCATGACATTGTGTCAAGTCAATTTTTCTTCCACTTGGGCCTCAGAGACCTACCTGTTTTGCTCACTCAGGGACATTGTTCAGTAACTATACTTCCTTCTTGTGTTTTGCTCATCTTCTTTCATTTTTGCCACAGTCTCAGGTAGCTGAGATTGGTCTTGACCTCCTCATCCTCCTGCCTCTACTTCTCAACTGCTGGGATTATAGGCAGGAACCACTGTACCTGGCTTCTATTACCATGTTGTAACATCTTCAGCTCTAAGAGAATCTTAGTCTCTGAGCCCACGTTTCCTTCCAGTCTCGAACTGCTCCCCTGCTTAAGAGAATGCCCCACATCAATTGTCTATGATCTCAGTCCTTTCTTTCCTTTTTGCTCTTACCCTCAGAACCCTCCCCACCCCAAGCCCAGGACACCATTGTTGCATAGTCTTCTGTGATCTTAATTCTGTAAAGTCTAGTGTACAATTCTCACTCTCTCCTTTCTGGACCAATCACTGCACTTACATTTGTCCCTTTGTCCTCCTCGGTGTAGGACACCACAGTGAGCACCTTCTACTCCTTTCTCCCTAGCTGAGATGTTCAGCACTTCTGTTTTTGTTTGTTTTGAAAGAGATCCTCACTAATCTAGGCTGGCCCAGAAGTCACTGTGATGCAGTCAAGGCTGTCCTTGGAGTCTTGACCTTCTTGCTTCCATTTCCTAATTGCAGGGATTACAGGAACATGCCACCGTACCTGGCTCCCCTTTAGCACTTTTGCTGGCCATTTTATTTTCAGCCTCTAGTTTTTGATTGTCCCAGGCTCTACTGACAGAAGTCCTTTCTTCTCCATCTCACAGTGTCTCCAAGGCAAGGCAAATGGTTCATCTATAGGTTTCTCCCCTCTCCCACTCTTGACCTGAGTCAGAAGCTGCAAGGAAGTGGCCATGTGCTTACTGATTTCACTCATAGGATGCAGATAAGGCTATCCACAGCTTCCTCAGAAGGACACTGCCACCAGGGTAGTGGAGAAAATCTTAATTCCAGTACCAAGGAAGAAGGGTGGAACTTCCTAGGGGCTTTGTAACAGACAACAGTGTGTGATGGCAATTTGTTTCTATTATGATTTCAGGCATCACATTTAGAACAATGGAGAAGGGAAACTAGACGTCCAGTACAGGGGAGAGTTTGGAGTGGCTAAAGATTGCCTGCACGGCTGAGAGAAGGACAGCTTGGTATATCTGTAATGGTCAGTTCCTTAGAACTTAAAATTGACACGGCACACAAGAATCCCATGATTGATCCAAGAGCCAAGGAAACCACACTCACACAAAAACCTTGGTGTAAATATTTATAGCAGCCACACTATTATCCATATTAAATTAGAAAGGACAGACATGCACTTCAATTGGAAGAAGAATCAACAAGCCTATTATAGCTATGCAATTAAAATTTTATCCAGAAATACAATGGGCTGAACAGTTGATAGCCAGCACAACAGACAAGAATACAAATATGTTCTTGTACGGGGAAGAAAATTAGGCTCAGGGGCAATGTCCCATGTGATTATATTTCTATGGTGGTCTGCTAAAGGCCAAAATATGACAGTGAGAACAGATCAGTGGTTTCCCTGAATTAGGGGTAGAGTTGTTCATAAAGACACGGGAGGGAATTCTGTATAGCAATGGAACCGTTACATGCCTTGAATGTGGTAGTGCTGGTTATATGGCTATATATTTGTCAAATTTCATAGAATTGTACCCTAAACAGGCATTTTTGTCTATAAACAATATCTTATTAAATTTGACTGAAATGAAATCTGTGGCAGGAGCCAAGCTACAACATGAGACATTGTGTCCTGAGCTGTAAACTGAAGGCTTTGTGTGGAGAAAGACATGGGTATATTTAGGAGCAGGGATGTGGAGAGCCTCGTGACCCACAATGGATCCAAGATATACCCTCGCAGTCATGCATCCTCATATACCATGGAGTCCTGGGTCCATGGAAACATGATGGGGTCTGGATCCTATTATGGCTAATTGAAGTCATGGTTCAGGTATACTAAAGGTCTGGATCTACTGATGGATCATGGGAGAAAAATCTACCTGAAGCAATTGAAGGGAAGTCTTGGATCAGACTCTAAGTTCTTAAGCAAGGGTTCATGTCACTCAAACTCCCAAGCATGAGCCCTAAAAAAATTGTTTTATTCTAGGGCAGGGAGATGCTTCAGTTATTCCTGAGAAAGAGTGATTTAAGCATGAGCTCTCTGTCTGGGGCACTATTTCTAGAGGCCAAGCAAGCATGACCATTTCTAAATAGGAAAACGCCTTCCGATAATAAACTATCATCCATATATCTCATTCAGTGAACTTGTTCCATCTTTGTTAGTTACATACTTATGCATTTCTCTTCCCCAGTTCCCAACAAGGATCTATTTCCCCCCCAGTCCACGTGTGAGGGGAGAGTTTTGGGAGGCTGATAGTGGTGTCAGTGGGATCTGATCTTGGCATCCGTATGACTCAAGTTCTTGATTGCCTTTCCCATTACTGCAGGGCTTCAGGCTAACCTTCTCACCTCGGTTTCCCCCAGTGCAAAATAAATGGAAAGTTCTTTACTTATTTATGCTGGACTCTGTTAGTTATATGAGAGACGTTCCAGTGTAAGTATTATTACAAGGCCCAATTTACTGTCCAGAGAGAACCAATCCTGATAGAAATCTTTCATTTAATTAAAATTGATTTTAAAATTGCCTGATCAATAGTGAGTTAAAAATTCATCCTGGCTCAGTGGGGGCAGAGAGGGCTCTGATCAGTTCTAAGTGGAACAGTTTTGGCTCAGGAGTTGGACTAGGCCTGGCTGGTTCCGCTTCTGTAGCCAAAGTCTGACGGTTTCTCTTGTGGTCCAGATGGCCAGGGCCGCCCTGAAGGAGGGAAGACACACAGTGGAATCAATTCCTAATCCTGACATTTGGGTCAGAAAGCCTTAGAACCACAGCCGGCCTTGCTAGTTCCACTTGAATCATTGATTTTACTAGGGATAAGTAAAACTCATTTTCTTCTGTGGGGAGAGTTGGGCATACCTTTCCTTTAAAGGCCTTGCCCTCGAATACGTAGGAGCCCTTTTCTCTGTGCCTTCACGTTGGGTGGCAAACTGGAGATGCCTTTCTGTTCTTCTGAAGACTCCACTCCGGAAGTCATTACTTGTTAAATGCCGCTGATTCAATCGTGCAACATCTACATTTTACCATCCCCACAATTCCTGCCCCTGGTCAAGCTGTTTTCACCTGTTTCCTGTAATCTTTGCTGGGCTCAGTGGGTTTAGCCATCTATTTGCTTAATCCATCCTTTGTGCCCTTCTTACCTGAGAGATTTTCTTAAAAGCATAGGTCATTTGGGGTTCCTGCTGCTGAAAAATCATTGATGACCCTTGCTTCATAAAGTCAAGTCCAAACACCTTGGTTTGGGATTCTATGGCATCCTAAGCAGCAACTTCATCAATAGGTAACAATCTACCCTCTGTATCCTGTCTCCCAAAGAGTAGCAGGTGCCTCTCTCCTTCTTTGTTATGCTACTCAGCTCTCTGAGAACTCCAGTGCTCTCTCATGAGTATCCATGTGCTCTCATGGGCATTCAGCGCTCTCATGGCTCTCATGGCTGCACTCATACTGGTTTTTGTTGGTTACAACATGTTTTCATCTGTGCTGTGTAAAAATGCTCAGCTTTGTGCCCTGCAAGAGTGGGAGGTGAGGACGGTAGTGGTGTATTCATCTCTCTGTCTCTCTGGAAGCCAAAAGTTAAGGAAGTCAAAAAAAAAATGCAGACAGTGGCTTGTACTGTGGAGAGTCAATGCACTCTGAGGTGAAGATAAAGTAGTCTTGGATAGGAGGATCCAGCCGGAAGACAGGTGGTCTTTTGTAAAGAGTGATTTAAGTCAAGACAAGGATGAAGAATGGGTGTTATGGAAGATAGACTGGAGGGGTAATGGAGTGTAAGAAATTGGCGAAACTTTGGCATGTTCGAGGGAGGTCAGCACCATGCAACACTGGGAGCTGGTTTTACAAAAAACCTTGTAATCTGAAGGTGAATATCAGAGTCAGCTCACACATGGTTCTGTGGTCACAAAACAGGGTCAAACGATGACACAAGTATATTTGTGTTTTACGTCTATTGCAGCAAAGCACCATCATATCAGGTACTTGAAACAACGTATTTGCCCACAGTCTTGAAGGCGAGAAGCCTCAAATCAAGGCATGGCAGGATCATTCTCTAAAGCCCCTGAGGAGTCCCATTTCCCCCTCTCAAAGCTTTTGGTTTCCCACTGCAATTTCTTGTTTAGTCATGTTGGATGAAGGGCCAGCTCCCTGACCTTGTAGCCAGAATGGCAGAAAAAAGAAAAACAAACAAACAAACAAAAACCCTTTTTTGTGAATGTGGTGATGTCATATTTACAGACACAGGGAGTTAAAACATGCTAACATGTCCTTTGGGGACTTGTCACAACACAAGCCATAACAACAATGACATGAGTATCTCTTGAAGGAGTCAGGGAGTTGAAAAATATTGCCCATTTTACTTGAAAAGAATCTGTTCAGCCCTGGTGAAAATAGAGTGAAGAGGTCCAATGGAACCTGGAGATGAATTCTCCAGACATGAGATGATGGTAGACACTGAGTAAGTGGCTGTGCAGATGTGCTCTGGCATGGAAGACAGAAGGTTGCTAACCTATCTACACTGTAAAGGAAATTTATATCCCACACTCCATGGTACACTGCTAGTCATTCATTTCCTTTGTGCTTCCGTATTCCTTGGAGCATGGCTGTATGTGGCCTGTGTTTAACCCTATTTTGAAATTATCCATAGAGCAGGATTGTTAGCCTCCACCAATCAGACACATTAGCAGGAGGACTTTTGACTAAATCACATAGAAGGATTGGATTGCATATACATCTAGGGTGAAGAGGGATGGAAGAAAAATCAATGAAGAGATGTCACAGAGAAGGACTTCCTGAGTTCCAGTAGATTCCACAGTTGATGAATGCCTATTCTTTACTTCATAAAAGGCTTCTTGGCATGTCCACATTTTGGGATAAATATTCTCTGTGGAGGTTATTTTATATAATTAATAATTCCATTCAGATGGAATTTACCTTTACAATCTTAGTACTTCACCCTGCTTCATATCATTGTATCATTGGAGATCACATTTCAATATGTAAATATTAGTGGGACACAATGATTATACTGTAGCAGGAACCAACACTTCTTTCTGCCCCTGAGAGTAGGACTATGTTCCTTGAACCCTAGCTTGCCAATCTCAGGTTCTGCTTTCCATGAAGTCAACAGATTCCCCCCACTCTCAATTCAGTGCCTGGAGTGGTTTGGAGGTTGTTGAATACAAACGGATCCCAGAAGATCATTGGCTAGCCAGTCTATCTGAATAAATGAACTCCAGGTTCAATGAGAGATTGTCTCAAAATGACTTCCACACATGTATCAATATATATATATATATATATATATATATATATATATATATATATATATATATATATATATATATATATATATAT
>NC_034592.1:141652106-141678845 GCF_900095145.1 Mus pahari
ATATATATATGTGTGTGTGTGTGTGTGTGTGTGAGAGAGAGAGAGAGAGAGAGAGAGAGAGAGAGAGGAACTGACTCAAAATGAATTTGAATTTACAAACATTATTATTTCTTCCATACTTAAATTGTGAGAGTAAAAATTAATATTCAGTAGTTTAATAAATTAATTCAAATACAAAAAAATCAGAAAAGTAATTTAGGTAGGCCCCAGTCTGTCTCTTGTAGCTGACACCCTTCATACATCTGGTGTGTCTGAAGGTAAATGTTCTGAGGATGGTACATACTACTAACTGAAAATAGGCCTTAAAGATGCAGGACATGTACAGAATTTCATTAACTAATGAGGCCATGAGTATTTGAGAATGGTTTTAGGTTTATCCAGAAACCAGCCTTCCCTAGATGGAGGCTCTGTTGCCAGGTATAGACTTTGGCTAATCACCTAGCATGTGGTTGGCTTTGTAGTTTCTGGTTTAAACAGAGGCAACAACTGCCTTACAGCTTAGAAAACAAATTGCATTTTCAGCTCCAGGGTGGGCAGAGGGGAACTCAGTGCTCATTTTTAGGCTGCCCCGTTGGCAATCTACTGTGTGACTCTAAGACCATGTAAGGGAGTGAGATTATGTGTTCTATATGCACAGGGGTGAGGTGGGCACACTTGCACAGAGACAGATAATAGAATGGCATCAGATGTGGGGCTAACGTACTTGAGCATAAGTGCTGGGCTCCAGCACTTAGGAACTGTGTGCACTGGGTCATTATCTGAGCCCCCTGAGCCTCTCCACCCATCGGAGATATGTCGAGGCACTTGTCTGAATATATACAGGTAGGGAGTTGGCAGCATAGATTCTAACTTATACATTCCCGATTTACTATTTATTCATAGAAGTATCTATAGAGTGTCCAGTTGTGAGAGATGAGCTGTTACTGATCCACGCGGGTTAGAGAAGTTAAATCATGAGTGTGGTTAGTGTTATAGGGAAGCCGAGGGTGTTTATTGGAAGGATATGGGAGAGAGAGAATTGAGTGAATTAAATTGGCGCATCAATTAGCCTTGCCTAAGGTTTACTCGTCTATCTCTTATTGTCTAATTTGAAGAAAAGTTTCTCTTTTTTCTTTTTCTTTTCTTTTCTTTCTTTCTTTCTTTTTTTTTTTTTTTTTTTTTTTTTTTGGTTTTTCAAGACAGGGTTTCTCTGTGTAGCCCTGGCTGTCCTGGAACTCACTCTGTAGACCAGGATGGCCTCAAACTCAGAAATCCACCTGCCTCTGCTTCCCAAGTGCTGGGATTAAAAGCGTGAGCCACCACGCCCGGCTGAAGAAAAGTTTCTACATGAAGTTATTACAGAGTTATTCATAATAGGAAGCTGGAAATGTTTTAAGTTCCTAATGATGGGTGGCTATTTAAATAAACATTTCCTAATTATTGAAGTATACACCAGTGTTGCCTAAGTGATAGTGACTATGCTTATGATAACAAGAGGAAATATTAAATGGCAAATGTTTGCACAACACAAGGTCTGATATTTTTTAGTATAGCACTATATACATTGGGGGGATGGCAGAGAAAGAGTTGAGGTCGTGTTTGAGTGCCAGAGGTAGTTACAGAAATGATTTCTATTATTCCTTTTATTTCATACAGAGAGTTTAATAATTCTCTGAAAAGGCAAGGGAAAATAGTAAATAAAACCTCATGAAATACACATACATTTTTAAAAACATTTGCGTCAACATTAGAATTTGCATGGCACTAATGAATGGGCATACGGCATGTTCAAGATTCATCTAGTTCTCTTGTGACACCAGAATAAATAGTGGTTGCTATTGAAAGTAAAATGATGCTAAAAATAATATTCTACTCAATTCATTGACTGTTAGAAAACTAGCAACTCTCCTTAATGATCACTTGCGTTACCTTTGCAAGTATTTCACACATCTCATCTCATAGGTTGGACACTTTTGTGAATAAGATAATTAAAGCTGAGAGGGTTAAGTAAGTCATCTGAGGTCATATAGCTACTAAATGATAGTGTGTGCATCCAACTCACACTTGCTTTATATCAGAGGTTAATGATGTCAGTACTTTTATGTCACTCCAACCAAATAGCTGAGAGAAAGGGAAGAATTACAATATTGCTTTTGGCCATGACATGAACTGTGGTGCCTTGAATAACTTTCTAACAGAGGAAAGTGGAAATGTGGCCTTACCGAATGATAGACTTTAGGGGCTGGGCACATGGCTGCTCGTGAAGCAGTTTTCATACAAACATGAGGACCTGGTTTTGAGTCTCCAGCACTGATGTAAAAGCTGGGTGTGGTGGTGTGTATCAATAAGCTCAGGGATGGGAGGGTGGATATAGGTGAATACAGCCTCACAGAGATCTCTAAGCAACCAGTCTGGCCAAGAGTGAAGCTATAGGTTCACTAACCTTATTTCAAAAAGTAAGGTAGAGAGGCTGGCCAGACAGTTCAGTGGGTGGAAGTAGCCACTCTTAGTACCCATGTGAAACAAGCAAGGCTGCACATTTCTCTAACCTTATCATTGGGCATCAGGCAGATTTTGAGAACTTACTGGCCAGATAACCTAGCCCAAGTGGTGGGCTCTTCTAGTTCAATGGCAGACCCTGTATCAAGTCACTGATATTCTTCACTTGCATGTACCACATAAGCACACAACTCATATATATAAATACACATACATACACATACACACACACGAATCATATACACATACACACACACACACACACACACACAGAGAGAGAGAGAGAGAGAGAGAGAGAGAGAGAAATACATACTCTCTCACTATAAACACAGAATTCACACATATACTTACCATCATAAACCAACAAAACAAACACATACTTATATAAATACACATACCATACACAAACAACTCATACATACATACATACTCACCACATGTATCTATACACATTCAACCTATACAAACATTTTTCATATACATGCACACTCACACAGAAACATGCACATACTCACCATACATATAACACAAAAACACACATACTCAATATAAATGCAATATATACGTGAACACACACATACAATACTCAACTCTCTCTCTCTCATACACATACACACTCACCATATAAACACACTTTCCATATGCATACACATTCACAACACATAAACACATATGCAAACACACTCATGCACACATTCATAACACAGACATGTACACATCTTCACACACACACACAGAGGCACACAATCACATACACATAGACACACACTCACATACACACATAGTCAAAGAAACTCCAGACCCCCAGCAGATAGAACACAGGGAGTTCATATCAGGTACTTTTTGAGTTCTTCCCTGAGCTGGAAGCATGGAGAGATGGATAACATTATCCTTGCCTCCAGACATGTTCATTCCATCAGTGTTTACTGGGTCCTGCCATAGGCTTCATACTATACAAGAAGAGGAATGACTTATTCTCATGATGATAACACTAAACCATAAGCTAAGGAATCTAAGAAGGGAATGATATATCCAATCAGAGGAAGTGAAATGTTCACAGAAGTAAGTGACAGTAGTGTGCGCTTATGTGTGCAGCAGAAAGAGCCTAGGCACTGTTTCTGGAGCCCACGTCAAAGGCTGACACCCACGTTGGCTCTGGACATTGGAGCTACAGTGACAGGCGACTTTCAGAACAGAGCAAAGTGCTGTTAATTAGAACTTGCTCCACCATGTACTTTGCAGTGTTTCACAGAAGTCTCTATTTCCTAGTCTGTAAAACAGGATGGCAGTATACATGGTTTGGTTTTTTCAACAGAGTGGGATATAGTAATAAAGAGTCTCACAGATGACCAGATAAAAGTTGGCTATGTTAGTTCTTTTTATATCACCATGACCAAATATCTGAGAGAAACAAGTACGGGAGAAGTTATAATATTGATTTTGGCCATGACTTCAGGGGCTCATTCTATTAGAGTGGGGTGGGAATGGCAGAGTAGAGCAGTTCATATCATAGTAGTCCAAGAATGAAGGGGGTGAGGCACGTTTAGATAGGAAGTCAAATGAAAGCGATTTGGTGAGTTGGGCATAAGAAGACCCAGCATCAGAATGAAGAACTATACCGAGACTTTGTCAGCATCTCCAGGTTTGGGGAGCAGGTCCTATTGCAGCACACTGGATACCTTCAAAGGCCCATGTACTCTAAGCTCTTAGCATAGAATATGGGGAACTTCTCAGCTGTCCAATATGTGTGACTCTTCCCACTCTAGATCCCATGTTTCTAGTTATCACCATAGTTCTAGGCAACTGACTTCACAGGAACTGTAAGGGAATTCCTGCAGTTAAGTCCAGAATCCTGTCTAGATAAGTTCAGGTCTTCCCATGATGCTAGAAAGATGCTACATCTATTTTTTCCAGAGTTGGATAAACATCATTTGCACTGGAAGAACATGAGCAGAACACATGGAGAAAAGCAGATGTAGAGAATGGAGAGGCTGACTGTGAAATGACTACATTGCTCAAGCATCCTGATGCCACTATGCCTAAGCTTCTGGGATCCATTTCTCATGCTCTGTTTCAGGCCCTCAGCTTAACTCTTTCCCTGTTAAGCCATTTTGAGTGGCAATTCTAAGAGCTCTGATGGACCAGGTGTTTCTATACAGACTCTAGAAATAGTAGGATAGCTCTTCCCACATCATATCAGGACATTCAGTTTACCATGCAGACTGACCATGAAGGGTTTCACTGGGGAGGTGATCTTAGCTGAAATGCCCAATAGTGGGGAGATGGAACCTGAAGAGACCACCTCCAGTAGATAGACAGCACCCCACCAATTGAGGGACTGGGTCACTAACCTACCTTCAACATTTTTGACCCAGAATTGCTATTGTCTCAGAAATTCAGGGACAAAAATGGAGCAGAAACTGAAGGAAAGGCCAACTAGTGACTGGCCCAACTTGGAATCTATCCCATGGGCAGACACTAAGCCCTGACACTATTACTGATGCTATGTTGTACTTATAGACAGGAGCCTAGCATAACTATCCTCTGAGAAGCTCTACCAGCAGCTGACTGTGAACATTTAAAATGTCTACTAGGTATTTTGAAATCTGTCATTGTTGTCAAACTTAGATATTATTCCTTCTATGCAATTACACCCTTGTACCTAATGACTATTGTGTAGGTTTGTATGAGAGCCATGTCCCATAGGCTCAGGTAGATAAACAGTTGTTGGTAGTTGTTACAGAACCTTTGTGGGGTGTGGCCTTGCTGGAGGAAGCATGCCACGGGGGTGGGCATTGAGAGTCTATAACATTGCCCAACTTCCAGTTCATTCTGTGCTTGTGTTTGGGGTTGAAGATGTGGATCTTTTAGCTTTCTCCTCTAGGTGCATTCTGGTGTGCCTTTATGGACTCTCCCTCTGGACCCAGAAGCCCAAATAAGCTCTTCCTTCTATAAGTTGCTTCTAGTCATCGTATTTCATAAATGCAGCACGAGAGTATCCAGTACCACCCTCTTCCTTTCATACACATTCCTTCTCTCCATACTAACCTCTGGTAACCACTTTTTATCCTCTGTTTCTATGAAATAAACCTGTTAGGTCCTATATAAAAATAAGAATATGTAGCATTTGTTTTTCTGTGCCTGACTTACTTCTTTAAAACATGTTTCCTAGCCTCATCCGTGTTGCTATAAATTATGATACCATTCTTTGTTATGAGGAAGACCACACATCTTTGTCCATTCCTTCATCAATGGATTCCTAGGCTGATTCCTTATCTTGGACATTTAGAACAGTGCTCCAGTAATCAAGGGAGTTCAACTGCCTCTTTGACATGCAGGTTTCCTTCCTTGTAGTCATGTGCCCAGTGGGAGGACTGTTAGATCATATGGTAGTTTTATTTCTATGTTTTTAAAGCGTTTTTTAATACTAAAATAAGCATTTGCTAATAGAGATATGTGGGGTAAGCATGAGGAGAGAGAACATGGTGTCTGGTTAATATGGCTCTTAGTGCTGGAGGTGTTGGAAATATTCTTTCAGTCTCTGTCATCTACATCCTGATTCTCTGGTCACTTATCAGTAGAGCAACTTCAGAGGGACAAAGACAGAGCCCTCCACAGGAAAGAATGGAATCCTAGATGTGAAAATGTACCACAAACGCCACACATCTGGAGCCTCTTTCCTGATCCTCTAAAAGTGAGCTGGTATTTGAGATTAGGTACAGCTCTGATGCACTTTCAGAAACTCTCATCGTGAAGGACAGCTGGGGACAATTTCCACTAAGGATGTGTTAGAGGTCAGCAAAAACAGCTGGAATGATTCACTCTCTGATAACACATCTCCCGTCAGCCCACTGTCACCCAACAGAAAGCCCTGTAGCTCAGCCACCAGGACTCATAGAAAACTGGGGCAGAATTGCTCAGGGCACACAAACCTCAGCCCTCTTCTCTCCTCCCCCAGCCCCACCACATAATTCCTCCTGGAGGGAAAGCAAGTTATGTTTATTTAGATAAAGCTATATTACTATAATAGAATTACTAATTATGTCCAACAAGTTTTTCCTTAAACACAACATTCCATGGTTCGGGCTGGAAATCATTAGGGTGAGGAGGAGGAGGAGGAGGAGGAGNNNNGGAGGAGGAGGAGGAGGTGGAGGAGAGGGAAGGCATGTTTTTCTTTCCCCCTGATTTATGATGGCGTGATAATCTTGGCCTGCTCACAAGTTGCTCTTTCCCGTGGGTAACTGGATTCTGCTTTGCCAGCTCTAATTTGAAGCAAATTTTGCTCTAACCCATCTCCTCCTCCACATTAATGTTTATTAAAAGCCAACCACAGCACTTACAGATGCCTCCAACACCAGAGACCCTGCCCCCAGGGCCAACTTCAGGTTACTGGAAGGGAGGTGAGAACTCCACAAAGCATGTACACAGTGGGGCTGGGAAGGAGTTCTGTGGCTCCCTAATGAGGCACGCAGACTGGTGCTGACTTGGGAGTTGTCGACACTGAAGACGTCATGTAAGGACACAGCAGCATCAAGAGCCCTCAATCTGGAATTCTTTGGAAGACAGGCGGATGAGAAGAGACTGGTTACTGTGCATTAAGGTAGCATCCTTGTAAAGAATTGGGCGCTTCTCTCTCTCCTGCCTACGTCATTCCTTAATGTTCTCCACTGGCCAGGATATCCTGATCAACTTTTTCTGCTCCATTTAGGCAACTGACTTAGATGAGGGTGTCTCTGGAAGCAATCCTTGAGAAAAAGATGGGACTAGAATTTGCCTTCGGAGGGGTCACAGGTAGCATTGTTAGAAGAGTGGGTATATAAGAAGAAAGGCAGGAATAAAAACATGAAAGAGAACTATCTGGGGCAAAAAAGGCCATTGTATAGCATGATGATACTAGGATTAATACTATTCCCCTAACCCTGCCAGCTTAGAAGATGGAAGTGTGTATACCACAAACAAAAGAGATGTCAACAAAATCAAATAGCGATGGATCAAATTGACAGAAGGAACAGGCAACTTAGCCATTGATGTTACAGACCTCAATATCCTTCTTGAACTCCTGATACAACAGCTAAATGAAATAGTAAGGAATGGAACTCAAGGGCACCAACAGCCAACAAAGATGTGATTGACAATTAAACAAAACAAAACAAGACATTTGTTATGGTTTCAATGGGAAGCGTCACCATGGACTATGTCCTGAACGCTTTGCTATTTTGGAAGAGGGTGGAGCCTTTAGTGGGTAGGGTGTGGTCTGGGAAATAGGGAAGTAACAGTAGGCCATTGAAAGGTATACCCAGCATCTGATTCTGCCATGTTCTCTGTTTCCTACCCTGCTCTGCTGTAATCAGCCTCTATGACATGCTCTCTGGACTATGAACTGAGCTGGTCCACCATGGCTTCCATACCAGGACAATAGGCTGAGACCCTGAGAAACGGTGAGCCAAAATAAATTTTTCTATTTTTAAGTAATTTTTTCCATAGGTATTGTGGACCTAGAAAGGCAAAAGTATCTGACAAAGCACTCTACTAAATAACAGAAGATACATGCTCATGCACGTACATAGACTATGTCAAGATAGATGCACCTCAGTGTTCTCGCTTGTTCGATGTTGTTGTGATAATGACCCCTATGACTGAAATTAACACACAGTGGATAGGGTTTATATCACCTTATACTTCCAGTTCGCTGTCAATGTTTGATAGAATTCAGGGCAGGGAATGAAGGCAAGACTCATAGAAACCTGGATCCAAAACTATGAAGGAGTGCTGGTTACTGGCTTGTTCTCTAGTTTACTCGCTGTCTCTATCACTGGCTTGTGATCAGCTAAGTTTCATAGACAGCCTAGGACCACCTGCCTAGAGGGTGGCACCACCCACAGTGGGCTGGACTCTCTCACATCAGTTATCAAGCTAATCACGTCTTCACTGACATGGCTACACACCAGCTGGATTCTTCAATTGAAGTTCTCTCTTCCCAGGTAACTCAAGGTTTTTGTCAAGTTGACAATAAGCCTAACTAGGACACCCTGCCACAGACAAAACACAGCAAAATCTAAACAATTTGAAATGATAGGGAATGTGTTTCCTGACCACAATGTAGTCAACGGAACATTAAAAAAGCATAAACAATAACTTGAAAGCCTCCTTCCATTTAGAAACTAGATAACATACTTACAAATCATCTACAGATAGAAGAAATAGACTCTATAAAGTTTTATATATAAAATAAGTAATTTGTTACTGGCTTGATCTTGTAGAAGCAATCAGAGCTACTGTGAGTTAATGTGTGCATCATACATCCCACGCCCAGAAGGCAGTATCTCATAGCGCTCCTCCACACGCCCCAAGTCTTACATTCTCCATGGCCCCTCGTCTGTGGTATTTTCTCAGCTTTGGATGGAAAAGGGTTGGTACAAATGACTGATCTGTGACTGAACATTCAAACTCACTTATTCCCATATGTAAATTTTTCAAAGAGTAAATACGTTATTAAAATGAATGAAATTAGTCAACATTAGTAAATTGTATTCCTCTAGGAAAAGACGGTCAAGACAGAAATTATCAATATCGGGACTAAAATAAGGAATACATCGATCCTGCAGTTATCTGAAAGATAGTAATGGGGTGTAATGGAGAACTTCAGTCTGGAATTTGATAATGCAGATAAATTAGGTTGTTTTTGAGAAAGGATAAATTACCACAATTAAAATAACACGAGAAAGACAATCTGAGTGGCCCCATGTAATCACTAACATTTTGAATTTGGGGTGGAGAGATGGATCAGTGGTTAGGAAAGGTGAGTGTTCTGCTGGAGGACCCAGTTAGAGCCCCTGCGTCCACACGGGGCAGCTCACGACTGTGGGCAGCTCTAGCCCCAGGGACCCAAAGGTTTCCTCTGGCCTTCATGATCACTGTATGCACATGCCTTTGTGCATACATACTCACATGTATACACACACACACACACACACACACACACACACACACACACACACACACACACACACAGAGTTACAGTTAAAATGAAAATAAGTCTTAAAATTGAATTCAACCAGGGATGAAGTTTTAGTGTTTGAGCACTGCTTGCCATGTGTGAGGACCTGGGCTTGATCTGTCACACTTAAAAAAGAGAATCAGAGTCCAAGCCAAGTTCATTAGGAATGTCTTGAAATGTTTAAATGGGATATAATGTCAGCTATAAAGTGTTTTCCAGAAATAGAGGAGTTCTTGAAATGTTTATGAAGCCCATGTTACCCTAATACTACTAAAACCAGATAATTGGCATTCAAAAGGAGACTATTGATCAATAGCAAAAAAGACTTTAAAAGTCCCAAAACATAAAGTTATGAATGTTTTAACAGAGGGAAATGTTGTTAATTCAATTAGATTATAGGAAAATATCGAAATAATTTCAACTGTGCAACAACATATAGAGAGTCTTAAAACAACATGAGCAAAAGCTAGCTCCGTATAAAAATGTTAGTGCAATCCTCCATGTTGCCAAACTGAAGACTAAAAAATCTTGGTAAAATATTATGATCATTCATGATTAAAAACTCTCAGAAATTATAGGAACAAAGTAGATATTTCTCAAATTGTTAAAACAAAATGTTTTATAGCTGACACTATATTTCTGGTAGAAACCTGACTTTTTTCCCCCTGAGGGTGGAATGAAGCAAGGAAATCTGCTCTCAACATGTTATTGTACATGATGAAGCTACTTTAGAAAGTTAAGGAAAAAAAGTAAAGACTGAAAAGATAGAAACATGTCTCATTTGTTGGTAGCTTAGTGATTGACATAGAAAATTCCAAAGGGTCTATTAAAACATCTCCTAGAGTTCTAGAGCAGTGCTTCTCAACCTGAGGGTTGCAACCCCTTTGGCAAAACTTTACCTCCAAAAATATTTATATTACAATTCATAACAGCAGCAAAATTATAGTTATGAATAGCAACAAAAATATTTTTATGCTTGGGGTCACCACAGCATGAGGAAGTATATTAAAGGGCTGAAGCATTAGGAATGTTGAGAACCACTGGGCTAGAACAAGCTGCTGTTCTAGTTTTCATTCTATTGCTGTGAGAAACGCCATGGGCCAAAGCAGCTTAGGGAAGGACGATTTATTTTAGCTTATACTTCCAGATCATGAGGTAACTCAGTGCCACAAAAAACATGAAGCGATGTCGCCTACAAGTTCACTCTCTAGGTTCTTGCTCAGCCTGCTTTCATATACAGCCCAGTACCCCTTGCTAAGGCACAGTACTGCCCACAGTGGGCTGGACCCTCCTGTATCAAACATCAGTCAAGACAGTTGATCAAAGACACAGCCAGGCCATAGAGCAATCTGATATAGATAATCTTTCAATTGATGTTTCCTTTCCCAGGTGACTCCAGTTTCTGTCAGAGTGACAATAAACATTCTCCAGTAAAATCAATTTACACCTTGTTGACATGATACGCAAACATACCACTGTTAAACTACAACCTTCCCTTCCTTGTCCACAGGATTTCATGTTAATCTCACAGTCTTAAACACAGTCCAATGTTAGGCATTTACGTCCATTTTCAACGGAGTAAAAAGGCTACAACAGAGTAGTAAAGATTAAAATGGAGTAAAAAAAAAAAGTGTGCGTGCAAAAGTGTGCGTGCATGTGTGCATGCAGATGCAATAGCATACAACCCCAAAATACCAACTCTGAGAATACACTTATAAGAACTAAAAGCAGGTGTTTGAACATCTCTTTTTATATTTATGCTCACAGTAGCATTATTTATAATAGACAAAAGATGTAAGCAACCTATTACCCAGAGGCAGATGAACGGATATAAGGTGGTATATCCATGCAATGGGCTAGAAGCCATCTTTCAAAAGGAAAACGTTTCTGAAGTATGCTACCCAGCATGCATGAATCTAGAAGGTATTGTTCTAAGTCAAAGAATCCACAAGATTAATTACTAAAGGATCCATCCATTTTATCTAGAGCTGTCAAATATCATAGAGACAGAAGAAAATATATATTGGTTGCTAAAGGCTGGGGAAAGGGCATTACAATTTAGTTGCTATAGAATTTCAGTATGGAAGTCTGAAAATATGTTTTGTGCTTGGATAATGGTTACAGTTCTATAACAATCGAATGAATCATGTGCTTAAAAATGACTTAGATGATAACGTTTATGTTGTTTATATTTTACTTATATAAAATGGATCCCTAAAGGCAAGTTGATATTTTCAGATATATTTAGCTTTTACATATTAAATCACAATGCATCCAAAATAAACATTGCGTCCAAAGTCAGGTGGTTGTTTCTGTGATGTCTTCACAAAGCAAGATGAGCCTCAGGCATCTCTGAAAGATGGAAGACCATTTTCTTTCTTCAGAGCAGTCAAGGGTAGGCCACACAGGCTGAAGGAAAAAGGAAAAAAATGTATGACTAGATTAAGCAGGATAGACTATGAGGAGATGCTCAACAAAAGCAAGACAGGTCCCTCAGTGAATACCTGTTGTATTTGGAAGAGGGTATGGATGGGGGGCTGGACTCTCCAGAAATCAGAGAATAGGCACACAAGATAAAGACTTTAAAGGACGAAGAAGGGCTGGGGAGGTAGGAAGACTCTGTGAGGAGATGAAGAAGGAAACTGTGGTCAGAATATATTGTATAAAACTTTATTTTCAATTAAAAAAGAAATATATACCACATTAACTGAAGATTTACTTAATGGTTCAGTTAAAAGTCTGCAAGCTATTAAAGATTACCATGGTAGGAAACACACATACACTACATATATGTACACCACACACAGACACACACACAGACACACTCTAACACACAGACACACTGATACAGACAGACAGACATTGGACACACAAACACAGACACAGAGGCATACACAGACAGACAGATGGACACACACACATACACACACACACAAACACACGTACACACAAACACACGTACACACACTCACACACAAAACTCCACCAAAAACCTCAGTCAGGTTGTCTCTGAATTGAATCAATGGGAGAGGGCCATTAGTGAATTTTCACTAAGTATCTGATTTAAAAACAATTTACTCTTATAAAATTAGAAAGAAAAAACTTCTTTCAAATGTAGATGACCAGATCAGCCATGCATGTGATGAGCTGGACACCTATCAAATGCAACCCAAAACTCATTCAGGCAAAATGAAACTATCTATTGGCTGCTATTGAAGTTTGTGTATTTCCCATGAGAGAAAAGCTTATGAGAAGACCAAACCTTCGGATAATAGGAGCTTATGATAATGAAATGAAAACTCTGTTGACTGAAGGACAACTTCATAAGAAAAAAAAGAGAGTACATTGCTGAAACAAAACAAAAACAAACACCCCAAACAAAAACAAAACAAAACAAAACAAAACAAAAAACAAAAAGAAAAAAGAAAAAAGAAAAGAAAAGAAAAGGTAAAGAAAAAGAAAAACTCTATTCTCTGCCCTGAGATGGCTAAAGGGATGATGGGAAGAGCCCATGTAACTACCAGGGAATTCTCTGGTGCCCAGACCTTTGGTGAAGGATGTATACCAGGCTGTGGTAACCTTGGGAGTCAGGATCCAGTGCTTGGTATGGGGCAGCTACCCTCCCCAGGCCCAGGCCCCAGGAGAAAGAACCTCTATTGGGTCTCAACACTGAGTCCTCTGTGAATAGCATGGGAAAATGGTCCTGGGGTCCTCAGATCTGCAAGGACTCAAAACCTCTTGATCCAGCTCCCTGTAGAGTAGAATGTTGTTGTTGTATATTCCAGGTGTCCATTTTGCTCCCTTGTCAAATGTTAGATGTTACAGGATGATTCTGAGACATAGTCCAAGAACCCCTGAGTTCTTAATTTTTATAAAATTCATCAGAGACTGGTTGACATTTCCTAGCAGAGGAACTCACTCACTTGCCCTTCACTGTCCCTGTAGACTTTGTGCCTACCTTCTCAGGACCTGATTCTGAAGATTCAGAACCATAGAGAGGTATGGTTTTCTTCAAGCTTAAGTAATATTGGATTTTCACTTAGTTCTATGGTTCTTTAGTACTGATTCGTGGACTCAAAGTGAAGCTAATTAAGGCTCTAACTCTAATATGATACTCTGCTGCTATGTGTTATTTAAACACGTCTCTTAAAAATCCCTTTTTTGGACTCCATTTGAAGTAGTATTGTAATTGATTTATTGTTTATAATTCCACTAAAATATTTCAGAAATAAAATAAGCCTTTTGTTTTAATCAATAATGAATTTGATTATTTTTTTCTTCTGTTTATATTGCCACTCCTGGTGTAATTATTAGTAATCTCAGGTGGAGTCTTGATAGTATTATATTTTGTGGGATAGTGTTTTATAAATGTACATTATCTACTTGTGGGTTTTTTGAATTGGGAAATACCTTAGAGCCAAGGTATTGTCAAGGGTTGTCCCTGTTCCTGGTGTCATCATCCCCATCCTTTATGTATATATAGTGACAGCTGTGGCCAATGACTAAGAGCAGGTTAGAGCCCTCCCTCCCTCCCTTCTTCTCCCTTCTCCTTCCTCCCTCCCTCCCTCCCTCCTTCTTTCCTTCCTGGAAAAATGTCAGGTCTAGGAGACACAAGGTCCTCTTTGAGGCCCAGCCTTCTTGTAGCTTGCCCCTGTAACTCCAACTTCTGCCAGACTTTCCCTTTCTCTTAGTTCTGCATTCTTCAGAGCTGCTGGGAAACCTAAGCAAGACGTAGACATCCAGCTGCCTCTCAGTTCCTGACCTTACGTGGGAAGCATGGCCAGACCACAGGGAGTCCAGGAACTTTCATTTATTCCTCCTTTTATCTCTTTGTTTATCTACTTCCGTTTTCTCTTGTCCAACAGTGCATTGAACAAATGTGGCTTCAATCCTGTGGGTGTTGGAGGATGTCTTCCTCTTACATCTGGTTCAAATGGACACTGTGCTCCTTGCTAGGCCCCTTCTCTGGACCCTGAGTTCCAGATGTGTCAGGTGCCAACATCCTGCCAAACCTAACTGACTCTACATACAAAGGTCGATTAAAACTCTACCATAGCTTCTTCTCCTAAGTCCTTGCCAGTCTCACATTCAGAAAAGTCATGATTAAAACATCCAAAAGATCTTGAGAACCCACTTCTCGAAGCTTTTCATGCTCCAACTCACACTGACGCTTGAATCTGAACTTTCATCCACAAGGAGATGTGTACTCTGGTCTGTCTGACCGTATCCCTGTGATCTAATTTTGAGCTTCCTTCTGCCCCTAAACCATGTGGAGCCCACCCCTGACCCCAGGGTCCTTGCACTGGCTGTTCGCTTAGCCCAGAGTGTTTCCTATCCATGGAGAGAATGGCTGCCTTCTCCTTACTGAACATCTGGCCTGTGCTGGCTTTTTTTGAATTCCCTTCTGCTCTGTTCCTTGGCTTAGTTGTGGCTCTAGAGCACCGATGCTATGTCAAACCATAGCATTTCCTCATTGTCTTAGTTTCTGCCTAACTTCTTTCAGCCTTGCCTGACATCACTCACCCTGCACACACCCCCATCCCCACATGTCACTCGAGGATGAATGAAGATTGTTTATTTCAGGAGAAAGATAAACTCTTTGCCGTGTTTCTGGATCACTTTGGTAGAGTTATTAGCAACAAAAACATCACACATTGTTTGCACTACCCCTGGAATGTCAGGGACAGACAGTTTATTTTATTCAACCCTGAACCTTCCCTCCTATCTTGCCTAAGACAGAAACTCCCAGTGGATTTGGGGAATAAAGGAATAAACACTAGAGCGTTCAGGGGGATGGTCTGGGACCTGAGGCTGGCTGGCATATCAGAGTGTGGCTGTGCTGGGTGTTCTAGTTGGAGTTACGATATCTGTGGCTACTTTCTTAGAGCCCCTCCTGGATGCTAGCTTTCTTCACAGCCATACATTTCCTAAGGGCTTTTGCCTTTGTTCTGGTGGTCAGTCTTCTCTTTATAGGTGTTTCATGCTGGACCATATACGCTCTATGCTACTGAGTACCAAGTCTCTAATGTGAGCCATGCAGATGTCTCAGAAGCCAAGCTCTCTGGGACAAGAATAAAAATGTGTTAAGGACAGAGACCCAGGAGGGCCACATCTGGCCTCTCTACTGTACTGGAAACAGGGAAATTTGGGTGCTTTTGTACAATGGGAAAGTGACTTGACACCAGGATTTAGGTCATTCATTAGCTTGAAAAGACAGGCAGAAACACAGATGCATTCACAATCAGCTCTGACTGCTATACCTAGTCCTTGGATGGGGATGAGGGAAGGCTCGCTTAGAAAGCATTGAGCAGACAGCAGTGTGAAGACTACATCACACCTGCAACTCACCTACAACTGCCTCTAAGACTGGGGGATAGGGACACTGAAATTGAAGCAAGCTTCAGGTCACGCACTGCACAAGGATGCTAGATAGTTAGGCTCTGTACCAGAAAGCCTGGGAGTTAATGTCTTTTCCATCTCTTTCCAGCTTTGTAATTTCATGCACGGCCCTCGGGGCAGTGGCTTTTAGACTTTCTCACCTGTGAAAGAGGAGAAGAAGGGTTGCTGCTTTTGCTGTCATATGAGAAATGACACATCTGGCATTTGGCTCGAGACCTCTGTCGCCAAACCCGTTTGGTTTCAACCCATTGAGAAGCAGTCTTTCTTTGACTCTGTTTGGCTTGTTGTTTGCATCATTTACTTTTCCCATGAGCTCTTAGAAGCCGTTCCGAGGAAGATTCTGATTCGAACCCAGCACACCATCACAGAATGAAGCCAGTGGAAGGTGTACTCGCTGCGTGGCCTAGAAGGTGAAACAGTTTGGGGAGCTCTGACAAGCTCTAGGCACCTACAGCAGCAGTGTTTGAGTGAGGCTACTTCATCTCTGGGAAATTTGATTCCATTCCACAAATACTTCTCCTGCTCATTAAGACACCTACCTCTAAAAAACATCTGGTCAATTAAATTTAAAACAGTAGTCCAACCAGTTATTGGCATTACATGGTCAAACATCTGGACATATGAAATTTTAATTAAATGTTTTAACAGCACGATGGCTTAGCCTCAAAATCAGTTGCCAAGTAGAAGACATGGATCTTTACTCTTTGTGAAAATTGGATGGGTTGTAATTTCTGTATCAATTCACTATTTAAAAGTCCATATCCTAATGTTAGAGGGGCACAGGAGTCTTCCTTCCTAGATGTGCGATATTAGTCCTGAATTTCAAAACAACAGTAATAACTTTGGGGGGGGGGCTGGAGAGGTGGCTTAGCATTTAAGGGCTCTTGATGCTCTTGCAGAGGACCTGGGTTTGGTTCTGAGCACCTGCATAATGGCTTACAACCACATGCAACTCCAGTTCTAGGGGACCTGATGATTCCTCCTTCTGACTTCCAAGGCCACCAGGCATACATGTGGTGCATATACATGCATATGGGCAAAACATTCACACACACAAAATAAAGAAATCTGAAAACAAAATCATTTTATCGTTCTACGGGTCAGTTGACAAGCTGTGGGTATTCAGTAGATAATATGTACATGGAATTCTAAGTGGAATACAGGGAGCCTATTTAAAATTATGGGTCTGGTTCCTGTTACTCTTTAATGGTCACGTGATGTATGCTTCTATTAGATAAAGTAAGAGGTCAATCTATAAATTTCTTACAATATGGCAAGGCATTTTGTCTTTATTGATGATGCTTGACACATATGTAAACACATGTGTTCCATACACAGGTGAGACACATGTGATAATAATCCACCATTACTGTGAGTCTTCCTAGAGTCTTGTTTATCACCTGTCTAGGTGCATGATGAAGATGACTTGGGCTAGGGCTCTAGTAGCAGACATAAACAGAAATGGATAGATTTAAGACACACCCAGGAGGGAAAACTGACAACACTCACTGATGCATGGGCGGAGGGGCCAGCAGATGCTGAAGGAGTATTTCTGCCACTCCTACAGGCAATTCTGGAAGGGCATCTTTTGGTCAACATTTTAAATTCTGATTGAGCAATCCAGATTTGTATTAACACTTCCTCTCTATTTTTCACCCCAAGAGTCCAGAGTGAGCCCTATTGTTTGAGCCCTATTGTTTAAGTCTCTTTTGACTTAGCTTGCGTCCTTGACCCATCAAAAATCTTTACCCTGGCAAGAGAAATCTTTGGCACAAGGTCACAGAATACCTTAAAAATAGTCCTCCGAACACAAACACAGAAAAACCCAAACAAAACCCATCTTTGGCCATATGTTGTGATGTGACAGCCAAGAGCAGGGTCCACATGGTGCTAGCAGGGCAGCCATGTCCACATATTGCAGTCAGTATGTGAGGGGCGGCACTAATGATCCTGACATCCTGTGGAGGCCTGCTCTGCCAACCTGCTAATTAAGATCTGCTTAGAGGGGCTGTGGCTAGGCAGCCAGACCTTCCCTCTGTGTGTTCCTTCCATGCAGCAACTTAGCATAGTGTACGGTTTTCAAAAAATTTATTGTTATTATTATTTTAATTTTGATTATGGGTCATTTAAAATAAAGAGGAAAGAGAAACAGGCTGTCGGAGGCACTAGATGGGGTCAAGCATAGCTAAAGCTAGCGACTATACTGACAGAAGCCCGGCCAACCCTCCTTGGAAAGGTGCAGATCCTGTATAACAGTTCATCTTCAGGGAGTTAGTGGAAGGTCTTGCCGGAGAGGAAGGGCTTGAATCCAGTTACTGCCTGGGTGGTCTCAGCCTGGGCCCTCATTTGGTTCCCAGGTTTCAGCAGGTCATCAGCAAGAGGTGGCAAATACTCGCTGATTGTCAAGCTTCAAAATGTCCAAGGAAGACGATACTTCTTTGACAGCTTAAAAGCTACCCATAAGAGAAGGTGTCATATGAGTACATCAGATTGTGGTTTTAGGCTTTCATGGATCACAAAATTTCAGGGAAAAAAATGTAGAATAGGGGTCATTTGAAGGAGCTTTTAAACTATAGTAGATGATAATAGTCCTGGGTCGTACATGTCATGATAGCATTGACTCATGGGACAAGATTGGAGGCTAGCTTGTGGCAAGGATTTGTGCTTGCCTCTTTTACAGTGCAAAGAATCCACTTACGGCCCCGTCTAAGGATGTCGTGAGGGCATCAACCAACCAAGCCCACATCGATTCTCTAAAACTAATGCAACAAATTCATGTGCTAGGATAGCAGTGGACAAGTGTGTAAAGAACCAGATGGTAGCTCTTTTATACTTTGTAGGTCATATGTCTCTAATGTAAGTATTAAACTCTAATATTTTATTGCAGAAATAACCATAAGTAATATACAAACAAACAAATATTATTGATGTTCCAATAATATCTCACTCACCAAAACGCACTGCGGAGTGATGTGGTCTGTGGATCACAGTCTTCTGAGTTCTTCCTAGAAAATGACATGGAAAAACCTCCTCCACACATACCAGACTCAGGGCATTTCAAGCATGTCTGTGAGGGGCAACTCCAGCTCGCTTGGACCAAATAAATTCTTTGTATAGCTTCATATCCGGGGAACTGTGACTAAGGAAGACATATAGGGCATCTCACAGGCTCCTTGCCAACTCCTGAATGCCTGGAGAGTTCCTACAGAAATGGAATATACACTATCATTCTTCACGAACTGACATGAGTGTCTTTAAGGGCAGCTAAGGATAGAGTACCTGAAAGGTACCCTGGGAATTGGTCCACTATGGAAGTAAGGTCTTGTGACAGACAGGTTATATTTAGAAAAGTTATCTTTTTGTTAACTAGAATGAATGTAGCATTTCCCTTGGTTTTGCCATCTGCTTTCCGTAGTGATCTCCTTGGGTCATCTTTATCCTCCCCAGTCCTGGCAGTTACTGGAATACAACCATGGCTGTGCCCCTCCCTGGCTTCACACCATCAGTGTGTCAGTGGGACCTTTGTCTATAGGATAAATTCCCAGCCAAGGCCTTTAGTTTCATTCAGTTTTTGCACAGTTCTAGCTACACCAAGTTATACTTACAGACACTGAATTGCTTTGTAATAATTCTATTGGCTATCTACTTAGGCAAACAGTCCGATCCCCACCACAATCCTGGGAAACTAATTTGCTCAGTGTTTTTTTTTTTTTTTTTTTTTTTTTTTTTTTTTTTTTGCGAGTGTAGAGCTGCCTGCATCTATACATAAACAAGGCAACTAGTCTAAGACTGAGCAAGGTCTTCCGTGTTTAACCAAAGATTGGTATGATTTCAACTTCTATTTTCTTTGATATCATTTTCTTGCCTAGAACACTTTATTCTTCATCCCATTTGCCTTTAACTCAACGAAGTCCCTTAAAGGGGTCATTTCGAACATTTCTGCAACAATAAAGCCATTCTCTATTCTACATTCTACATTTTCTATTCTTTAGCTCCTAGAGTGTTTTACTTTTCTTTTCTAATCACCACAGCACTGGTAGCATCCTGCAAGTCTTATTTATTTACCTTTCATCCCTTCAATAATCTATGAGCACTCTAAAATTGATTTCCGTACCAGATCTATCTTTTCGTTCCTAGGTCTAGAAACTGAAGTCAGCATTGATCACACATCTAAGGGCTCTAGGACTTAAAAAAAAGCATATTTAGGTATGTGTACCTTTCAAATGCAGAAATAACAACCTTTACACCAGTCTGCTAATGGGGTCTGGATGATGAATGTGGGATGAAGGGATATGCTTTGGTTATGCAGTCTGAGTGATGGTGGAGCTTTGGGGTTGGCTGTGTTGTCCACCATCTCAGAACTCTCTGAAGTCCTTTCCTAAATGTTTAAATGAGGTAAAGTGGTTGGCTTTATAAGTAATAGAAGTCAATTGTGTTTGCAGCATCTAATGCAGGAATAGCATTAGATAGCTGAGATGGGGCTCAGTGCCAGGAACTGCTGAGTGGGCAGAAGGTCTGATTTCCAGACTCCCTCTGCATCCATTTGTGATAATCCCGGTCTGGCTCTCTACCAGTCACCCTCCTAATGAGACTTGTACAAGACAGCCTTTGCCCCCAGCACAGACATCTCCTGAATCAGGAGTTCACTTACACAGATGTTTAAAACTGCACACACACACACACACACACACACACACATTCTTTCTAAATACACTTTTAATCTTCATTGCTACTAACACTTTTCTAACAGGCTGGCAAACACTCTGGCAGAAACTGAAATATTTAAATGCACTCAGCTGCTGTGACTCCCTTACAAAATGAACTTGCATCTCTAAGGCAGAAGAAAGCAATTCTTTAGCCCTGACCCTTGGGGCCTCAGAGTCCTGGAAGAGAGCTAGCCTGGCTTCAGGGTGGGGCATGAAGATTGCAGACAAAGACTCAAAGAGCACACATTTGTTCTGCATTTCACAGCTGAGTGCTACCGTGTCCCAGTAGGAGACCCTCAGGATACCAATAATGAAGATACTGACAATAGAAATAAACATTTATTGCCCCAGCATGTCATTCTAATCATTTTATACTATCATGTAAACAACTGTCATGATAACTCAAAACATAAATGATTTGGTGTCTCTAAGCTGAGCGAGGCTTTTAGAAAAGTTCACAATTTGCTCAAGATCACAGTTATTAAGAAGCCCAGCCTACAATTGAGTCTCTGTATAATGTCTCCCACAGCATGTGTTCTTGAGGGCTGCTTTACAGAGCAAAGATGCTGGTTCACCTCTATTTGAATGTGGTCCTGGAAATAGGATCGCAGGGCCATCAGCTGTGTCCCATCAATATCTTAGAATTTATGCAAGGGAAGAATTATTTGACGATGCATCCTCACGTTAGCTTCTTAGATTTTACCTCTGGGCTTCCCATAATCTTGTGCTGAGAAAATCTGAGTAGTGAGTGGGATGGAGGAAGAAAGTTGTCCCAGTAGGGGATTCCTGGAGACATGGGGACTCTGGCAGTGGTGTTCTCTGGGCATTTCTAAAAGGAGATCTAAGTCAAAGGGGGAGAGGAACACATTCGTCCCACTCTGCAACCTCTGGTGCTTCTAGGATCTAGGCTACCAGAGTACCTTCTGGGGCAGCAGGGCTGAATAAAGGAGTGTGTGGACAGAGTACCATGTCCAGTGGCCATGCTGCTTTGATGGAGGAATTAAGACAAGGACAGCGAAGCCATTACATGAGCTGTAGGGAGGTAGGGACAAGCACCAGGGAAGAGGACATTTGTAGGTGTGAGTGCCAATGCCATCTTTCAGTAAGCACGCAGGAAACACTCTCTCATGGGCTCCTTGGAATGTTTAGGAGGGGCTCTTGTTAGTAGGACACTTAAGTTTTCCATTGGGTTATCCGAGTTCATGGAAAACATTCCTAAAAACCTCACCCATCTCTTAACGGCGAATTAAATAAGTGTTGACTAAAATTATTTCTTCCATTTCTTCTAAGCCCCTGTGAATGAGAAGTTGCTATGGTCCCATTGAGAATTCAGTTTTTCATGTCTTTTATCTGAATGATTTGCTTGGGTAATACAATGCTGGCAAACCTAAGGCTCAAACATAAACACTGGGTTTTCCAGAACATCAGTGTTTTCTGTGCCGTCACTTGGATTTTTCTCTAAAGTCATTATAGTGAACATCTCCACCTATATTTACCTGCATGTAGTAGAGGTGTGTGGACTAAGGGTAATGAAAACTTATTCTTTTTTGTGCTTGGAAACCCAAGCCCATCACAGATTACACTGAATTAACTTTCTGAAAATCTAAAGGTCAGGGAAGGGGGACTTCCTAGTCAACAGCTTGGCCCAAGGAACATATGCATGGAGCCATCCCGGATCAGTGGGCTCCTGTTTATTTCTCCGACTGAGCCTAGAGCAGTAAGATGCCCCAGCTGAGATGGAGCTTTTGTAAAATGGCCATGGAAAGACAATTAAATTTGAAGTGACTCACTGAGTAGTGAATGTTAACCAGTGACCTTTTTCATAACTGCGAAACCAAGGAGGGCAAGTCTCATGAGTTCATTACTCAAGTGAGAGAATTAAGATCTCAGAGGACTAAGTGAGTTTCCCATGGTGCAAGAATCAGTTAGTGGCAGATTCATGGTTAGAACTCAAGATAGTTGGCAATGCTCTTCTAACCCATGGTGTTACTTAGAATGAATTATCCCACCTTCTTTCTGGACAACTAAATAGCTCCTTCCAATCTCTGAGTTGATAAATGAATAGCAAATAGCAAATCCCAACCAAAGCCTTTCTAATTTCTCTTTTCCACACTCCTTATCATCACATGTTTATCTAAGGAGTCCCTGTCTTTGTCTTTGTATGAATTACTTAAAAACAGCAGAATGTAGCCTATGTTTTCTTACAGCATACTCTGATTCATCATTATCTGCCTTTCCCTATTAGGTTTCACAAAAATTTCTTCATTTAAGTCAGTTTTAACACTCCTATTTTACCAAGAAGGACTTTGATTTTTTTCAGAGAGATGGGATGACATTTCTAAGGGTCTTGCCGTTACATAGACATCCAATAAATTTCTACTGAATTAGAGGGGTAGTTTAGTGGATGGGTGGTTGAATGCATAGACAAGAATGTATGTAAGAAAATGAAGCAGAATGCCCAAATACATTAAATTACATGATATTTTTAAAGATGTGTAAAGAGAGTGGGGTAAATAGCTGGAAAGCTCTAGCTTGGCTATCCAGAACAATGATAACCCTCCATGATGTCCTGGGAACATCATTCAAGGTAGAGTTCTGATACTCACCTTGCTCATCTATAAATTTGAGGTCAACTATTCTGTAATAAAGGACCATAGACACCACAAATAATGTGTTCATCACAGTGAGCAGCACACTGAATAGACGAAAAGTCCTTTCATATACCTACTGTTCATTTATCATTTTTTTCCAGGCATTGTGCAAATATGAATGGATTTATCCCCATCAGTCTCTCCAGGGTCCCTTCAAGTCAGGTATCATTTATCCCCACCTCAAAGAAGAAGAGCTTGGGGCTGGCTGAGGGAGGTCACATGCCATTAATTCCAGTATCCCCCCACACTGCCCTGTTTTTAGCACCCCAAACGCCAACAGTCCCAGTTCTATCATTGCCTTTTGAAGAGAATACTCTTTACTGTATTTTTCCTTTGCATGAGTTTTGGCTTTTTCTTTTTGATTATAAAACGCTTAACAAAATTGAAATGAAATTAGATTAGAAAAAGCCTGCAATGCTACACAAAGAAGAAGCAGCATCACTCTGATTGAACCAACCACAGAGCCCTGGAGATCCCCCATCCTGTGACAACTGCGGAAAACCCTTTGCCCTCTGTTGAGCACAGTTGGAAAATATTGGCCTGAAACACAGTTGAGTAGATTTGCTGGCTGGCACATGTAGTCTTTCTGCCTTCAGGGAACCGTGCCTGTTGGTCCCTTCTAAGATCTATGTGTCTGTTTAAGCTCAGATGAACAGGTACTAGAGGACGGTGTGGGATGGGCCAGGGCAGCCATCTTTTTGACCCTTTGCAGGTAAAGGGCTGTGCCACAGTCTCAGCCACAGTGGGGTTTCTGGGCAATCTGTAACAGATTTCCTAGAAAGCTTATTCTTAGGAAGCCAAGGTTTCTAAAGATAGTGCTGGCTCAGTGGCAATGAGCAATGACCTCCTCTTGCCTCCACCTCTCCCATTCCACTCCAATTAAGTCATTTTCTTTCTTTTCCACCTGTACCTGGGGTTCGCTCCAGGCTGTAGGCAAATGGTGCATTAATCACACATGGCTCAGCCAGCGCATGGGGATGGTGGGAAGCTGCTGATTTATGAACCAACCCAAAGTGTAGGGAGGCTGGGAGTAGGTGAGGAAGGCCTAGTTCGGGGAGCAGATGGGGGGGCCCCTTCTCTAGGACCAGACCCATATGCTCCACTGCAGGTCCATATGTTGTGTGGGCTGGTCCCCTGCCCTTGCTGGTGTTGAGGATGCCTGTCTGCTATAATGCACAGGGAGATGGATCTTCCACCTGCCCTTCTGGCATTCACACACTCCCTCTGCAGCAGCCTGAGACCTTGAGGCTGAGGTCTTGGATCTCTTCTTACAGACAAAACAACAGCTACATTTTATACTCTTGTCAATATGAATTATTGGCATCATTTATTTAGGAAGAGTTCACAGACGGCTGAGATCTGAGCTTTCTTTCTATTTGCCACAAGAGGAAATTGAGACACAGTACTAGAACTGCACACACCATTGTGATCAATTCTAAAAACTGACCAGTACTGCACGGATATAGGTGTTAGGCTCTGTTCTAATTATTTGTTGCATGTAATAAACAATGGCATGTAAAAGCAGTTCTTCAAGGTCATAGATGAAGCTAAGAATGAGGACTAAACTCAGAACTGTTACAATTCTGTCTGAGCTAACATTATCCATCTGTCCATCCCTCCCTCTATTCCTCCCTCCCACCCTCCTTCCCTCCCTTCATCCACCCACTCAGTGAGTAATTTTTGAGCTCCTATCATACATCAGACTACAGACAAGGTACTCAGAATGGAGCTGAAAATAAAGCAGACATGCTGCCCTCCCTCAGAGAAGGCACGTTTTAGTTGACTAAGAGAGATAAAAGCATTATTTAAAAAGCTAGTTAGTTAGGAAAAATCCCAGCTGTGAATTTCAGCAACTTACATGAAGGAAGAATATAGTGCTCAAAGATCAAGAGAGCCTGCTGCTCAATCTCATGCAGACCCAAGTCTGGATTTCAATATCTATGGAATAAGCTGGGTGTGGTCAAGGGCCTGCAAGTCCTGGGCTGTAGGGAGCAGAGATCGGAAGAAGGTTGGCATTCACGTTCAGGTCAGACTCAGCCTCAAAGGAATAAGATAGTGACAGAGGACCAGAAAGGTCCTCTTCTGGCTTCTGTGTGCAGGTATGCAGCACACCCACAAGTGCGTACATCAAACATGCATATCTCCTGATACATGCAGAATTAGAGATATCATTTCTGAAGAGGAGATGAAGGCAGGGGAAGAAGAAGATGGAGGTTGTCTTCAACATTAAACAATAGTGACAGTAAAGCCATTTCTTGCCCTTTAGGAGGAGGAGAAGTTCTTGGCTGTGGGTGACCCATGCAAAGTCCCTGCAATCAGAATGAGCCAGGGTAACTTGAAGTCTAGAAAGTGGGAGCTGCTCAGAGGTAGCAAAAACGGTAGAAGGTGTGGAGGATGGAAGGGGGTTTGGGCAGATCAGAAAGGGCTGATGAACAAGCTAGAGTATACTCACAGCCAAGTCAGTGTGGAATTTCATATAGATCAGCAACACCAGTAGATAGCAATGACCAGTAGCAGCTCATGCCATTTATTCACAGTTAATGAGACCCCCCCCCCACTACCCTGTGCCTTCCTATTCCCGTGCATTGTTCAGCTTCAGAGGCTGACTTAGGGGACCCATATTTGAATAAGCAGATATGCTCAAATGGTCCGTACTCGATGCTAGTACTCAGTCCTAGGACACAGTGACCAGCCATATATCAGCACATACAGGACTCAGCATATACACACACCCTTTAATTTAAAAACCACTACAGAACTTAAGACAATGCCTGTTATTTTATTTTATTTTACTTTTGGTAAATTTTAGATATCACTCTACCCCATTAAGTTTAAAAGTTTTTACTACTTTAGCATTGTACTATTTTCTTTGCAGTTATCATTTCTTTGAAGATATAAAAAGATTTGGGGGTGTTTTATTACTTTCTTTCATTATTTTAGACTCTTTAGAAAAACTCTATGTTCCGACATGTCTGACCTTGGACTAAGATCTATTAGGTTGCAAAGATTAGACTTTATTTAATAAACATTTTTAGAGGGGTCATTCTGCTCTTGGTATGGATCCAAATGAGCTGTAAGAATAAACTCATTTAATCTTACAGCAAGCCTTTCAAAGCCAGGGGTGTTAGTGTTCCTGTTTTAGGGGTGAAGAATGGAGACATTGGAAGGTTAAGAGAAAGAGCCAAGGATTACACCACCAGGAAATGACAGTCAAGGTTGCACCCCACAATCCATTTTTGTGTCATCAGCCACTCCATTTGGATGGGACTTTCCACGAGGAAGCAAAGCTCTGGGGCACTGGGCTTGCTCAGAGACGGTCACCTCTCCCTTTGCCCACTTAAAGCTTTCTGACATCACATGAGGGTCTTCTCAAATCCTCTAGTCTCCAAGGAGCCTCCCATCAAGGGGGGCAAAGCTTCGTGTGTTCATATTAACAAAGGATAAAAACAAAAGGAAAGGAAGGGGAAGGGAAGGGAAGGGAAGGGAAGGGAAGGGAAGGGAAGGGAAG
>NC_034592.1:141679012-141690489 GCF_900095145.1 Mus pahari
AAGGAAAGGAAAGGAAAGGAAAGGAAAGGAAAGGAAAGGAAAGGAAAGGAAAGGAAAGGAAAGGAAAGGGGCTGCACAGCAGTTTGTCAGGGATAGTGGTCTGTGCTGACTGAGTGAAGGCTGAAGCAATGAGGGGATCTGGGTCATTCCCAGAAGTGTTAGAGAAAATCATGTATCCTGGTACCAAGTAGCTTGGGGGACAGCATCAGAAAGACTTTTAACAATGTAGACTGCCTTGTACTGTTCTGCCTCCCTGACTGGGTACCACTCCTGCCTCCCTGACTGGGTACCACCTCTGCCTCCCCGACTGGGTTCCACTCCTGCCTCCCTGACTGGGTTCCACTCCTGCCTCCCTGACTGGGTACCACTCCTGCCTCCCTGACTGGATACCACCCCTGCCTCCCCGACTGGGTACCACCCCTGCCTCCCCAACTGGGTACCTCCCCTGCCTCCCCGACTGGGTACCACCCCTGCCTCCCTGACTGGGTACCACCCCTGCCTCCCTGACTGGGTACCACCACTGCCTCCCCGACTGGGTACACTCCTGCCTCCCCAACTGGGTACCACCCCTGCCTCCCTGACTGGGTAACACTCCTACCCGAGCTCCAACAGACAAAGGGATGGAAGGGCTGCACCAGCAAGGCAACTGAACATGTGTGACTTTATTTCTATTCTCTAGTGCTTTCCCAATCACTTTGTGGAGATTACCAATCTCTGCCACAACTTGCCCTCAGCTTCTGACTTTGTACAGCCTCTGACTTTTCACAGCTCACAAAATGCACACCATTCAGGGGAGAGTTGAGATTATGTGTCTGCCTTCAGGGATGTGAATAGTCTCACTGCACCTCCCCTGCTTGGCCAGCAAGAGATCTTGTGTACTCTTAAACCTGTGAGAGGAGACTCTGACTTGTTTTATGCTCATCTCTTTTTCCAGGGTTCTGGTTCACCCTTGTGAAAACTTAGCATGCCACATGCTGAGAAGCCGTCTTTACAGGTTACAGAATTCCTTTGCATTTGTCCGTGAGTGTTGCCAAACTTATTGCGACAGTGGCCAGCAAACTTTTAAACCAGATGTTAGTGTCCTCTTCTCGGGTCAGTAGGCTTCCACTCACCTCTACTGTTGTAGCGTGGATCATTATGCAATAGACAAAGAAGCACGTGTGGAGTGTATTCTCATAGACTTTGCTTATAGCAGCTGGTGGTGTGCGCTATGGTCTGATGCCTCCTGTAGAAACACTTTTAATCACTTCCTGCAGACACTGCCCCTTGTGGATGTTCTGTTTCAACTGGAGGCTTGGCAGAGCTCTGCAGGGTGGTCTAATGAGGGGGTGTTCTCTTCCCCACCGTCAGGCCTTCTCAGCCTTGTGGTCCTGGGATGGAGAAATACTGTAACTTCACCCCAAGTTAGAGCACAGCTGTCCTGACTGTCCTAAGCATCCATCTGTCAAGGGAACCAATGAAAGTGTGATATTTAAAGAAGAAATTTGTACAGCGCTGGGTGGGGACATCCATGTGTGTATAATATACAGTTCTCCCAGACGCCTGGTGTCTTGCAGATTCTGCTTGAACATGCTTGCAGAGCTGGGGATACCAGCTGGTTCCTCATTGCCTGTTCCTTGACCAAGGCAGGTAAGGGAAAATGAAAACAGGTGTGTCCAGGGAACAAGGTGAACTGTGACAGAGAGGTGGTCATTCTAAGAGGAAGGTCTCTTGGTAGCATAGAGACACTGCTTAGGGGATATATTCTGTGAGGATGCCCAGTTTCCCAAAACGAAGTGCACACTGTTTAATGTGTTTGAACACCTCAGACAGAATGGGCACCGCAGCCTCCTAGCCCCTCCTGGTGCTTCGTCAGTCATCCCTGAGGAATTTTAGGCTGTGCTCTGTCCAGGTTACCTGGCACTCTCTTCTGTGGTTCTTTATTTCCAACGCCCAGTATCCCCTAGTGCTTCCCAGAGGATCACCTGTGTGAGTGGCACTCTATATCCTGAAGTGAGCCTGAGGAGTGTGGAAGTTATATCCTCTGGGTTGCCTTGTAATAAATAAGAGGATTGTGAGAAAATACGAAGCTTCACCTGTCTGGATAGGGTGATAACTGTGTGTGTGACTTATGCTCTAGGGCTCCACATGAGATCAGGCTTTGGGACTTAGCCTGAAAGCCCAGTGACACGTGACTTTGGACCTCCTTCTGTCCCTTTCATTCTATGGTCCTCACAGGGAGCACCTCCTTTATAACTCATTATACATAAGCCCTTATCCATCGGGAAGGTTAAGCAGGGAGATATACCTAATTTGTCTGCATATGCCTCCTGGGGTAGGTAGGTATTTTGTATCCAAAATAGGATTTTTGAGACTGAAAATGTGTGGACATCTTTAAATTCTAAAACCATGCCTGATTCCTAGACCATGCTTGCTTTGTGTGGTCAGCTTTATGTTGGCTCTACTGAGTGTTGATGCTTGCCCCAAGACACATTTTTGAAGAAATATATGAAGAGCCACAAAGGAAAGGTAGAGACTCAGACATATGTATAGAGCAAGCTAACTAACTAACTAACTAACTAACTAACTAACTAACTAACTAAGCAATTGGCTAGGGGATAAAAGAAACCAACTTGATTTGGAATTGCAGCTTCCTTACCATTTTTCTATGCAGTGGACTTAACGTCTGTAAAATAGGGAGAGCATGAGAAGACCTTTCTCAGATGTCCGAAGATTACAACCAGGCTCCTCCTGCTTCAGCACACTTGTATTTTTCTTTGATCTAAGAACTCAGATGTGGTGAGCAACTACTGTTATCTAAACAGTTACTATTTGCCACATAAGGCCATAGACTGTAAAAATGTTGTCATACTCTCTGTCTGAGAGGGTTTTGTGTATTAGAACAAAATACTCTATGTAGGGTAATATAAAGAAAACCAATGTATTTGGCTCATGGTTCCAGTAGGTAGAAAAGTCTAAATATGGCCCTAGCATTTGGTAGGGGCCTGTGCCAGGCCACATCTCATTTTGGTGAAGAAATAGATGGGAAGAGAGTGTGTGTAGGGAGGACCCAGCACACAGAGGCAGCATTGTTTTACAACAACATGCTCATCTGATGGGTGATAAAATTCTCTGAGGCCTCATGTGCTCCTGGGAGTTTAATATGAGCCCCTTCCAAGGGTGGTACCCTGTGTCTCAAATGACTTTCAAACTGTTGCACTGGAGCCTGAGTTTCCTAACAGCTTTGGTTAGGGACAAATGTTAGCAGTCTTGGTTTTTCTTCTAGGTGCTCACTCACCCCACTGTGCATTACATCATCAGTGTAACTGTGAGTCTGTTCTCTTAGACTCACATCTGCCCACCTTCTCCACAGAGTTAGCATTTCTTCTCTACTTCCATCATGGAGGTCCCAGGCTTTGAATTCAGGTTGTCAGGCTTGACGATGAACACCTTGACCTGCTGAGTCATTGGGCCCATCTGGTTCTAACTCTAAATCTTCCACAGAGCCTCTGTGCTGTTTCCCATGGCAATTGGAAGCTTACAGTTCTCCAACAGTAAAGGGTCCTTTTGTCCTCCATAGTACCTCCTGTTTTTCATCTTCCTCCCAACACCATCTGTGTGTGTGTGTGTGTGTGTGTGTGTGTGTGTGTGTGTGTGTGTGCGCACAGTGATACCTCCATTGTGGCCTTAATTTGTGTTTCCCCGATCATTAGTGATGTTGAATACCCTTTCCCATATTTGTTAGGAAAGTTGTTGTGCCTATTTAGTACTTTTCACTTTTGAGACTAGGTCATTTGGATTTTATTTGATGTTTATTTTATTGCTGCTAAGTAGTATGGGCCTCCCTTCCTGCCAGCAAGTCAGCTCATGCGTTGAAGAAGAATTCTGGCCATCTTTCTGTGTTTGGAAATGGATGCTTAATGAGACAAATGAAACAATATTTGCAGATGACATGTTTTTTTTTCTCTTCCAGAATATTTGAATATTTTAGGCTATAGACTCACTTTGGCTGGCTATGAAAGAAGTGGATAGATACTCCTGGCTTGGTGTGTGAACCCTAACATTCATGACAAACAGGAGTTCTTCATACCCTCCCTGCCAGATCAAAGGGACTCATTCTGTGGTGAGAATAAAAAGGGTGGTGTGTGTGCCTCTGAATGTAAGTGAACCCACCAATAGCTTTCACACTCTGCATCCATAGACATTGGGTGTACAGTGTGGGTTCACAGCCCAACTAGACCAACCAGATGTCAACAGTTAATGACACTTAGATCAATTGCTGAGCCCTGTGGCCCTATACTACATGGTTATTGTTTGAATGTATGAATCTTAGTTGTAATATAAGGAAGTTGGGGTTCTGAGGCAAACAGACCCATGTTTGAATCTTATCTCTGCCCTTCCATACCCATGTAACCACAAGTAGCGGCTTACTGTCACTTTCAGCAGTAAGATAGTAATAGTTATGTCCAGAGAAGGGACTGGAGGTTCCTCTGATCTATCTTTGCAGAGAGTGAAGGCAATGAGAGAAAACCCCGTGTCTGCAGCAGCTGGTGGTGGACACAGGGAAGGGGGTGGATTCTTTGGGAAGATTTTTCCAGGTAGATACAGAATCTCCAGTGGCTGGAGATTTCAGCTCCTGTACCGAAGACGTTTCTAGGGAGGATCCCACCTCCAGACTCCCTCCTCTCATCCACTGAGCCCACTCAGGCAAAGCTCTCCAGGGAAGCCCCACAGTGTGGTGTCAGGGACATTGTACTGGCACAGTGAAGGCTGGGATTCTGCTTTGGAGGTTTCTGTCACTATCTGAAGCATAATCCACTTTTCCAAATTTACATTTTTCCCCTGGAAATAAAAACACCAGGAAGATTCAAGATAAGTGCACCTTTCTTCTGAAAAAACACCCCATTGGGCTCCAGTGCTTTCATCTTTTTAAGGTTCTTTGTTTGCCACGCAGCTGCATCTGAACAACCATAACAAAACCCCCAAATAAAGCCACTCCCATAGTTTGCATATTTGCCCCAGACCTTGTCCACATGCAGACACACTTTTTCTAGTTCTACTCATAATGTCTGCATCTTTCTGCATTCTGCTCTGCTTGCTTAGCATTCTATCACAAACAAGTGTCAAGTTTCTTCATTCCGTTCCTAATTACCATTTTTATTGGTTACATACTATTCCATCAAGCTGATGCAATTTTACTTTAACTCAGTCACTTTTCTATTGTTGGCCATTTATGCTATTTAATTTTTTTTTTTAAAATATATTTTTAAATAACATGCTGTTAACTAACAAAGAAACATTTTTCGATGTAATCCTTTTATATCTTTGGGTTACATTTTCAAATAATAATGTTCTTTGACAAAAATTCTCACACTCGGCAAAATGACCTAAAAATATTTCTGAGTCCAAGTTTAGAATCTATCCAGAGTTGTTTACCTGGTAGATCATATTTTTGTTTTATATCTTCATGTCTTCTAAATTACTGGATTATTGTCTACATTAAGAGGTGTTATGCTAATGTCGATAGAACTGGAAACAAAAACCAAAGGTCACAAGTGACTATTTCAGGTCAAACTCATAAACAACCAAATTTTCATCCCATAACAGAGAGGTGGCCTTCAAGGACATGACAAGCTTGAATATAGCCCTCCCTCCAAACCAGGGGGGGTGTACAACGACTCCCCCTTTTTTTTATTAGATATTTTCTTTATTTACATTTCAAATGTTATCCCCTTTCCTAGTTTTCCCTCCAAAAATCCCCTATCCCCTCCCGACTCCCCCTGCTCCCCAACCCACCCACTACCATTCCTGGCCCTGGCATTCCACTTATACTGGGTCATAGAGCCTTCACAGGACCTAGGGCCTCTCCTCCCATTGATGACTTTCTATGACGCCCTATGGAGGGTTAGATTTGAGAGCTTCAGGCTGAAACTTTACAGAGCACAGGGTACACACAACACCCACTGGAGGGCACCTTCTGCAAAGCATGGGGTGGATCATAAAACAAGCAGAGGCAGTGTCTGGTGGAAAAGGTTTGGAGAACTGCGAGGGGTGGGCCCAGGAAGAGGGCCGAGAGCTAGCATCCAAGGGTGGGCTTAAGGGTCAGGCAGGACAGCTGATTTGCTTCACTGCACATTGTTCCTTCAGTACTGGGGGAGAAACTGATTCTACTCACACCTCCTGAGGTGAGGGGGAGCTTCTATTCTCTGCTGACCTGTGATTTCAGAGATCTGGTTCTCGGCTGAGTCTAAGTTTAAGTGGCTGACCTTCGGGAAGCTGTGTTCACTTGTACCACCCCTGTATGCAGCTCACCCACCTCCTTCCCATCACACCTGTTCCTTCCTCACTCTTCATCTACACAGATGATCACTAGCCTAAAAAATTGAAAAAAAAAATCACAGCATCAACTTTAGCCTTAAAATGTCAACATTAAGAATGCTTTTGTGTGTGTGTGTGTGTGTGTGTGTGTGTGTGTGTGTGTGTATTTAATGAGATGCAGTACAGAAAATATTATTTAATGGAGAGATGTCTCATTTGAGGATAAAGTTACAAAAGTATTTCTTTTTAAATTATCATTTTGTGTGTGTGTGTGTGAGAGAGTGTGTGTGTGTGTGTGTGTGTGTGTGTGTGTGTGTGTATTTGTTTGTGTTTGTGGTATCCATTCTCTCCTTTAAGTGGATCTGGGGATCAAACTTATGTCACCATGCTTATGCGGCAAGCACCTTCACCCACTGATCCATCTCATTGGCCCATGGATTCTAGTTCTTGTAGACTGTTTTGGCACCCCCTTCTCTCTCTCCAGAAGGGTCTCATGTACTTCCTTTTCTCTTCAGTTTCTGGTCAGCTTGGTACCAAGCACAGCATCACACTGTGAATGTCATGCCATAAAGGATGACATTATTTGTGTTTTGTAATTGTGTTTATGTTTTGAAATATTCATGTTTGGATCAAAACAGTACACACAGTTCTCACTCACAGATCACACAGTTTGTCCTCATGGTCCTTTTTCCATATTGGTAGCACAACCATCAAAACCAGGAAGTTATTGTTGGCATACGCTGTAACAGATACCTATAACACAATGCCAGTCTTAGTATGTGCCAGCTTTATTCCTCCATTGAGTATCAGAAGTTTTTCTGCTGATGTTCTTTCTCTCTGCCATGATTGTGCCCAGAGACCAACATGTGCTGCCACAGCTGCCCCATGCCCATGCACACTGCTGTGCTACACGTGTCCCCCACCTTTCTCTTGTGACCTTGGCACTCTTGGAGAGCATCGGTCACTTCCATTTGTAAAATCCCACTTCAGCCTCCACCTGAGTTCCCCCTAGTGTTTAGGTTGAAGTGAGGTTCTTGTGGCAGTGAATCATGGAAGTGATGCTAGGTCCCCTTTCACAACCCAGGCCATATGACAGTGACACATGCTGCCACCATGACGTTGGCCTCTGTCCCTTCATTCAGATTATGACTACCACATTCTTCCATGACTAGCTTTTTTTTTTTTTTTTTTTTTTTAGTTTTCATGATTAGTTTATAAAATCACAGGAAAAGGGAAAATCCCATTTTATTTTATTAAGACTGGAATCTTTCTCTCTCCCCCCTCTCCATTGTCTGTTTTTTACCTATGTCCACTTGATAGGCTCCATATTTAGCAGACACATCCATTCCATGGCTCAAGAACCATATGCAGCCAGGGATTGCTATGGATGTAGTTCAATAGGAAACCATGAATGAACTTATTCATAACATTTTGAGAAGGGTATGTTGTGGTAATATGTCTATGTCTATGCCTATGTTTGGTGGTTGGAATATGCTTGTCCCAGAAAGTGGCATTCTTAGGCAGTAAGGCCTTGTTGGAGTAAGTATAGCCCAGTTGGAGGAAGTGTGTCAATGTAGAAGTAGTCTTTGAGAGCTTCTTCCTAGCTGCCTGATGATGCCAGTCTTCTCCTGTTTGCCTTTGGAACGTGATGTTCAACTCTCAGTTCCTCTGTGCCATGCCTGGCTGGGTGCACCATGCTCCCACCTTGATGATAATGGACTGAATCTCTGAACCTGTAAGCCAGGTTCAATTAAATATTGTCCTTATAAGAGTTAACTTGATCAAGTTAAATCAGGATCAGATTAATGATCTAAACAGTCCTATATTCCCTAAAGAAATAGAAGCAGTCATTAATAGTTTCCCAACCATTAAAAGCTCAGGACCAGATGGGTTTAGTGCAGAGTTCTATCAGACCTTCAAAGAAGACCTAATTCCAATTTTCCTCAAACTATTCCACAAAATAGAAACAGAAAGTACTCTACCCAATTCATTCTATGAAGCCATAATTACTCTGATACCTAAACCACATAAAGACCCAACAAAGAAAGAAAATTTCAGACCAATTTCCCTTATGAATGTCAATGCAAAAATATTCAATAAAATTCTCGAAAACCGAATCCAAGAACACATCAAAATGATCATCCATCATGANCAAGTAGGCTTCATCCCAGGGATGCAGNGATGGTTTAATATACAGAATTCTATCACAGTAATCCACTATATAAACAAACTCAAAGACAAAAANCACATTATCATCTNNTTAGATGCTGAGAAAGCATTTGACAAAATCCAACACCCCTTCATGATAAANGTCTTGGAAAGATCAGGAATTCAAGGCCCATACCTAAACATAATAAAAGCAATATACAGCAAACCAGTAGCCAACATCAAAGTAAATGGAGAGAAGCTGGAGGCAATCTGACTAAAATCAGGGACTAGACAAGGCTGCCCATTTTCTCCCTACCTATTCAGTATAGTACTTGAAGGCCTAGCCAGAGCAATTAAACAACAAAAGATCAAGGGGATACAAATAGGAAAGTAAGAAGTCAAAATATCACTATTTGCAGATGATATGATAGTATGTATAAGTGACCCTAAAAATTCCACCAGAGAACCCCTAAACCTGATAATCAGCTTCAGTGCAGTAGCTGGATATAAAATTAACTCAAAAAAAAAAATCAATGACCTTTCTCTACACAAAGGATAAACAGGCTGAGAAAGAAATTTGGGAAACAACACCCTTCACAATAGTCACAAATAATATAAAATACCTGGATGTGACTCTAACTAAGAAAGTGAAAGATCTGTATGATAAGAACTTCAAGTCTCTGAAGAAAGAAATTGAAGAAGATCTCAGAAGATGAAAAGATCTCCCATGCTCATGGAATGGCAGGATTGATATAGTAAAAATGGCTATCTTGCCAAAAGCAATCTACAGATTCAATGCAATCCCCATCAAAATTCCAAGTCAATTTTTCACCAAATTTGAAAGGGCAATTTTCAGATTCATCTGGAATAACAAAAAATCTAGAATAGCAAAAACTATTCTCAACAATCAAAGAACCTCTGGGGAATCACCATGCCTGACCTCAAGCTGTACTACAGAGTAAGTGTGATAAAAACTGCATGGTACTGGTACAGCGCCAGACAGGTAGACCAATGGAATAGAATTGAAGACCCAGAAATGAACTCACACACCTAGGGTCACTTGATTTTTGACAAGGGAGCTAAAACCATCTAGTGGAAAAAAGACAGCATTTTCAATAAATGGTGCTTGCTCAACTGGCGGTTATCATGTAGAAGAATGTGAATTGATCCATTCTTATCTCCTTGTACAAAGCTCAGGTCTAAGTGTATCAAGGAACTCCACATAAAACCAGAGACACTAAAACGTATAGAGGAGAAAATGGGGAAAAATTCCTGAACACAACAGCAATGGCTTGTGCTGTAAGATCAAGAATTGACAAATGGGACCTCATAAAATTGCAAAGCTTCTATAAGGCAAAAGACACTGTCAATAAGACAAAAAGGCCACCAACAGATTGGGAAAAGATCTTTACCAATCCAAAGTCCAATAAGGGACTAATATCCAATATATACAAAGAACTCAAGAAGCTGGACTCCAGATAATCAAATAACCCTATTAAAAAATGGGGTACAGAGCTAAACAAAGAATTCTCAACTGAGGAATACTGAATAGCTGAGAAGCACCTGAAAAAATGTTCAACATCCTTAATCATCACGGAAATGCAAATCAAAACAACCCCGAGATTCTACCTCACACCAGTCAGAATGGCTAAGATCAAAAATTGAGGTGACAGCAGATGCTGGCGAGGATGTGGTAAAAGAGGAACACTCCTCCATTGCTGGTGGAATTGTAAGCTTGTACTCTGGAAATCAGTCTGGCGGGTCCTCAGAAACCTGGACATAGTACTACCAGAATATCCAGCAATACCTCTCCTGGGTTTATACCCAGAAGATGTTCCAACTTGTAATAAGGACACATGCTCCACTATGTTCATAGCAGCCTTATCTATAATAGCCAGAAGCTGGAAAGAGCCTAGATTCCCTCAACAGAGGAATGGATGCAGAAAATGTGGTATATTTACACAATGGAGTACTACTCAACTATTAAAAACAATGAATTAATGAAATTCTTAGAGAAATGGATGCATCTGGAGGGTATCATCCTGAGTGAGGTAACCCAATCACAAAAGAAGTCACTAGATATGCACTCACTGATAAGCGGATATTAGCCCAGATACTTAGAATACCCAAGATACAATTTGTAAAACACATGAAACTCAAGAGGAAAAAAGACTAAAGTGTGGATACTTCATTCCTTCTTAGAATGGGGAACCAAATATCCATGGAAGGAGTTAGAGAGACAGAGTTCGGAGCTGAGATGGATGAAGGACCATCCAGAGACTACCCCACATGGGGATCCATCCCATAAACAACCACCAAACCCAGACACTACTGCATATGCCAGCAAGATTTTGCTTAGAGGACCCTGATATAGCTGTCTCTTTTGAGGCTATGCCCGTCCTTGGCAAATGCAGAAGCGGATGCTAACAGTCATCTATTGGATGGAACACAACATCCCCAATGGAGGAGCTAGAGAAAATACCCAAGGAGCTGAAGGGATCTGCAACCCTATAGGAGGAACAACAATATGAACTCACCAGTACCCCCAGAGTTCATTTCTCTAGCTGCATATGTAGCAGAAGATGACCTATTCAGCTATCATTGGGAGGAGAGGCCCTTGGTCTTGCGAAGATTATATGCCCCAGTACAGGGAAATGCCAGGGCCAGGAAGCAGGATTGGGTGGGTTGGGGAGCAGGGTGGCAGGAGTGTATAGGGGACTTTTGGGATAGCATTTGAAATATATATGAAGAAAATATCTAATAACAAATTGTTTTTGAAAAAAAAAAGTTACCTTGGCCATTGTGTCTCTCTCTTCACAGCAATGGAAACTCTAAGACCCTATCCCCATGCCTATGTGTATGGACCAGTGATTGTTATGGATATAGCTCAATAAGAGAACATGAATGAACTTATAACATGAATGTATGTTTGGTGATATGTATGTGTATGTACATGTGCATATATGTGTGTGTGATCTATCATCTGTCTGTCTGTCTGTCTATCTATCTATCTATCTATCTATCTATCTATC
>NC_034592.1:141690579-141705753 GCF_900095145.1 Mus pahari
CTATCTATCTATCTATCATCTATCTATCTATCTATCTATCTATCTATCTATCTATCTATCTATCTATCTATCTATCTAATATCTATCTATCTATCTATCTATCTATCTATCATCTATCTATCTATCTATCTACCTATCTATCTATCTATCTATCTATCTATCTATCATCTCTGTATCTTGTAGCTTGATTGCATGGTTCTTGAGGTTGAGTGACCTTGAAAGAAGAAAGGAGTATAGTTACTCTTTGGAAATTTTATTATGTAAAGACAAAACTCATAAAGAATATGTGAAAACGAACTGAAGGCTAGAATGTCAATGGTGCATCCTGGGAACATTCTGGAAGATGTCTTAGAATGAAGAAACACAATTAGTTTTGCATGGGTGTTTTCTTAACCTCTTGGTACATCAATTTCCTTGAATGTTTAGTAGAGATAGTAGCACTCCTCCAGGGACATGGCAAATGCCAGTGTTAGTTCCTTCTGAAATTAACCCAGTGTGGTTCATCTGACCTGGGGGGGGGGAGAGTCAGTCTCATCACATACACTTTCTTTTATTTTAATAAGGCACGTTTGCTCTGATTACAGACTCTACAATTCCGTAGTATATAAGGTTTCTTTGTATCTGTCTGCCTCTTGCCAATTCCTGGGACCTAAAATATGAACCACACAGAGAAGGAGTTGTTGTCTCTTGCTGCATGCAGCCCTGACTCAAACTAGTTTTAATTCACAGTACTGAAAAATGGACTTGCATCCTACTGTGAATTTAAATACTTACAGCCCAGAAATAAATGGATCGCATGGCTCATTTATCTTGCAGCCATTAATTAATGGTGGTTAATTGCAGTTATGAGCTGTTGAATTCTAGGCTCTTGCTCCCATACATTTCCTTTAATGTATTCAGAATGCCACAAGGCTGTAAGTTAGATACCAAATGAAAAGCTGTCCCAGAAAACAGAGGTATAGAATCCTGCCTTACACCTTTGCCTTTCCAGAAAGGACTTAGAGTGGTCTGAGAGACTAGCCCAGCACCGCAGCTGGAATTCTAGAGTGCATTGCTTCTTGGACCACTTGAATAAACACTAGTTGTCACCAACATTTCTGGATGGATCTTCTTAGCCAGACTGTATTTCTCACCAAGGAGAAGTGAGTCATTTCTCAAGAATAAATAATGAATTAATCTGATGAAGTGATCCAAGACGATGACATGTAGAACTGGTATTTGTTGAGGATGCAACCATGTATTTGGGTAGATCTACTTTCTCTTTGGGGAGTTTATGATTTACTTTTATATTGCTGTGATAAAACTCCATAACCAAAGCAACTTAAGAGATAATTTATTTGGACTTACAGTACCAGAGGGATACAAGTTCATGATGGTGGAATAGAGACATTGGTGGAGTAGAGACATTGCAAGAAGCACCAGGATTGGTGGCAGGAATCCCTGTCCCTGCCTGAGAGCTTACAACTTGAACCACAAAAGAGAGAGAGCAAACCAATCCCAGTGATGTACTTTCTCCAAATTGACAATGCATCCTAAACTTCCTCAACTTGAGACCAAATGTCTAAATGTCTGAAACAATGGGGGACTTTTCTATTAAAGTCACACAAGAGAGAGAGCCACCAAGGGTTTGGAGAGACCTCTAGGAAAAGCAGACATAAACGCTTCTAAAGAGTTCTTATAGCTACCCCCAGGCTTCTTGCCTGGTTTATAGATGTCATTGGCCTCTAAGCTCTGCAGTTATCACTAGATTTAGTTATATGATAGGTAGAAATCTCAGATGGCCCTGATTGCCACTTAACGGTATAGAATCTCCCCCCCCCCACCCGCCTTGATTTTCATGACTCTGATGGTTAATCTTGACCATCAACTTGATTCTACCTAGGATCAATTAAAAGACACATCTCCAGGAAGGGGTTTAAGGGATTTCTTGGAAGAATTTTCTGAAGGGGGAAGAGCTTCCACCAGAGTGAGTGGCACTTTCCAGTTTGACCCAGATATAAGAAAATATTAGGAAAAAGTGATCCTTTTTGCCTGCCTGTCTTCTACTCCTGCTGTTCAGAGCATAAACTTTGTGGCTTCTGTAGTTGATGCTGGTGGCATCCTTTGCTAACTTTGGAACCAAACTTCTTCAGCCTTCTATCATGGACCAAAGGCCTACATACTCTTTAAGTATCCTCCAAGATTTTATCAGTAGTTTGGTATTGTTGAAGCATCCAGACTCATAGACTGAGAAACTATCAGATTTTCCATTTCTCCAGCATGAAGATGGTGATTGTTGGACCAGTCAATCTTAAATAAACCAATGCAATAAATCTGGTTTTAATATATATTCATTCTAACAGTTATGTTACTCTAGAGAACCATGACTAATAAAGTAAGCCGGCTCTGATCAAGTGATACAGTTTTGCTTTGTTTTGTTTTGTTTTATTTTATTTTGTTTTAGAAAAGTACTACATGGATGAAGAGATGGCTCAATGGTTAAAAGTGCTTGTACAAGCCTACCAACTCAAGTTCAGAGCCTCAAAACCCATTTAAAAGTCTGACTCAGCACAGGCCTCTGTAATCACAGTGCACCTGTATAAAATAGGAAACAGAGGCAAAAAGAACCTACATGCTTTAGACAAGATGACGAGGCTTCTGTGATAGAAAAGAGACCCATGGAAATGTGGGTAGGGGATAACCAACATGTAATCTTGTTCTGTAACTTCCACGTAAACCTTGTGGCATGTACACACTCATGAGTGTATACACACATGAAAACACACACACACACAACTTGTCCATACACGCTAGAAATTTTGATACAAAAAGCAAATGTGAAGGGAAAGAAATGACAAGAAATGTTGACATATTCTTCAGTTCACAACTACAAAGGTACAGAACTCTCAGTCTAGGACCACAAGGACTTGGGTTTTTCCCATTTCCCGGTTGGGTCTAGGGTTAGACTTTCTTCACTGGATCAGAGCAGACACACCTGGCATTTAGCTCCCAGCCCTGGGAACCCCTCAGCAGAAGGTTCAGCAAAAATATTTTAGACTTCTCCTGAGAGCTGTGAGGTAATACATTTGTGTGATTTTTAAGCCACTCTGTTTGTGGTAATTATCTAGCATTATGCAATTGTTATGTAACAATAACATCTGTGTGGACTGATGCCATTTCTCTCTCACCTGAATTATTATGTCGTCTTTTAGTCTTTCTGTGGTTCCCTCCTCCTTCACAAGAACAGTATTTGCGTTGTTGTGTTAGTTTTCTTGAACCCCTTGAATTATATCATTCCAGGTTCAAATGTGGGTTCGTGGCTTCACAATGCCTTAGGTTGGGCCTACCCTTGTTAACAGCCTTCACGGTTCCTAAGTGACTTATGAGTCTAATTTCATGCTGAGTCTGTTTACTCACCCTTATTCCAGCCTGAAAGAAATGCTTGTTGGTCCTGCCACCAGCCCTAATTCCTTACATAAGTTAAGCCTAGGTAGGATGTGCCTTTGTACATCCTGCTTCCTCTGATGATTTCCAAAGTCAAGCGTTGGTTCACCTTCCCACCTTCAAGGTCAGCTCTCCTTGGGCTGTCCTCACATATCCCTTGTTTGGAACCTCCCAGCTACACATTATTGCCTCAATAGGATTCACATTGCCATAGCCCCGTGGTCTGTGAGATCTTAAAATAGTTGTCACACTGGAAGTTCTGAGAATAAGGGAAAGTTTTCACTTAACCTTTGACTTCACTTACAAAACTGAAACTTCAGTATTCTTTTATTCTGCAATTTTAGAGGTTGTTTCCTTGGGAAACCATGAACAATTGATTACTCACCAGATAGGGAACCAGTCATGGACCCAAGTAACTACCACATTCAACTTGTAGTACCAATGAGTTATTGGTTATTTACAAGAGTATGAGTGAAGGTTTGCTTACAGAAGTATGGATGATTCAAAGGTAGCTGCATGACCAAGAACGCTCCCTGGTATGAGTAATAGCTAAAGAGCTGTATTCCTGCGGCTACCTGAATTACCTGCAGGCATATCCACAGCTTAGAGCATCTATCCCCAGAAGCCCTTCCTGCTTCTATAATCTTGATAAAGAGCCCTGTAAGTGTCATAAGTTTCAGGAACATTTGAGATTTGTGAGTTTCTTCTCTCCTAAGTCATCCTTTTGAAGCCATATTTTAATTCAGAGAAAATTGCTGTACAGCAAAATGGTCAGCTTAGTAGCATTTGTGTTTAATATTTGCATTAATACATATTAGACAAGAGGATGGATTTTTATAATTTCATTTCAAACATGCATATAATATATTTTGACTGTATTTACCCATTATTACTCATGCCTGTTTCTTTCCCATTTCCTTTTGGCCATAATTCTGTTCCAAAGTAGTCTCTCTTATACTTTTATGTCCTATATTTTCTTAAATGTAGATCCTATATATCCTATATATGAGAAAATACAGTATTTTTCGGTCTGATTTTGACTTATTTTTCTTAACATGATAATATCCATTTTTGGATTTTATTTGAAAATGAGATAATTTTATCTTCTTTATGGCTGAGAAAAATTCCATTTTACACACACACACACACACACACACACACACACACACACACACACACACCACAATTTCTTTATCTATTTGTTTGTGGACATCTAGGTTGCTTCCCTTTCTTGGCTATTGTGAATAATGCTGAAGTGAACATAGATGTGCTTGTATCCCTGTGATATGCTGGCTTAGATTCCTTTGGGTATATATCTAGGAGTGGTATAACCAGATCATAGATGAAGTATATTTTCAGTTTTCTGAGGAACTTTCATAAATTTAGCCGTTATATTTTCATGAATTTGCATGTCCACAGCGGCATACAAGCTTCCCTGCTGCCTAGGGTCTTTATTAGCATTTTCTGTTACCTGTTTTCTAGATCACTGTCATCAGTTTTGAGACACTCAGAGTTACAGTTCTTACAACATATAAAATTTCTCATTTGCTACTGATGCTTCCGGTTGTGTTTTTTGGTGCCTAAAGAACTCTTCCTTCGGGTGCTTACACAACTACTACCTTCTCTCCACTCAATCAACTGTTTCTCTAAGACATCTTGGCCAGGTATTCTGTAGAAGACACTTCTCTCTCTATCTTACCAATTTGTCCAAGTTCTCTGTTTCATTTTTTTTTTTTATAGCAGGGGCCAGAAAAACTAAATATCAAGGTAAAGCGTAATTATAAAGTTTGCAATTTTCTTCAAAGAAAGTGGGTTCTCTAACATTACTTAGCTACCACACTATCTCAGGTTTCCACTACAAAGAACTAGGATCCTGGGACTTGGAATCAGAACAGCTAGATGGATACATTTGCAAATACGGCAAGTGCAGGCCCACCAGAAACATGAAGGCCCACAGAGGTGTTCCACCTCTCCATGTCACAGCCTACTTCTTATCTACGCCAGAGGTGAGCTGAGAGTCCTCTGTGCCTTGAAGGGTAACATATGCCACCTGTAGGATCTCTCTCCATGCCCCCTTCTTGTCCTCAGATCAAAAGTTATGGTCTAATTACAACAAACTAGACATGAGTGTTTTGAGCCCACTTTGGGAATAAATGACAGGTTGGCTAATATGCATCATGAAAATGTCTCAGGATATTCATTGGATGAATTCCAAGCATGTTGAGTGAGGAGAACTTGAGGTTGAGGTTGGATATAAGAGTTACTTTTGCGATGGGAGGTCACTCCCATTAGATACCCTCTTTAGAACTCAGAAAGAAAATACTAATATATTTCTTGTTTTGAGAAATAAGGGAAGTCATGGAGAGTGCTCCAGCAATGCTGAAACTGTCATGGAAAGGACTAGAAGAAGAGATCTTAAATCACAAGGAAGTGGTTGTGCTGAAGAGAACACAGTAAATAAGTTTGGCAAACCCATTCATTAATTGTGTTTTATGGGAGGATCCATTTGTCACCAGTGTGTGTGCTGGTGAGAGGAGCATCAGTAGTGTGGAGAAAAGTCAAAGGGATGTAACACCATCACAGGGGACTACAAACTCATAGAAATATTATCAGGGTAGAGTTATGAAATGTTAATAGACTGCTAAGACCTCAAAGACAAGATAGTTAGATAGTCAACAATTACTATATAGTCTTTTACAGGAGATATCAAAACGGTTGAAAAGAGTGGGCAGTCATCTCAGTGGAATGTTATACTTTCTTTAGTTAAATGATCTTGATTGAGGCAATTATCTTATAAATTGAGTCTAGGACTTTGGATGTAAGTTCCCTATAGCATGTGCCAATGGGAACAGCTCTCCAGGATTCTCAACGTGATCTCTAATTATTTGTCTGGGTACCTCTAAACTGTGAAAGAAAAGTATCTATAGGCATTTCAAAGGTGCTTGAACATATGATTTGAGTTGATGCTGATGCCAGAGACTCAAAGTTGTACCAAGTTCACTGCCTGTTATAGGTAAGACCTATGCGAGTCATGTAATAGATCCAAGTTCAGTTCATCTTGGATACATGCACAATGACCCATCCCAGGACCATTAATAATATTCCTGTATATAAAGCTAAATGGATTTACTTAATGGTTGGCATAACTCCCTCTTGTGTCTTAGCATCAGGGAAGTTCTTAAGCTTTCCCAGCCTTGAAAAATAACAGTTAAAGGATATATTGCATCTTTGAAGGATGGCTTATATTAGTGTCACTGTCATCTGGTATACCCTAAGGCTCTGAACCACCCAAAAAGGTCCCTCAGATTGTAGTCAGGCCAGTGGCATGCAGCCATGGGGCAAAGCACATTTCCCATTATTTTAAGGAATAGAACTCACAACATAATTCTCTCTGCTCACATAAAAAAAAAAATCCTTGTCTTTGATGGGATATGGGAACTGACCTTTCTAGTTCATTTTTGTCTACATGGGACATTGCATCAGGATGAGGGAAATAGCTGTGACCAGATCCTGTCTCTAAGAACTGCAGATAGATACTGTGGCAGGAACCGGAACCCCTTGCCCTCTTACTCTGCTCAGATTCTCTTTTCCCTGCTATCTTCATATAACATACACAAAGCTACACAGACACAGTGACCTCATATTTACCAGGTCATCCCCCCTTTATCAAAACATCTTCTTTGTTTTAATTATTGACATTTATTTTTGAATCTTTGTACAGTGAAAGCTGCTTTAAATGATCTCAGATTTCTTCCTGGAAATGTCCCTCCCATATGGCCTTTACTATTTTGTCTTCTGGGAGATACTTATATTTTAATTTAGGCTTTAATATATTCTCAGCACCCTCTTAGGTATGTCCATATTCATTTGCAATGGGAACAAAAGAGACATTGCTACCCACGACCACATGGGAGATATCTGGACTTAATGCTGACACACATTAGATGCAACCCACAGGAAAACTCATGACTCCGTTGGCATGCAATTCAAAAGCAAAGAAACTAATCTACAGAGATTAGATTACCTGTTGGCTTTGAGGAAGGAAATGACAGGGTAAGGACTCAGGAAAGGCCTCTGCCCTTTGGTTATATTGATGGCTAGTTCTCTGTGCTGGTTGTATGGGTTAAAAATGTGTAAATCTTCAATATGTTGGCTACAGAAGTGTGTCCTTCACTGCTCTATTTGTTGTCCTTCAGGGTCTCCTCTGTGTTTACTCTTGGGTCCTATGGCACTGCAGAAAACAAGAAACTATATTGATAATCCAAAAGCATATAGAATACTTGTGGATCTGTTCTTAATCTATGTGTGCTGATGTTCATATTAAAAGCAAATTTAGCATTTAGTGAAACCAAATCATAACACTAAATGTATCATCTGCTCCCCTTCCTCTGTAATTAAAACATCTGGGAACACCAAAGGCCTGGGATACAGCTCTAGCTGTATTCACAGAAATTTCCTCTCTCTCTCTCTCTCTCTCTCTCTCTCTCTCTCTCTCTGTGTGTGTGTTACATTGTTACATGTTACAGATATATATCTGGAAAAACCCCCTTGAGTTCTTTCTGGAGGTTCTGGGAGGATAAAGTATTTTTGCAGCTGGACACTCTGTAGGTAGGTAATGGTTTAGTGCCCGAGTTTCTAGATGGTATGAGGAATGCAAACATCCCATCTGAAAAAACATTTCCTTGTTGTCTGCCCTAGACTGCTTGGCAGTGCCTACCCATCTTCTGATGTCTTCTCCTAGTACATTTTGCAAAAGGATCCTTCTTCCCAGCGGAGGAGCAACATCTTGTTGCAATGGGAGTCTAATTGTTCCTAGATTGAGTATTTCCCAGGGATCGCAGTCCCAGCCGGTGCTCCCTGAATTAACATGCTCACTGAAGGATTGAAGATGGTGATTAGGCCCGACAGCATCACTTTCAGTGGGATGGTTGAAGTGCCGTGGAGCTACGCAGGATGGCGAGGAGATTTATTTGTGTGGAATGGAGACATATGGCCAGAATCATCCGCTCCCTTTCCTCTGTAATTAAAACATCTGGGAACACCAAAGGGCTGGGAAATGAGAAGACAACAGTGAGCATCACTTCCTGCCAGCTTTGAGAAATGCAGCCGTGGGGCTGGGACATCATGGGGTCCAGACCACCTGGCATGGACTGGTGGAAGAGCTGCAGCAGCGCAAAGGCCAGCTCTCCTGAAAATATGCTTTTGGAAATATGCTTTACTTCATTTTTCTTTGAAAGCAGGCAGAATAAAATTTATCACTGAGGAGATTTCGGGGGGGGAGACTCTAAACATAGGGCCAAAGGCTATGACTTTCTTTCTTTCTTTCTTTCTTTCTTTCTTTCTTTCTTTCTTTCTTTCTTTCTTTCTTTCTTTCTTTCTTTCTTTCTTTCTTTGTATGCAATGTGTTTTAGCTGGGGCAGTAGAAATTTTCCACAGGTATAAAAGGATATTTTGGTTTTCTCCAATTAATTCACCATACCTAATCCTTCCTTCAATGTTTATATCTTCAAAAGATCAAATCAAACTAGGTTCCAACCCCTCAGAAAAATGCCAAACTTAGAATACCTGGTGCCTGGGCATGTCCCCTTCTTTACCTGTCAAAGCTAAGATGCCATAGTTTGTGGAGAATGTTCTCAGGAAGATGGTCAACCCTGTAGATGGCCTGTACTACGTTCACTTCCTCACTCACATCCTCAGCCACCCATTGTTCCTCCATGCAGCCATTCAACCAATGAGCTTTCTCCAAGCCCCATCTGTCAGAGTTAATATTCATTGTCAGCTTGATGAGATTTAGGATTGCCATGGAAATGCACCCATGGGTAGGTCTATGAGGCTGCTTTTAGAAAGTTGTAATGGAGAAAGGGCAACACATCCTGAATATGAGCAACACCATACCATGGACTTGTTTCCTGGGCTATATATGAAGAAGAAAGCAAGCTGGGGACATGCATCCTTTCTTACCTGCTTCCTGATTACACATGACACCGGTAGTCACAGCATTCCCACGGAGATGTACTGTATGTCCTTGAACTGTGATCCCCAATAAACATTTCCTTCTTTAACTTAGTTTTAATTAGAAATTTATTGGATTGCAGCAATAATTAAGATCACCATCTGTATACCAGGTGGCTTTGGACTCAGTGCTGGGAAACCAGGAGTCAGAACCCTTAAATCATTGGCTTTGTCTTGACTAAGATGTTTATTAACACAAAGAGATGGTCCAACATGGTATCTGGTAGTTGGTTCTTCCTGTCTGAGCATACAGAGGAGAACATTGGCCTCTCTATGTCTCTGTCCCATATGCTGCCGAGGAGCCCAGTGCCATCATAGGAAAGCCAAGAGACCTGTGTTAGCTGAGAACTAGCTATGTCCCTAGCACTTTATATGCTCAATTTATTCTAATATCTTGAAGTGAACATATTTTTAAATTTATTTTACAGTCCAGGTTAGTGGCATTCTAAGTGAGAAAATGGCCATTTTCCATGTGGTCCCTGAATTCCTAAGTGGGATGCACTTGCTTTTCTGTACTGCTGGGCTGCCTGCTGCTGCAGAAACTATAATCCTTAGAGTAGTTTAGCACTACCATTGGCTCTTCCTTCCCAGGACACTGGCTAGTGACCTCTCACTGGCCCTACATCTGCTCCTTCTCTAAAGAGTTTGCCCCCTCCACTCTGACTACCTTGCAGGAGGGTTCTTTCTCTGCTGGTGGGAGTCTTGCCCTGTTGTCTGGACTCCCTTAGATAGAGAAGGAATTGAAAGTTGTAGGTATGTCTACTTAATCTCTTTATGATCAATATCAAACATAAGCCTTGACTGTAATTTCTATGTAGATTGTGGAGTCATCGGATCCCAGCCAGATGACAGTGAAGAGAAGGACAATGACATAGTGATCAGACAAAGCCCATTATCTTGGGGACAGAGGACTTAGAACATACTTGAAGTAAGCATCATTTGTAAATTCCTTCAGGAAGGGAGCTCCAGAAATTGGACATTTGCTTTATCTGGCCATTCAAAGCTCTGTCAATCACCAAAAATAATTCCACTTCACAGCTAAGGTCCCAGCACCCCTTAAGAGGTGACCTACCTATTCATCTGACAGAAGTGTCTGCCCTGGGAGTCCAAGAGAGAGCCCGAGAAAACTCGGCTCACACAACCAAAAGCCGCACAATCAGCACAGAGCCTAAATTTGTCCCCAAGATTCAATTAAGACCAATCCAGTTCCTGATTAAAGAAACTGACACCCATCCAGTCATAAATATTTATGCCCGATAGGCTTTCTTCTTAACAGCAAACAATCTGCAGTGACAACATTGGAAATATGAATACACTCCTGGTGATGATTCCATTATCAGTACTAATAATAACTTAACAGTTTCCGCATGTATCGTGCTGAGACACATGCAAATGAGGGGCTCATCTGTCGAAAGCACTTAAAAGTGGACGGGAGGCTCTGTCAAACTCTTTGGGTGCAGCCGACGAGACCTCATTTTAAGTCCGATGGTGTCATGTACTCATTTGCTGGTATGATGTTCTGTGCTCATGTATCACCCTTCACAAATCAGCTTGGCAGACCCAGGAAGTGCCTCCATGAAGCCAAAACATCTGGATAAGACACAAATCTCCAGTCTCTCATCAAGTCAGCCAGCCAGACATTTTTCACCATATATTTGTTTAGTGCCTACTGTCTTAGACGGGTGTTTCATCTACACGATGTCAAACATCCAGATGAAAGACTGATGCCTTTTCATAATTCATCTAGGAGTTTGGGTACCAGGAAGACACAATGCTCTTCATAACATCTGCAACATCTGTTATTAGTTTAGAGGTTTCAGATTTCTTGTGGGCAACATTTCTTGGAATCACGCTGAGCGTGTTCCAGAACACTGGTGATGTCTAGCGTCTGGCCTCATGTTTCTGCCCTCCAGAATTTCCAAAGGTATAGACAACTGAGCATAACCCATCATTTTCTCTAAATTATGCTCTCTCAAACTGTAAAGATTTCATCTAAATTTGGATTTATGGGCAAATGCCACAGTGAGCCTGAACAGCTCACCACAATACCCAGATCTCCATTACTTACCAAGGGTTGTAATGACAAATTGTATGTCAAACATGAAAATGAGTGAGAGATGCCATTTTAATGTCAGAATTACCAAAGGCTTCCTGCCAGATACAGTTAAGAGGAGAATGGACTGAGCTTATCTAAGCTATCATTTTCCACATGTAAAGCAAGAGTCGGATTTTCCATATCTTGTCATGTCTGTGAAGAATTGTGTTGGAATTTTGATGGAGATAATGTTGAATCCATAGACTGCTTTTGGTAGAATGGCCATTTTTACTATGTTAATCCTACCAATCCTTGAACATTGGAGAGCTCTCCATTTTCTGAGGTCTTTGACTTCTTTCCTGAGAGATTTGAAGTTCTTGCTATACAGATCTTTCACTTGTTTGGTTAAAGTTTCACCAAGATATTTTATATTATTTGTGACTATTGTGAAGGGTGTTGTTTCCCTATTTTCTTTCTCATCTTATTTATCATTTGTATAAAGGAAGGCTTCTGATTTGTTTGACTTAATGGATGGAACTAAGAAAATATCATCCTGAGTGAGGTAGCTCAGACCCAAAAGGACATTCATGGTATGTACTCACTAATAAGTGGACTTTCACCAAAAAATACAGAATACCCAGGATACAATCCACAGAACTCAAGAAGGTTGACAATCAGAAGGGTCCAAGTGAGGATGCTTCAATCGCACTCGGGAGGGAGAAGAAAAGAATTACAGGAGGCATAGGGAGAGAGAGAGAGACCTGGGTGGGAGAAGGAAGGAGAGGTGAAAGGGGAAACATGATCAGGTATTGTGGGGGAGACAGGAGATGTCCTGAGAGCCAGCAGAATGAATGGAAATATGCAGCCTTGGGGGATGAGGGGGGAGATGGGAGGACCCTCTACATAGTACCAGAGTCCTGGGAAGTGAGAGACTCACAGGACTCAAAGGGAGAGACCTTAGATGAAATACCCAACAGTCTGGAGAGGAAACTTGTAGAGTCCACCTCAGTAGAAAAACAGAGCATCAAGTGGAGGGATGGGGTTGTCATTTCACAGTCAAAAGTTCACACCTAGATTTGTTTCTATCTAAAAGAATTGCAGGGACAAGAATGGAAAAAAGGCTGAGGGTAAAGGCGGTCCAGTGAGTGGCCCAACTTGGTATCCATCTCAAGGGGAAGCTGCAAGGTCTGACACTATTACTGATGCTATCTATGGTATGCTTACAGATAGGAGCCTAGCATGGCTGTACTCTGAGAGACCTAACAAGAAGATGATTGATACAGATGCAGATACCTACGCCCAACTATTGGACTGAAGTCAGGGACCCCTGTGGTTGAATTAAGGAAAGGCTGGAAGAAGCTGAGGAAGAGGGTGTGGCCCCATAGTAAGACCAGCTGTCTCAACTAATCTGGACCCCTAAGATCTCTCAAACACTGAGCTACCAACCAGGCAGCATACATGAGCTGGTCTGAGGACCTTGACACATATATAGCAGAGGACTGCCTGGTTTGGCCTCAGTGGTAGAAGATGGGCCTAACCCTCGAGAAACTTGAGGCCCTAGGGAGTGGAGAGGGCAGGCAGCGGGGGACATCCTCTTAGAGATGGGGAGAGGAAGAATGGGATGAGGAATTGTGGGAGGGCAGACTGGGCGGGGGGGGGCAACAACTGGACTGTAAAAAAAATATGAAAGTAATAAAAAATAAATACACACATAATGCGTTGGCTAATGAAGAATATGGAAGAGAAACTGGTTTAACAGTATCCATCAACAGGGGTGATTGATTGGAAGGAAAGACCTCAAATGTTTGAGGAGACATATCTGAGGCGTCCCAGTCATCCTGTGTGGTCATGGCAGGCACTGTAAACTTATTCTTGGCAAGTGAGTTGGGCAGAGAACATTGCTCCTGTCAGGCCTGATTGCCAGTTGAGTAACTGTGCTGTCAAGGAGGGTGGGCATGGCACAATGAATGCTTTGCTGTCTCCAACTAGAGAAGGTAACCCCTTGGTCTGATGATGAAATCACAAAGCTTGTTCACCTTAGGCCTCACTTCTGCTTGCCCTGGACTGTTACAGCTTTGAATTGACAATGTCAAAGACAAGAAAATAGAACTGATCTTTTAGTTTAAAGGACCAGATAGGAATCTGTACTTACTTCTACCCAAATCTATCTGAACTCCAAACTATCTGGTTTTAGGGTTGAGCACAGAGGGAAAAAAATTCTCCAAGCATATGGAAAAATGGGAAATGTCGTGTTAGGAACTTGAGAAAAAAAAAACATCTCTGTGTAAGCTGTTGTACTTGATCTTAGCCACAGGCTGAGAAACTATTCTGTTAGTAAAATAAGAAGAGGGAAAACTTGGAACAGTGAATCTAGTAGGCAGCCTCAGTATTTTCTAGAGAAGAACACTTCTAAAGATAAGGCTGAACATGGACCGGTATTAGACTAGTATAGACTGGAGGTGGGTAAAGTGATAATATTTCAGATTTTAAAACTGCAATTGAATTATTACCCATGCTGTTGTCTAAGCAGAGGAATGTCCCAAGGAATCTGCAGTTACAGGAGCATTCATATCAAGCCTCAGCAAACTGTTTTTCTGTTATGGCCCAAATAGTAAACAATAGTATAAAATAGTATACTTAACTATACAAGTCTCTTTTTACATATTCTCTAAGTTTATTTTATTTTATTAAGCATTTAAAAACCATAAATCAAACAAAAGTCCTAGATTGAAGGCTACATAGTACCCAGAAACAGATACGTTTTCAGCTCCAAACTTATCAAGATAAGTATACTTCTTTCTTTCTTTCTTTCTTTCTTTCTTTCTTTCTTTCTTTCTTTCTTTCTTTCTTTCTTTCTTTCTTTCTCTCGTTCTTTCTTTTTCTTTTTCTTTTTAAAGAAAGTGGTGATGCAGTTTTTCTTCATGCCATGGGACTTGTAGAGAAAGTGGAGCTTGCAGGCTGCTGGGTGAGAGGGTCAAATGGTGTATGCTCTGTGAAAAGGAGTGGCAATTTCTCAATAAATTAACACAGGCATATTATCCAGAAACTCTGATTTTGAATGTATATACAGTCTCAAAGGGCTGAGAACACTTTCACATTAACAACTTGTGCATGAATGTTCAAAAAGTTATTGGTCATAATAGTCCCAAACAGAAACAAGTCAGATATTCATTGATGAATACATGGGTAAACAGGTGGTGTGTGTGTGTGTGTGTGTGTGTGTGTGTGTGTATGTGTGTGTGATTTCTTTAATGGAATAGTATTCAGCCATAACAAGGAAAGAAAGTTGATCCAAGTTCAGACATAGATTGACCTTTAAAATACTGGACTAACTGAAACTGGAAACAACCTAGATATTCTCAATCAAAGAATGGAAACTGAAAATGTGGTTCATTTATAGAATGGATTACTATTCACCTATTAGAAATAAAGATATCATGAACTTTGCAGGCAAATGGATGTAACTAAGAAATATCCGGAGTGAGGTAACCCAGACCCAAAAGGACATGCATGGCTCATGGTATGTACTTACTGATAAATGGATATTAGCCATAAAGTATAGAATGCTGTCTTAGTCAGGGTTTCTATTCCTGTACAACATCATGACCAAGAAGCAAGTTGGGGAGGAAAGGGTTTATTTGGCTTACATTTCCAAACCACTGTTGATCACCAAAGGATGCAGGACTGGAACTCAAGCGGGTCAG
>NC_034592.1:141706053-141708802 GCF_900095145.1 Mus pahari
TCCTTTCTCTGTGATAACTCCAGCTGTGTCAAGTTGACACAAAGCTATCCAGTACAAATGCCCATGATATATCCGTCAGATACAAAAAGTTAAACAAAAAGGCCCAAACAAGGGTACTTGAATCACACTGAGAAGGGTAACAAAATAGTCATAGGAGGCAGGGGGAGGGAGGGAATTGAGTGGGAGAGATTGGGGGCAGGATATGGGAAGACAGAGGATAGAGGCCCAGAGGATCAGGAGAATGTATGGAAATCTGTAGATGTGGGGTGATAGAGTAGTGTGGGGAATCTCTAGGAAGTCCTAGAACCCTTGGATGGAAGAGGCTCCCAGGAGTCAATGCAGGTGACCTTAGCTGAGATGCCTAACACTGGGGACATGGAACCTGAAGAGACCACCTCTGGTAGCCAGGCCCAATCCCCAGTGGAGGAATTAGGACACCAACCCACCCACAAAACTTTTGTTCCAAAATTTGTCATGTTTAAAAGAAATCCAGGAACAAAGATGGAGCAGAGACTGAAGGAATGGCCAAGCAATAACTGGCTCAACCTCAAACCCATCCTATAGGCAAGCACCAGTCCCTGACACTATTAATGTTATTCTTGCAGACAGGAGACTAACATAACTTTCCTCTGAGGGACTCTACCCCGCAGCTGACTGAAACAGATACAGATACCCACAGCCAAACACTGGACAGCGATCAGGGACTCTTATGGAATAGTTGGGGTAAGGATTGAAGGCCCTAAAAGTGATCGGAACCCCACAGCCAGACCAATGGAGTCAACTAACCTGAACCCCTGAGAGCTCACAAAGACTGAGCCACCAACCAAAGAGCAGACACAGGCTGGAACGAGACCCTCAGCACAGATGTAGCAGATGTGCAGCTCAGTCTCCATGTGGCTTCCCCAAAACTGGAGCAGAGGCTCTCCCTAAAGCTGTAGCCTGACTGGTATCAGTTCTTCAACATTGCTGCCTTGTCTGGCCTCAGTGGGAGAGGATGCACCTAATTAAGTAGAGACAGGATGTGCCATGGTGGGGGAATACCCAGGGCAGGGAAACTACCCTCTCAGAGAAGAAGAGGAAGGAGGTTGGGGGAGGAACTATGTGAGGGGGCCAGGAGAAGACTGTGCTTGGATATAAATCAATCAATCTATAAATAAATAAATTTAAAAATGTGAAAAAATGTTGGGCTATGTGGAAAAAGCCAGGACACACACACACACACACACACCCACGTTCACACACACACACACACACACACACACACACACACACACACACACACAAATGAATAGTATTTCTATTAAAGACTCAGAAAAAGAAAAACAGGAGAAGTAGGAAGCATCTTGCTCTGTCAGAGNAGCCAGGACACACACACACACACACACACCCACGCTCACACACACACACACACACACACACACACACACACACACACACACACAAATGATTTTTATTTCTATTAAATACTCAGAATAGGCAGATCAGGAGAAGTAGGAAGCATCTTGCTCTGTCAGAGATTGGGGATGGAGGCATGGGGAGGAGTCACTTAGTGGATAAAGGGTTTTCTTTAAGTTTGAAGCAGACTGGGGTGATGGCTAAGTAATGTTAGAGATGTATTAAGTGCTGCTTGGTTTTACATCTTGAAATAGTTACGATAGAAAATATTGTGTTCTATTTACTTAATCACAGACAAATAAAATGGAAACATATTTTTAAAGGTCATGGGTTTGATTGTCACCATGAGTTGTTACTTGACAGTGGGGTTCTTCTTCTTCATTATCCAGTGGTAGTCACAATATTCAGGTCACCGTTGGTCACTTAAGAACTGTGCCCAAGTTACTATATGATTTTTATTTCACTTAAATCAAGGTCTCCTCTAAGTATGCACCTGTGGCTTGTAGCTACTGTACTGAAGAGTCTGACTCTTGGAAGCTCAAGAAAAGAAAAGAAAAGGAAAGGAAAGAAAATGAAAGAAAAGAAAAGAAGAGAAGAGAAGAGAAGAGAAGAGAAGAGAAGAGAAGAGAAGAGAAGAGAAGAGAAGAGAAGAGAAGAGAAGAGAAAAAAAGTACTAGAAGTTCTCTTGAAACTCAGAGGAAACACACATTAGCAAAAAAAGTGGCAAGATGAAGGATGGCTGATCATGGAGAAGTCCAGAAGAACGGAAAGTAAAAACAGATGAGATACAGAATTAAGGACAAAGAGAAAGAACCTTAAAAACAAAAATACAGGCTTCCATCAAGTCCATCAGTAAGACATGGAAACTTTTGTCAGTATCTGACTAGCTAAAAGTCTGTATTTAGCTAAGCTAAATATGCTTGTTTAAGAGAACGGGTAGCATTTCTCAGCACTAGAGGCCTTGTAAGTATGTGGAAGAGGTTTTGTGAGTAGAATAGCCTTAACATGCTTATATTATTAAACACTGATGAAACTCAAATTAATTCTCATACCCATCCTGTTGAGATTGCTTTGAGTATACAGGTTAAAATAGATTTGCATCAAGTAGTAATGATTTGATATAGATTATTAGGAAACAATAAACATGGAGATGATTTCATAACTTCCAGGGACTCTCAGTGCTTCAGGCATGGGTGTAGAACTTTAAAGACAGAAACAGTTGGATTTAAATATCCCTTGTTTAAGCCAGACATTCAAGTGGCATTCAAGGGCAGTTCCAGCTACATGGGAGGCAGGAGGAGGAGGAAGAGGAGGAGGAGGAGGAAGAAGAGGAGGAGGAGGAGGAGGAAGAGGA
>NC_034592.1:141708905-141735633 GCF_900095145.1 Mus pahari
AGGAGGAGGAGGAGGAGGAGGAGGAGGAGGGGTTTAGAGAAGAGTCACGTTAATACCAACTTGGACAATAGAGACCCTGCCTCAAACCACACTCAGCTAATGTGTCAATAAAAAAATCTTTATTTAGCTCATGTATGCTTGTTCAAAAGTAGGCAGGCATTTTCCAAAATTCAGATACTCAGATGAATCATTTGACAGCTAATTTATATTCATATAAGTAACAGTACAAAAGATCCAACATGGTTAAGAATGGTGGCTCACACCTGTAGTTTGAGTAATCTGGGAGCTAGAGGAAGGAAGCTCATGAATAAGTAGCCAGCTTGGGCTGTAGAGGAAATTTCTGGCCAGCCTGAATTATATAGTAAGATTCTTTCTCAAAAGGATGGAAAAAAAACCTTGAATTGAAAAGAATTGGACGATGACAAAAATACAAACCATAGTATTTATTTTAAATAAATCTTATTCCCATCTGTTATGAAGTAATATGCAAACACATTAATAATGTAAAATTGTTTTGTGTTAAAGACCTCACGTTACATCAACGGAGCTAGCCTGTGGAGGAAATGGAAGAGAGAGACTGTCTCCAGGGTGCACACTTTTGACAGGTACTTATCAAGTTCACAAGAAACTCTATCCGATGCAGGATTTTACAACATGCTTGAAATGAACTTTCTCCTCAAACCAGCGGCTCACATCAGCAATCTACTCATGTCTGGTGTCTGAGACAGCCTTAACAGGAGAGGTGGGAGCTTTCTCCGTGAATTTAGTGATGCTTATTCTAGACCAGTGGTTCTCAACCTTCCCAATGCTGTGACCCTTTATTACACTTCCTCATATTGCGGTGACCCCCGACCATGAAATTATTTCTTGCTACTTCGTATGAGTATTTTTGATACTGTTGTGAATTGTAATGCGAATGTCTGATCTATGGTCTCTCTGAAAAGGTCATTTGACTCCCTTCCCCCCCCCCCCCAAGAGCAGCTGCTCTAGATGGTTTCTGTCTTCTCCTCCCAGGTTGCTGAATTCCAGTGAAAATATCTATGCTGTCACCCACCGAGACACAGGGATTTGGTCATGCTTCAGTAGCAATTGCATAGCTTCCATCATCTTCCAGGCCCAGCCAGCACCAATTGTATGTTTTTTAACATATATCCAAGAGGAAGCTAAGTACCAAAAGTGTTGTAGGAGCTTCCTTGATAGTGCACAGCTACATCCTATTGACAGAAGTAGCCAAGGACCTTATAAGAGAGGAAAACAAACTTCACTTAATCAAAAGAGTGAAGTGGGGCGAAGGGGGGGATTTAACCATAGAAGAATTTTTCATTGTGTAACAGGATATCTGGTAATAAATACAATCTGAAGTTTGCTTTATAATCTTGCTCTTCAATTTTTTTTCCATAGATATGGGAGTACTCAAAGAAACTGAGCACACATTTATCAGTTACCACAATAAAGAAACGGTTTAAAATTTTAAAGTAAATGACAATTTAAACAATAACAAAATTGGGTAATCCAATTTTGTGCAATTTCTGAGTTTTACCTAAAAAAAAAAAATCACCGAGGAAAGTTGAAATCAAAAGTAATTTAAAATAAATACCAAGTATGTGCAAACCCATCCCAGAGGCTCACCAACACCAAATCAATGCAGTAGAGTGTGTGTGTGCGCGTGCGTGTATATGTGCTTGTGAGTGTGATAGTGTGTCTGAATGTGTATGAGTGTTGTGTGTATGTATGTGTGTGTGAGTATTGTAGGTATGTGAGTATGTGTATTGGTACATGTGTATCAGTGTATATGGGTGTTGTGTGTGGATGTGAGTGTGTAAGTGTGAGTATGTAAGAGTTGTTTGAATGTTCTGAGCATGTGTATGAGCATTGCGTGTATGAATATGTGTGTGAGTGTATGCATGAATATGTTTGAGTATGTGTATATGTGTGAGTGTGTGCATGGGCATATGTCTGTTTATATTTAAGAATAATAATGGAGTAGAGGTTATAAGTTCAAGAGGGAGTTGATAGGGACAGGAGGAGTAAGTGGGGGAGGTTTATATGGAAGGGTGGAAATGATATTAATACAGTATTCATGTGTGAAATTTTCTAAAACAAAAAAATTAAATTATGAAAAAGAAGAAAACTAATAACACACAAAGTACATTTTAAATCTCAGCATACCAAACAGGGCAAAAGTGATTACTTTTGACCAGAATTATTATCTGAAACACATAGTAATGTTATTCCTTTATTGTATTTTATATAGTGTTTCAAGTCATACAAAACAAATGTTAAAAAAATAAACTAGGAACTTATAAGTATAGTTATATGGTAACTGAGGCAACACACTTTTATTCTTTCATAGGTAATAGAAATCTATATTTTATGGAATTTTATAGTAAAGTTTATTAGACTGAATATATGAATTCTAACATTTGATTCCATAGGAAAATAATATTTTATAATTTTAAAACAATCCTTATGGAAATTTAGCATACTCCTGGCTGTAAATAACCCTCAGTGAATTCAGGTGAATAGAATTTAAACCGTACATTATTTTATCAGAGAATGCTAAACTCTGGAAACAGGAAAAAATGAATTTTAATTAAAACTAACACTTAGAAAAACTACAAAATAGAAAAATATCACTCACCTTTCTTTAACAATACTTAGAAGAGAATGGACTAAGTGCACATCAAATCTTTTACAAATTTATTTTATTTTATGTGTATGAGTTATTTGCCTGCATATGAATGTGTGCACTATGTATGTATCTGCTATCATGGAAGTCAGAAGAGGGCACTGGAGGTACAGATGGTTGTGAGCTGTCATGTGGGTCCTGGGAACTGAACCTGGTCCTATGCAAGAGCAGTCAATACTCTTAACCAATAAACTCGAATGCCAAGGTATATGGCAGCTTTGTTTATTATTGGAAGGGGGAGTAAGAGGTTTACAGTGTCCATTAGGAAGATGGTTCTGGTAGAGTATAGGAGATGTCGGCAAGGATGTCACTACCCAGCTAACAGATGATGCCCTACTGAACTAAGTTAACTATGTGAAGAGAGCAGCTAGGGACAGGTGAAGGAGGATGCAGCTCTAAGATTTTCATGGCAGAGCTGAGTGATCAACGCCATGGAGTGGTGCAGGGCAGAGGCTCACACTGCCCCTTGTAGCTTCCTGACACTGTGACTTCTGTCATGTTGCAGAAGTTCTCTGAATCTCAATTATCTTTGTGTGCATATAAAAGATAATATATTTTGCTTCTTTCATGATATCAAGATAACCTTAGATGGTTGATATATGTAGAGCCTATACAGGGTAGATCTTCAGTAAATGATGGCTACCATAATCACCTTTTATTCTCTTATTCTAAGTGTGTGTGTGTGTGTGTGTGTGTGTGTGTGTGTGTGTGTGTGTGCATGGCAGAGACAAAAGAGTCATGTCAAAGCTTGGTGGTATGCTTGATGCTTTCGCAGACAGAGTAGACTCATAGGAAACAGAGGAGAGGAAGGAAAAACTGAAGGAGGAAACAGGTGGGTCTCTTGGCTGGTCCTGCTGTTTATATTGGTGGAGATGCTCAGCCTTTTGTCCAGGCATGCTCTTCTGATCACTGGCTTGGGATGCTCAGATGCCTGGGCCACCATCTCATTTTTCCTTTTGAGGCCCAAAGCCCTTGTCTTATGAAACTCTCTCCTGAATTTTTCAGATCTGTTTATCTGTATCTGGCTCTTCCTTCTTCCTATGAAGTCCTTGAGCCCCATCCTTCTAGGTTTTTGTTTGTTTGTTTGTTTTTAATTTAACATTTCCCCCGGTGTTAGACCCCAAGGTGTTTAAGAGGCATTAATTACACTGCCAATGAGAGGAATTTGTGCTCTGAGCCCTGTGATTACATCAGCATTTCAAACCACAGTACCGTGCTCCCTCCTGTGCTCCCTGTTGCCTGGTATCTCTTAGGCCAACTGCGAGAGCCACTGAATTTAGAAAGGGGCACACACACCTTAGAGAATTGGAGGAAATGTAAAGCAGTCATTTCCATTCATAAACTTAACAAGATTTTATTAGTGCACACCACGTCCTGGGTACACTGCGAGGAAGCAGAGATACAGGGATGGGCTATGACAGCCATGATCACAGCTGTCAGGGAGCTTATATCCTTCTGGGATAAACAAATGACAAACTTGTAACAAGATGAATACAGAAAGTAATTATGGCCGGGAAGCCGGCAATTGCAGTTTTCCCTCCTTACACTGGGTGGTGACTACAAGAGCTTAGCCAGGTGCAAATATTTTGCTTTTTGGGTCTTTAGATCAAAAACTAATTTGATAGTTCCAAATGATGATACTCCTATTGGGGAATAAGTTTAAGTTTTTGGAAAAGTGCTAAGCAACACAGAGCACTTCTCTGTGTGTTTCATCCCATTTTCCCCAAACATTAATAACTTAACTAACTGTGACATTTGGATAATACTGAGAGATTGCCCTTGGTAATGGGACAGAGTAAAACTTCATAATTGTATCATTCACTAATTTATGTTTCATCAAAATTTCCTACTATTGACTTCCAGTTATAGATTTAGAGAGAGTTTACTCTCATCCCACCAGTAATGGGTTTTATGTTACACTTAATCTAGCTTCTTTTTGATACTTAAAGACCCCTCTTTCCATGAGTCTATTTAACAGACAGATATGGAGACAGATACAGGTCAAAGTACAGCCTGCCTATGGTATCTGCATACACATACAAAGAGGATCAAAGACATCCTCAGTAAGGTGGATGGATACCCATCCCAGCCTTAGCTACTGATGTCAGACAAGCCTTTTGCATTTTTCAGTTCTCTCCTGAGCATCAGGGGCAGGCTCTGTGTCTCATAGAAGCCTTTCTCCAAATTAAATTCCTTAAACACAATGGGACCAGGAATGCAGCATTCATAAATTACCTATGAGGGTCTGTAAACATCAGATTGCTTTTTTTTTTTCTAAATTTAATTGCCCTTTTTAATATTTAATTCAAAGGCAGGGTTGGGAGAGTCATCCAGGAGGTGTGCCAGCTCACTTCAGGACAGTTTCCTGTCTGTCAAATGGACAGTCGGCCCAGAAAGATTAACCCAGATCCCCCCAAAGAAATCTGTGTCAAATTGATGCTGAGTTGGTCTGGCATCAGGGAAGAATCTTGACAAGATTAACCCTCTCGATGCCTAGGAGTTCAGGAAGAAAGACTTTCAAAGGTTTGCTTGTGCACGGCTCAGCAGACTGCGGAACAGCGCAGACTTTTCCACCACAGGCGCCTGCCACAAGGGAGGAAGTTGAGATGGCGCTATGAGGAGTTTCCCAGGTAACTGCACCATGTCACTGCTGAGAGCCCACTGTGAGTCTGCCAGACTGAGAGCTCCTGATGGGATCGAGGCCATTCTGTTTGCAGCAGCATGACCTGACACCTCACCTACCATGGGATGAGTTACCCAGGGCCCAGAACCTGGGAGGACACTTTATATTATGATCACACACTTTTGTCCCTGCATAAATGCTTAAATCTTAATTTAGCCTCTGGGAACACACACACACACACACACACACACACACACACACACACACACACACACACACAGTATGACCTTTCCTCTTGGGAAACCACTGTCCCCATCTTTAGTTCTTGTCTGCTCTCTTCTCTAGAAAAGAGATCTTTATGGATTGGTTCATCTCTCTGACAATCTTTAGGAACAAAAAAATTAGTGATACCAACTGCTTTTCACTAAATACAGGCTCAAAAAACATGAGATAAAGGGCTATGAAGCTAAGATGTTCAAAGGGAACTCTTGGCCTTGGCCATTACAATGCTAGCTATCAGTCAAAATTTCACTTTTTCTTTTTCTTTTTCTTTTTCTTTTTCTTTTTCTTTTTCTTTTTCTTTTCTTTTTCTTTTTCTTTTCTTTTCTTTTCTTTTCTTTTCTTTTCTTTTCTTTTCCTTTCCTTTCCTTTCCTTTCCTTTCCTTTCCTTTCCTTTCCTTTCTTTTCTCTTCTCTTCTTTTCTTTTTAACACTGAGATAATATGAAAGACCCTGGGTCTGTGTTCCAAAAATATGTCTGCAAAAACAGTTCTAAGATGGGTCTGATGACTCAGTTGCAAGAGTGGGCCTGGCTCGAGATGCTCTGCTGGGTTATATTTGATGGTTTGAATAGCATGTGTGGTTTGTGATGAAATGGAGTGGCCTCTTGCAGGTTATTGACTTGTTGGTCTCCATCTGTGATTATGCTTATTTAGACTTATCTCTAAATTCAGCATTAGATATCTTTATAAGGGGGAGGCAGAAGGAAATATGAGACTAGGAGATGAAGATTATGTGAAGGTTTTGTAATGCCACTGTCGCCAACCAGAAGCCAGAAGAGGTAAGGACAACTTCTTTCCTAGAGGCCCCGGGTAGAGACTTGTGACCCTACACAGACCTGGATTTTCAGATTTGGCTTCCAGAACAGTCAGAGAATAAGCTGCTGTCTTAAGTTTTCATCTCTTATGATTTGCCACAGGAGGCATTAAACAATAACACATGTGTGCACTGTTTGCAGGCTAGGCTTTGTGTCCATATATGTATGTATGTGTCTCCTTGTAAAGGCTTGCATTAATATATGTTTATTGGTGTTTCAGGAATATTTTATATTTAAATTATTTTTTGTTAAGCAAAGAATGACCTTGAACTCCTGAATGTCCTCCTGCCCCCACCCTTGTAAGTACCAGGATCATGGGTGTGTCCCACCATGCCCAGCTCTGTTCTCCTATCTCCTATCTTCTCTAACTGCTTTAGGTTGCGGCCTTCTCTGGACTGTTGTGGTCTTTGCTATTTCTGTCCACTTAACATCCCCTCTCCTTTCTTCTCCTGATCAAAGATACCATGCTGATAATATCAATTAATTCTAGAGTGATTAATTATTCAACCACAATTATTTCCAACCCTACCACATGGGACACAGTTGCTAGGAGCTATTGATACAGTGTGAGCAAGATCAGACATTGTCATTCCCTTAGGCTTATCTTCTATAGCGGGTGTGACAGACTCAGGGGTACCCCACATGGAATCCTCTGAGGAAGAAGATTGTGTTCATTAGCAAAAGATCCAACTCAGGATCTGCCCGGGCTACACAGCTACCTTATTGCAGATTGGTTCTTTCCTAAAGAAGCTTAAAATTCTCAAGCACTGAGAGACAGAGAAAGAAATGGAGATGAAGATGATGGAGATGATTGAGATGATGGAGATGATGATGGAGATGATTGGTAGAGATGACAGAGATGATGGAGGAGTCAGCCATGGAATACATGTTTGTGTTGGGGAGTATTTGTTTCAGAATCCCCTAAAGGACTGTTTGAGAATTTTTGGCCTATGTATCACCATCTGTTTTCTTCCTTGCCCAGGCTTGTACCCTTTCTCTATGCTCCACAGGTATTGACACAAAAACCCTCTCTGAACCAATTCTTACTCCTCAGATTTCATCTTAGATTCTGTTTCCAGAAAAGCCAGACTGGACAGTGGGTTCATGTGATTAGAAGGATGTTTAGACATGCACGGTGGCACTAGGACTGCTTAAGTAATTCAAGAGACAGTCACTCTGCCCATTGGATGGTTGTTGGAGAAATTATTTCATCCTGACCCAGGGTTTCTACCCTGCCTTGACCATTTAGTTCCCGGATAAAAGACATACACAGCTGCCTACCCTATGTGCTATTAGAATCTACGTTCCTATCGATAACTCCGTTATTACTACTTAGTATATTTCATCTGGGCTACTCTTAATTCCAATTGGCCAGTCCTCAGGGCCACATTTTCTTGACTCCTAACTCATGGCAGCATCTCCCTCCTCTTCTTCCTGCATTCTCAGAATTCTTCTCCGAACTGAAGCCCGGGAAACCTAAACTCCATCTATGTCCCTTCTGTCCAGCTATTGGTTGTTGGCATCTTTATTTGCCAATCAGAAATAAATTGGGGGACAGTGTCACAGGTCTATGTGCAGACTCCAGGTCTTGGGGGTCCCCTAGCATTACAATAATCAGCAAGACCAAACCTCAACAGAGGGTGGCTTAAATGTACAACTCGACTCTTTCCTTTTACTTCTAAACACCCTCATCTTAATATATACAGATGGAGTCACATATTAAGTCAAATTTATTCCAGCAAAGCCTTGGACAGGTAAAAGGTTATTTATGAAAATATGGAAAAATAAAGCTATAGCATGGGAAAGGACAGATAGTTTGAAACAGAAAATTATTTGTCCATGTATGACAGAAGGCATTTCTATCACCTCTTCTACCTGATCCTCCACCTCCTGCTGTAGTTTAGGCACTCATAAAGTCTGTGATATTAACAGTGTGCATCACCATGTCAAACGCAATCATTTCCTTGCCTCTGCAGTTCACTCCTCAGCCTTTTAACTACTTACTCTCTGTTGATCACATAAGTATATTCACTTGAGAAAACAAAAGAGAACATTGCACCACACACTTATCATCTGTTGTCTTTACTCAGGTAAATCATAGTGCTTCTACTAAAGAGAAACTGTTATTAGATCCACAGGAGCAGGAGGTGACCACTGTTAATGCTCACCTCCTATCAATGTCACGCAATGGCATGGCAGAGTTTCGGAGGCCACTCTTTCCAGGTTGGGATTTTATTATATTCTTGGGAAAGTGACATTTTCTTCCTCTGCTGGCTCTTAGGTTTGGCAGGGTAGGTCAGTTCATCTAATACTGGCTATTTATTAGCAAGTGTCTGTGGCTAGACTATGAGCCTCTTGAGTGGGGAGTTATGCACAGTCATTTCTATATTGCCCTCATCTTGCATCAAGACTGAGCCAAAAGCAAGAAGTTAAATGTGCAACAAGGGCAAGAGTTGATCACGTTATGCATTCAGGAAGTGATAAGTCCTAGAACATGTGTGGACCTCAACCCCATGGATGGGGAAACAGAGGATTCCTACAGCTCTCATCTGGGTGCAGGCCATTATTAGAATGCAGATAACAGACATCCAAACGAAGGCCACTTGAGAACTCCAGAGTTTGGTTCACTTGGCCTTCTGCTAGGACTAGTGTTACCTGTTTTGTCTGCCACTCAAAGATCTATACCTTCATCATCAGAGAATTTCCCCACCCATCTCATGATCTGGGTGTAGTTTATTAATTTTCTTAAAACATTCCGCAATGTGCTTATTCATTCAATAATACCCATGCAGGAAGATTCAGCATCCAAAGAACTTCTGCTGCCTATGTCTGCTTACTGTGTCTCATAGTTTGCTTCTTTTACACGCGCGCATGCGCGCGCGCGCACACACACACACACACACACACACACACACACACACACTATAATTTTTAAAGATATGGTTTCTATGTGTAGCCTTGGCTGTCCTGTGGTGTAGACCAGATTAACCTCAAACCCAGTCATCTGCCTGTCCCTGTCTCCCTGGTGCTGGGGTTAAAGGTGTGCATCACCAGTGCCTGGCTCAATGCATCATATTCTTATTCTTCATTCTACCTCCAGATGATTAGAACAGAATTCATGGATATGAAGTGCTGCAGACCCAGTTTAAAATTCTAACTCTAATGCTCTGAACTTAGATCCAGCCCACTTACCTGTCCTGAACTTCAAATTCCACATCTGTAAAAAGTGCAATGGAGGCATGAATGAGAGTCATTTGGAATGCTGTGAGAGTTCAGTGAGACAGTAGATTCAAACATGCATTTGTGTGCCCAGCACCAAAGTTGTATGAGTCCAGGTTTTGAACTCAGCACAACCTCTAATGTGGTGTGATTGGTACCACTTTTATTTTCCTCAAATCTGGAACTTATTGCTAATAAATATCAGTTTTCATTCCTCTATCCTTTATTTTATGTGTTTATCAACAGAAATAATTATTACAAATCACATCGTCATTCCTCTAGACCCCAAATTAACAAACGCTGGTTCAAAATTCAAGTCTAGCCCTCCAAATGTTTGTATAAATAATATTTTATTGGAAGCTATATCTGTTCGCATATATTGAGTTTCTTACTTTGTGTTATGCATTCAGTATGGTTTCCTGGCTTGTGTGCCTAGTTCTGAGTATTGATGTCCCTCTTGTTCAGTCCTCAAAAGTTTCCAGCAGCTGTATTTTTGCTTAGCTTGAATTTAATTTGGGAAACATTTGCATTCCTTTCATATCAACAAAAGCAGTCCCCTTTCTCTTTGCTACTTTAAATATTGATGCATGCTGTGATTCTGTCAACTCAGAATGATAGACCTACCATACAGGTTTCTTTTAAAGTTGCTTCTTATTTAAACTTAAAGGGAGGGAGAGAGAGAGAGAGAGAGAGAGAGAGAGAGAGAGAGAGAGAGAGAGAGAGAGAGAAGGGGGAGTTGTCATGAGTGCACATGTCATGAGTGCACATGCATATAAGAGGTCAATACTTATGTCCTTCTTCAGGAGGCACCCATCTTGTTCTTTGAGACAGGGTCTCCCGCTATGATCTGCGGCACCCTGATTAGAACGGGCTGGCCAGTGAGCTTCAGAGATTCTTCTGTCTCTACTTCACCAGCACTGTGATTATAAAAGTATGATGCCCTACTTGGCTTTTTATACAAGTTCTATTTAAACCTATTTAATATCCAAGACAAAACAAAGCAATCAAAAATAAAATGAAGCTCACATAAACACATTGAATCATGTTTATTCAAATAACTGGGTACCATGACATAGCAAAGTTGACCCACTGAATATAACCACTAGCTGAGGAGGTGGTGGAACACTTGCATAGTGGGAATAAGACTCTAAACTAAACCCCTAGTATCACAAAAAAAGACCATTACTGATATCAATCAAGTTGATGATTGAGAGAAGTACGTGTGCAGAAGCAGGATGCTCATGGTTTTCAGCCTTACAAGCTCTATGTTTGACACTTTCTTCCCCCAAACTGGCTATAATTTAGGATCTGTAATAGCTGTCTCTTAGATGGTATTCTACAAGTCTACTTTTCATTTAAATGATGTTATCTCCTGTGTACCAGGAACTGTTTTAGATGCTGAAGATACAGTGGTAAACAAAAGTGACCAATGTTAATTATGTGGTTTGTGGACAAGAACCATCAAGATTAAGGAAGAGAGAGTTGGGCAAAACATACTTGACATAATCCTAAATGTGGTCATCAAAGCAAAGGGGCAACTCTGTGTATTCAACACTGCTGAAGCTCTTTGTCTCCTAGGCCATCACCCATGGAGATAAATGTCTTCTTCTAACTGTGAAGAGCTGGTCCCAGATGTTCTACGGGAATATTACCAGCATCACTCTGAGGTGCACTGATTGAGGCAAGAGCACAGATGCAAGAGGAGTAGTGTTCTCTCACAATCTTATGCTTCCTTTTGCTTTCTCTGTATGATAGCCTCTGCAATGTCTTCAGTGGCAGGAGGAATCACAAGTATAAAGTCAGTAAGAACTGGATATTGTAACAGAAAATCATCAATTCCCTTTGATTAAAGACAACAGAAGTCATCTCTTCCTTCAAATAGTGGTTTTCACTGACTCAAGGGAGATTTACTATGTGACGATCAATTTGAGACATGAACTTTTCAAGTTGTATCATGACCATCTGCATGCAGCCATGGAGAAATATAGCTGTAAGAAAGGCTGTATGTTTGGAGTTCAGCAGGAACTAGAAAAGGCACCCATGACTTCTTTTCACTCCTATTGTCTGGATCTTCATCATAACGCTACACTCGATTTCAAAGAAGACTGGAATGTCCAGCCTTGCTCTCCCAGAAAGAATAAACTCATAGGTTATCACCATGTCTGCTATGGGAGAAAATGTTGCTGTAAGTAGAGAGATTTGGGCAGAAGGGACAAATGTAGTCAGCAGGCAAGTCAGAAACAAGTTGAAGCTTAGTGTCCTTAGTGGAAGTGAGATGACCTTAGTTACCAGGGATGCTAAGGCACCAGCCATGATGTCCTCAGGAAAGTGACTGTGAAGTGAGCAGAAAGCCTATGAGAAAGGTGCAGGAGCCCTGATAGCATTTGCACTGGATGTGACTATCCCCACTCTCTCTACATGACACATTACCCTCTACAGATGCGGATGGTGAGCTCATTTAGTTTGTGTTTATCCACACCAGTGATAGGAAGAGTAGAAAGCAGCAGAACAGTAGATGGTACATCTGAGACACAACAGAGCGGTTCTGTTGATATTGCATTTCTTATTTATTCCCTGATGGTGGCTCACCCAAGAAGCTGGGACATGGAGTTCTTTGGGTAGAGCCAAGGCCTCATTGGCTTTCTCGCTGTCATTGTCATCATGTCTATTGTCATCCTTGTTCTGCTGATGTATATAGATAGACATATTGGTGAAAATGTATGGCTGTAGTAGCTTCAAACATTCTTAAAAGATAGTCTCCCTGCTTCTATGGCTCTTACATTTTTTCCCAGTCCCTCCTCTCCAATAATTCCCTGAGCCTTCAGTGATAGAGTGGTTTGGTAGATGTATCAAATAGGGCTGAGCTCCACAACTCTGAATTTCGATCAGTTGTGGTTTTCTGTGATAGCATTCATCTGTTGTAAAGAGAACTTTCCTCAGTGAGGAATGAAGACTGCTTATCTGTGAATACAAGGACAAATATTTCGAGCATAGTTAGAAACCGTGCTGGCTTTGTAAAGTGGTAGTTGTAAGTTCTCATCCAAGATTCATAACTTCACTAGCCTTGAGTGGTTGGCTAGGTTTGCAGTATCAGGAAAGATTTGTCTCTTGTTGAGCAGTTCTTAAATCCAATTAGAGAGCTGTTAGTTACTGTCAAAGTATGCATGTCACTACCATCCTGTAGAGTCCTAGTGCTTTGCTGCTCATTGTTGTGCTTCACCAGCATCTTCTCTGGGCAAGACTGTTGGTTTCTTTTCTCCTTTGTAAGAATGCATGGCACCTTCTGGTACCATGAAAGCTAGTCCGCAAGGAGGAGGCTCTCCAGTCAGAAATTATGGTACTTATAAACAGCTATATCAACTGCTCCATTTCAGTCATAACCATACCTGGCTGCCATTTAGTGTGAGAATGCACAGATAGATCCTTACACTAGTCTCTCATGCTAATCCAACTGCATAGGTATAATTGTGCCTGGGGACAAAACCCTTCTCTCTCCAAACAAGATGACAGTGTCACTTTGATGAGATGAGGGCAATACAAGGACCTTTGCAGTTTAAATTAGGCTGAGAGGGAGCTCAGTTCATCTAAAACCTAGCCCTCATCCTGCTTCTATTTATCATTGATGTGCTGAAGTTCTCAGCTGGCAATGGATAAAATAGTTGATCACAAATGAATTAGATATCAATTAATTTCTAAAGGAAAGCTAATGGGCATTTAAGAAGAGAATTTAATGTCTCATTTACTCTCTATAGCTATCTTGTTAAATGCCAATTAAGTATCTAAATATTTCCTACAAGCTTAATGAATTATAATAAGTGATAAGAGGTTGCCACTTTTTCCTAAGAATCTTGTATATTAGGCTTCCAGAACAAAAATAGTAGATTTTTTCCTTGTCCTATTTATGATATAGATATAAAAGCTAGAGATGTTCTTAATTGCCATTAGTTATCTTATTTAGCAATGAAGAATAAAATTTAATGTCAATTCTGAATATTAGAAAAAATATCAAAATGTACATATCGAGAAACATGAATAACAGAATTACTTTAAAATGAGGAAGCCAATGTTAAATTATTACCTATGAAATAATTTCTAAATACAAGGACAGTGAGTATATTCACAGACTATCACATGAACCAATGGGCATTTGGTTGTTGTTGGTATGGGTCACAGAAACCTAAAGCCTGAGTTGGCCAGGAACTGCATCTCAAGAAACACAATGGGAAAGTTAGAGAGGGCCTGGCCTGGGGTCTGGCCTTCAGCATCATTACAGTCCTCCTGTTAGAAGAGACAAAACCCAGGTCTATGTCTCCAGGCTTGAACACTTAACAGTATTCCACAGGACTGGGAAGATCAGGAGAGCCCTGGACAGCACGGAATGCTAATTAATGTCAAGAGAGGGTTTCAGTCCATGGCAAGAGATGCAGATAGCAATAAGAGAGAGTGCCTGGAAGTGGAGTCTGGTGTTTGTAGGCAGAGGCAGGAAACAGAAGCCAGTGTCGCCTTTGTCTGAGCAGTGCAAAGTTTCTGAGAATTCTTGTCTGTCATAAGTCATTGTGGGTGGCATTCAGATCAGGCCTGATGGAAGTAACTGTACACAAAGCAACTCTTCATGAAGTGCAGTTTAGAATAAAACAGCCTGAAGCTTGAGGCTCTGCTCAGCACATATATGCCTATGAGTTTAGGGAAGTAATAACTTCAGAGCCTCAGTTTCTCTGTCTATGAAATGGGAAGAGTATAGCCTTCTGAAGTTTTTTTAGGAAGATTGGCAAAGAATGAATGTGCAGATGCTGAACATGTGCTTAGCATGAACACAGGGACTTGGGTCCAGGTCTCAGCACCTTTGAAAGAGAAAGAGGAGGGAGAGAGGTAGGGAGATTGTTTAAAGCATAAAATATAGCTGCCAACCAACACATACCCGGTACATACCATTATAATTAGGGTGAAATAACAATGATGATGACGATGATGATGATGATAATGATGATGATGATAGCATTGATGAGGAGGTCACTTTATTATTTGATGACTTTCCCTTCCCTGTGGAAGTTAGTTTAGTTACAGTTTTCTGGAAAGATACACAAACCCCTTGCAGAGGGTCTCTGTGCCTTTTCTGTTGGTGGAGCTGCCTCATGTAATCTTCCCATCATGATTCTGAGAAAGGAATACACACACACACACACACACACACACACACACACACACACACATTGAAGGAACTTCTCAGTGATTAGCCTAGCAAGAACTACATCTCAAACACTTTTTTTTTTTTTTTTTGCCAATCGCTACATTATCAGGCCAGGCGGCCTCTCTTAGCTGGGGGTAGGGGATTGCAAATACCTCCTTGGTTCCCAAGGACAGCTCTGCTCTTCAATGAGGCCATTCATCCCAGCCCCACACAATTACTGTCGCTTACACAAACAGTTATGGGGCATTCAGATGACAAATGTCAGGCAGCCATTCAAGTCACGTTTTTTGAGAAATATTTTTATTACAGGAAGATGCTCATGATGTAGCATTTTAAAAGGTGGGGGAAGCAGGAAGCAAAATCAAAAGCAGCAGCGACAATTAGGAGTGAAACGAAGCCTCCTTCCTCTCACCTTAAGATTGGCCTCAGCAAAACAGCATTCTGGGGGAAAACAAGACAGAGATCCAACAGATTCCAAATGAACTGACTGGCAACATGCATTTGCATAAAGGTGCATAAAAAATGGTTGGATATCAGGACAGGAGTTTCACTGGTCATCATACATGAAAAATTCCTAAAAAAAAAAAAAATCTTTCCAATAAATTTCTTCCAAAGCCAAACTCTGTCCAGTATTTGGCTGACCTATTCCTTCCTCTGGTCTTTTTTCAGTGCCTTGGAGTACTCTAACTGAAGCCTCTCTCCTCTTGCTTCCCATGTCTTTCTTTCCTCACTTCTGTCCCTCTCTCTTCTCCATGCATCTCCCAATGTGTGGGAAAAGAAGCATTTGAGCCCCAAAGCCTGAGTCTGAAGCCTGCCTGTAAAATGCCTCACTGTACAATCATGGGTGAATTTCTTAGTCTCTTGGTATCTCTGTTCAACCGCCAGAAAATGGGAAAATTGGTGATGCCATCTCACAGTGTGCTTTTAAGCTCAATGATGAGCTTATAGGAATTACATAGACTATTGTAAATATTGGCCATCATTTTTATTGCCCTTCTGTGGGCTCACTGACCTTCTCTTGGCTTCTTCAAATTCCGTTCTACCCACAGTAATAACATTTCTTGCAATAAGAAAGAGGAGGGATTGTTTGCAGATAATTGTAATTTAGCTCACATTTGAATCTCGTCATACTGCCTAGGAAAATCTCTGAACAGAAATACCATGATAGGTTAAATAATGAATCCCACAAAAGGTTACATCCTAATCCGACAACACTGTGAACATGCTCCCTTAAAAGGCAGGAACAATGGGTTTAAGGACCTTAGGATGGTGGATGGAGTGTCATCTCAAGTCCTCCTAAGTAGGGAAAGAGAGATGTGGCAGAGTTGGGGTGATGACAGGTTGTAGGGAACCAGGAGCCAAGGATTATGGAAAGACAACAAGTTAGAAAAACTTAGCTGTGGATTCTCTCTGAGGCACATGGAAGGAGCTAAGGCCAGTCAGTACCTCAACTATTGACCCTTAGGTATATTTTCAGACTTCTAACCTATACAATTACAACATGGTGAGTTGATTTATGGTAATTTGTTAGAGCAACAGCAATTAATTAATGGAGCAAAAACAACAACAACAAAATAACATATTAACCACAATGGGTTAGTGAGAGACTTTAATTTTCTTCTTTTTAAGGCTACCTTTGACTCCTAAAATAAAGATCAATAGCAAGTGCCTATTGGTCTTCTGCTGGCCTTGGCCTTCTGCTGCTGTAGAAGGCATGTACACATGTGGAATGGAGTCCCACCCCTGCATGACTATTGTCCATCACTGAGCTTATAGTTTTTGGTTATTCCTTCACATCTACCATATTCTTAGTTGAAAACTTCTCTATTTCCATATCTTTGCATCTGTTTTTATTGAATTTACTATGTCTACAAAAAAGTAGGAATCTTGTTAAAAATACAGATACTCTTGACATCTTTTGCCATCAAGAAAACGCCCAAAGCTCAAAGAGTTACCACTGTATATCATGTAATTATTTAAATGAAAGCATATGATACCACGTGTTGGGTTGTAGATCAACTTGAACTATACATTCACATTCTCCTGGTTAGGATGTAGAATAGTAAAGCCATTATGGGAAAACTGGTGACAGTTTACTTAAGAAGTTAAGCATATGCATAGCATCTGGTGTGGGTACACCATATGGAGATGCCTCCCTCCTAATGAAATATGTCTTTACAAAGACTCAGATGGGAATGTGTTCAGGCACTACATTCATAGTAGTTAAAATCTGGAAGCTTTCAATATAGCCATAAAATGATAGATGCAAAAGTAGCTGGTTATAATGGAAGAGTAGTTAGCAATCAAAAGAGTTGTGGCTCAGGGTGTAGCTCAGTGCTAACAGGGGCAAAAGTCCTGGGCTTACTATTCAGAACTGAAAAAAAATGTAATCTACACTGGCAGAAAGCAGATAGATGGTTTCCTGGTGAGGACAGAGAGAAGGAACGAATGCAAATGGGAGCAAGGTATCTCGTTTGTCAGGGTGGTTTCATGGATGGTGTGCTGGTTGGTTTTTGTGAACTTGACAGAAACCTAGACATATCTGAGAAGAGGGAGTCTCAATTGAGAAAATGCCTCTGTGAGGCTGGCCTGTATGAGTGTGCAGTATTCCCTTGGTTCATGATTGATGTGGAAAGGCCCCGCCCACTCCTGGGCAGATGTTCCTGGAGTGTGTAGGAAGCTTCTTGAGCAAGCCAGGGAGGAGAATGAGCCAGTAAGCATGACTGCTGGTTGAGTTTTTATTTTCAGGTTCCTTTCCTGCTTGAATTCTTGTCCTGACTTCCCTCAGTGATGGAGAATGACCTGAAAATTGAAAGCTGAAGTAAACCCTTTTTGCCCCAAATTACTTTGGTCATAATATTTCATCACAGCAATGGAACCCCTAGTGAAGACAGATGATGATCAAAATCCATCAACATGTGTTCCTTAAATGTATGTGGTTTTCTGTATATAAGGGGAAAATGGGCATGGAACATTTTTTTGGCTCTGAAACCTGATCAGGCAGGCATGTCTGCACGGACTCACTTGTTAGAGGTTGTTGGTCCACAGACAATATGCTAATAACTACAGCTCCCAATGCCCTGTCTTCACTTTCTACACTTGTAGAAAACAAATCTTTGTTCTGTTTTGCCAAGAAAAAGAAATTTCTTCCAAAAGGAACTCCCTCTGATATGTATACCTTGAGTCCCCACATGAACTCCCTGAGATGTGAGTATATACTTGTGCAATGTCTTGAGCCCATGCATAGCCAAATGTTTGATAGTATTTTTGTTCTATTTGTGGTGACCTAGCAGCCCAGCCACTCACTTCTCCATTGTGACGTTGGCTTGAGCTTTACCTTCCTTAGCATCATCACACCCTTGCCTTAAATCTTTAAGCAGATCCATAGCTTTTACTTAACACATCCATTTTCAGGTGTGCTTGCATAGAAGTAAGCTTGAGAGGGTAATACAGACTATGATGGACACTCTGACTTATGAAATATTTGAAGTAATTTAGAACCCCAAAAAGAAAAACTGTGGACTCACCTGTGCTCTTCCTTCGAGATGTTGTTCTGTGCCCTTGATTGCTTCGGATTTCTCTATAGGATGCAATGTGTTCATGTGTGAACTGATCCTTTGCTGTTGGTCTAAATCCATTACAGATCTTCACTTGCTTTGTGCCTGCTGTAAAGAACAAAGCTCCTCTAGGACAAAGTTTCTGGGCAGTAACCAGATCCCTCTGTGGTAGCAAATATGTCTCTCACAATCTAATAGAGACCATGTTCAATCCAAACCTGTGTCTCATCCAATCCCAAATTAGGACAGTTTAATTAACTTGTCTAAAGTTTAATAGTTAAAATGGTGGATTCCAAGTAAGTTCTAAATTTCTTGTGGATGGAACAACAACAACCAAAAAAAAAAATTAAGCAAACAAACAAATAAGCAGAATGAAAGAAAATGTTATAGTTATAATAGCTATGCTTTTATGTATTTTTATGAATTGTCTATCCTTTTATCTCAAGAACTCTTTAAGATGTGGGTAAAGTGTCAAGAAGGGAGCTACTAGCTTCCAATCTTTCTGTCTGCATGTAAACACACTCATTCCATTAAGGAAGGCTCTTCCCAACAGCCATATGAATAAGGTGTACATCTGTTGTTCTAGCCATTTCGTTCCGTGGTTATGAATTTCACAAATGCATGTGAACAGAGAATTCAAGAATTACAGTTTCACATATGGTACTCAGTCCTCAAGTGTTCTATATGGCCTGAAGAATGATCTACTACAGCTGTATGTTTAGTTCCAAGTGAGCGCCTTTATTAATCGTGTAGCAAGGCACAGAAGGAATACCAAGGACCAAGGAGCTAAGAACAGCAGATAGAGAGCAAACTGTCATAAAATCAGGTATTTTACAACATCCAGCAAAAATTACTGGAGCAGCTTGATTGGGGGAGCAAACAAACATAACACCATCAAATCAGGGGCTAATAATTAGCTAGCAGAAATTGACTGGGGCATTCCCATTGAGACAGACAGCTGGAATTCTTGACTAAGAACTGTCTCTCCATGCATGAGCTTCTAGCTTCACTTCTCTACTAAAGTAAACAAAAGTTATCTCTGTTAAAAATTGTTTTTTTTTTAAAAAGCTGTTCTCAAGAATGCAATGTTTTAAATATAATTAGCTGCTTGCTGTTCACTGTTTTTCCCTGCCAGAGAGTGGAGGAGCCAGCCTGCTCTAGGACAGTGACCAGCCTGTCCTAGAGCAGGGGTCAGCCTACTCTAAGAAAGGGTACTTTGGAAGACACTTGAAATAACAGAGGCTGCTTTTAACATGCCTAACCAGCACAGAACAATTGATGAGTATAGCATGTTACATAAAGAAATGTTTGATTTCTTACAAAAGGATAGTTTTAAGCACAAACATTTGAATCTGGCAAATGTTGAGACACGAGGATGACTAACTCCTGACTATTTCAGAAGTGGAACGATGGAGCCAGCCTTCCTTTCTGTGTCAAACACAGCTTTGTCTCCATCTTCAGGTCTGGAAAAAAATATAACAAGGAAAACCAGCGTCACCTGGCTAAATGGTTTTCTAACTGTCTCTCCCTCTGCAGAGCCCTGTGACTTTATGAAGTGAGCAACAGCAAAACTCCTCTAAAGCTGAACCACCGTGAAATAACCCAGGGCTTGAACTTGTCGCACGATGTTGCTTTAAATTTTAATGCAAGCTCGGGAATAGATTTGTGTACAGCAAGGTAAAGCAAAGGCCATGAAATATTGATTCTGTACATTTTCTTATGCATTTTTATTCTCCAATTTAGTAAATTTTTCATCTTGCCTGCACTTAGAGGTTGCCTATGAAGTCGTTACTACCAATTGTATTAGCTGTTGTAAATAAATAATCCTCACTGGAGCTGTTTGCCTGACGGGAGGTGGACAGGTCGGGTCTCCTCTCCGCACTAGCTTCCGACAGCCCAGGCTGGGAAGGATGAAAAGAAATGGCAGTGATTTTCCTAACAGCACCGCAGCAGACACTCTCCAAAGCAAGGAGAGTTTACCATGAGGCAGCAGGGAGGAAGACCAATGTTTCAGTAGAAACAAATTTAGCACTCTGACATTTGCCCACTTAGATCTTGGAGGAAACCAATAGATTAAAACAACAAAGCCCACCAAGACACTGGGATAGATGGTTGTAACATGAACGCTTCTTGGTAATGTCTTCCCATCACAGCCCTCTTTTAAAGGAAATAAAAGTGTCATTAATGCTTTTGCTACTGGCCCCAACCAAATCCATGAGTGTGCATAGGAATCATATGGTGTCAGTCACATGAAAGACATTACAGGCATTTCTCACAGCATTCATCCCTCTGTCCTCATCTCTTTCCTAGAAGAAACACCTACTCCTGTCTGCTAACATCTAACTAGCAGTCAAGGCCAAGATCAAGGTAGACAACGATTCTGATGGCAACAGTTGGCTCTAACCAGTGACCCCTGAGGAGGCCACATGATTCTGTAGATTGTGAAGGTTGTTCCATTCTCTGTCAGGATTTATTTTCGTCATGTATTAGTTCTGTGTGGTTTCCATGAGGTTGGCTACGTCTCTAGTGTCCCAAGCTTCTTACTTCTATGGTCAGAGTACATAGGTGAGGAGATGCAATAAGATCCAGCTGAGCAATTAGGTTTTTTTTTTGGGGGGGAGCATATCTTTTCTTTATTTTACCAGTATCTGGTCATCACATTAGATAAACTATTGGTTCTCATATTTCAACTCTTTTCTATATTTCATATTTTATTAAAATTGCATGTTTGTTGTTGTAGGGAATTTTTAAGCCACCCTGACAAGGAAGGTTAGTTTGTGTATTGGTCTCTGATACCTTTATTGGCCAAGAGAGAAAGAACACAGGAGGAAAATACAGATATTCAGTCATTTGTCACCTTAGGTTTTAGTTTGACAGACGTCTGAATAGGTGTTAGCTCTTAACAGCACCAGTAGTCATCTCTTCTGCCTTTAAATACTGAAACTCTTTTTTTTTTCATACTACTTTTATTGATTGTTTGGGAATTTAACACTATGAACCTGATCACACTCACTTGCTGGTCCTCCTAGGTCTACCACCCCCACTTGTGTGACCTCCCCCAAAGAAGAATTTAAAAACAAACAAACAAACAAACAATCAAAACAAGTCCAATTTGGATTGCCCATATTCTTTCTGAGGCATGGTCAAACTCACAGTGCACAGCCCCTTAAAGAAAACTAGTGTGTGTGTGTGTGTGTGTGTGTGTGTGTGTGTGTGTGTTTATGTGTGATGTGTGTAAATGTGGTGTGCACTGGCTGGTTTTGTGTCAACTTGACACAGGCTGGAGTTATCACAGAGAGAGGAGCCTCCCTTGAGGAAATGCCTCCATGAGATCCAGCTGTAAGGCATTTTCTCAGTTAATGATCAAGGGGGGAGGTCCCCTTGTGGGTGTACCATCTCTGGGCTGGTAGTCTTTGGTTCTATAAGAAAACAAGCTGAACAAGCCAGGAGAAGCAAGCCAGTAAAGCACATCCTTCCATGGCCTCTGCATCAGCTCCTGCTTCCTGACCTGCTTGAGTTCCAGTCCTGACTTCCTTTGGTGATCAACAGCAGTGTGGAAAGTGTAAGCTGAATAAATCCTTTCCTCCCCAACTTGTTTCTTGGTCATGATGTTTGTACAGGAATAGAAACCCTGACTAAGACAGTAGTGTGTTTGTGTGTGAAAAAGTACACGTGGTATCTGTGTGTTTGCATGTGTATAAATGCATATGGAGTATGTGTGTTGTTGCGGTATGTGTATGTTACTTGTGAGAATTTGGCTGCCCACATAGCATGGTGGCCCATGTGGCAGTCAGAACACAATTTCTGACCTCAGTTCTCTCTTCCTACCTTTTTTGAGGCAGGTCTCTTGTTCTCCTTTATGTGTAGAAACAGGCTAATGAGCCCTTGTACTTCAGGAAAGTTTCTTGATATTCCATATTCTTGCAAAAGAGCTGAGATTACACATGGCTTTTTATGTGAGTTTTAAACTCAGATGTCCATGCTTTTACAACAAGCACTTTTACCCACTGAGCCATTTCTCTGGCAATCCCTCCAAGTCTTTTGTAACATTTTTGCCCTCAGGTGATTCTACAGACTGGGGGAATTAGGGAGTGGTTCTAACACCAAGGTCCTGTTCCCCAGTTGGTTCTTGATTGACCAATAAAGATGGCAGGGTCTAATTGCTAGGCAGAAGGAAAGAGGCGGGACTTCTGGGTCCCCAGAGGCAGTCCAAGAGGCCCAGGAAGAGAAAGGGAGATTTACACCAAGGGAAAGGTGACCAGCCATGTGAGATCTCAGGTGGAGGGGCCATAGGGTGCTTCCCCAGGTGGGAGATTAGAAATGCAACTAAGTAGAGGGCAGTTTTGAGTTGCTGAACATGGAGAAGGTAACTGAGCAACTAAAGCTGAGGGCATATTTAGGGTGCTAAGGTAATAGTATTAGGAAGGCACACTAGCTGTGGGAGATCAGAAGTGCCCAGCAATTGAGCCAATTAGGCAGGTTGAAAATTAAGCTACTGTGTGTGTGTGTGTGTGTGTGTGTGTGTGTGTGTGTGTGTGTGTGTATTTCATCCGTAGATCAGAGGGAACCTGAACATGGCTGGTATTGTTTCTGCCTGAAGCTTGAAGCAGGGTAAGCAAAGTTACACACTAGAGGGGAATGTTCTAAAAACATTAGATATTATTGACTTAATCCTGGTGCATGTCACAGACCCTCACCTGTAAGCAAATGGCATAAACCAAACTCCAGCAGAGTGTGTATAATGAAGCCAGCTGTCATACATTTAGGCCAAATATTTATGTGAACACAGACATTTATCTCATCATTAAAGCCCCCCCCCCCTTTCTTAGAAAAAGTCCCATATAAAAACTATCCAAGTAGTGAAGTAGGCAGAGAAGGACTGAAAAATGGGGTTTGGTCCATTACAATTAGGAAAGGTTGGGGAAGTTTTGGTAGGCATCGTGCAGGGTTCTCGGGTTGAGGACAAGACCAGTAGTTTCTTCCAGTCTCTTTAAGAGACTTGCTGTCCAGTGAAGTACAGGTGGTCATTTTTCATCTGGAGGGGTCTGAACTGAATGGGAGAATCTGTAGCAGAGAGCAACCTGATTCGTTTCTCTTACTGTCTTCATTAGGGGTTCCATTGCTGTGAAGAGACACCATGACCAAGGCAACTCTTATAAGGGGAAACATTTCCCTGGGGTTGGCTTACAGATTCAGAAGTTCACCCATTATCATCATGGTGGGAACCATGGCAATGTTTGGGCAGACACGGTGCTGGAGAAGGAGCCAAGTGTTCTACATCTTAATCTGATGGAAGTCAGGAGAGGACTGTCTATCAGGCAGCTAGAAGAAGGTTTTCAAAGACCACCCACAAAGTGTCACACTTCCTTCAACAGGGCCACATCTACTCTAACAAGGCCACATCTCTTAATAGTGCCACTGTTTGGGCTAAGCAGGCATTCAAGCACCACATTTATCTTGATCTTTAGGGGTTAGCATAATTTATTACAGCAGCAATTTGGGATCCAGGATTAGAAAAATTGCCCTGTTGAGGAAGAGAGAGGTCAAAATAATGAGTGTGGATTCAGACAAGAGTGTGGCTGATACATTGTAGGAGGACGTGAAGTTTTCCTCACTTGGATCAGCATGTGTTGAGGAGGGCTGTGTGTTGGCCCCATGTGCTGTGGCTTGCACTGCCAAGTATCAGAAGCTTCTTGAAACAGTAGTATTAGAGAGATATAGAATTCAAGGAGGTACTACATCAAAGAAAGCCCTCCTGGGACTCTGGAGTTATTTCCTCCATCTGTCAAGCAGTTGCAACAGGAAAGAGTCTGAGTAGATCCCAAGTTTATCCTGGAGTAGAGACTGCCAAGTAAATGTGAATTAAAACACTGAGCAAGGAACAACAGCTTCTGCAGGCATGGAAAGAATTGCCACGGAGATAAATATTCCTGAGAAATCTACTCAGTGCTCAGGCTTCCTCCCAACTCCCCGCTGGCTGCTCAGTGACAATGAGAGTGTTGTAAATCTACACCAAAAAAGCTCTCCAGTTGGAGATCTGAGAAGCCAAGAACCACCAAGGGGAACCAGAAGGGGAAGCAGAGACAATTTACTCAAAATGTTTATGGAAAAACACCAGCCCTGCTTACATGGCTCATCACTTAAAGATGAAAAACAAAAACAACACCAAATTCAGCTGTATGAAAAATTCCAAATTATGAAATATAGGGAAAATGTGTACAACATGTGAAGGAAAGAACAGCAGCAACAGGGAAAACACTGCAGTGTCTCCAATTTTATTCATGAAATTGGGGGCTCTAATGAGAACTAGATAGTATGATTGTAACAAGAAGAGAGGTAAGTAGGCCGTTTCAAAAGCAAGTAAGCTAAATTAATACATTGACCATGTATGACATTTTCAAAGAATAACATTACTTTTTGAAAAATAAGTTACTTTAAAGGATTCATTTATTTTTCTATTTGCATGGGTGTTTTGACTGTGTGAATATTTGTGTGCCACATATGTGCAGTGCCCAGAGAGCTCAGAAGAGAGTATCTGGTCCCCTGAACTGGAATTAGAGGTCGGGCATGTGAGTGTTGATAACTGAGCACAGGTCCCCTGTGAGAACTTTGTATATTCTTCACTGCTGACTCATCTCCCTAAGCTCCCCAAATTGAATGGAAGTAGTTTTAAAATGAGTTAAATTATATAAGAGAAAGCAACGCAGAGACTGAATTCAGCATCAATTTTAGGAGTCCTGAGAGGAGAAGGTAGTTCAACAAGCGATGGATGATGATGATGCTGGTCCAAGTCACTCAGAGATACCTGGAGAAGAGAGGAGTAACCAGAAGCAGATGGCAGCTTAGAAAGGATGCTAGGGGTGAAAGACAGGAAAGGAGAAGAGCGAACAGATCTAAAGAAAGCAGAGGGAGACATCATCAGACAACAGTATGACTCCTGATGGCTCTGGGGAGGGAAAGTCCTAGAGTTGTAGAGCATTTACAAAACAAAGAAGCATCCACAAATATCTTAGTAATTTTTTTTTAATCTTACACAACTTGGGGTGCGGCATGGCAAACTTGAAAGGAAGAGGAAGCTTCTAAAAGGAATAAGAAATTCTTCTAGCTGCACACTCCTCTCCTATATTGAAGATGTTGGCAAACTTGAGCCAACTTAACTTCTAAGGAACTTTCAGTAACAATCTGTGATCAAAAATTTCTCAATTGTTTTCATATAAAAATCATAAAAGGAGGGAGAGGGAGAAAGGGAGATGAGGAGATGAAGAGATAGGGAGAAGGGGAGAGGAGAAGATGGAGAGACAGGGAGGGAGAGAGGAAGGGGGGAAGGGGAGAAAAGACGGGGGAATTTTCAGATATTCAGACTCAATAAAGTGTTTTTTCATACATGTAAATTTGTTTCCTGTTAGAGCTGAACTTTGGTGAATGGTATGAGGGAAGGATCCATGTTTCAATGTCCCCTTTCTCCTCTAGATGGCCACACAACTGCTGACTGGACCTAGTTTACTAAATTTCCTATTTGTTCTTCCAAGTGATTTTAAAGCTATTGTGGCTGCCAAGGTCCACTGTGTGTGGATTTGATATTATGGTGTCCATACAATTTGCTTCTTTAGTCAATTTCTTTATTGCTGAATTAATACATTAAAAATCAGCAAAGCATTAGGATAAATATGGATATCTGGTAGAAAGAGTCATCCCTCATTTTGTTTCCAACTTGTCATGGTATATAAGAAGTGACCAATGAAGTTTCAATTGAAAATTAACTTGTAGGTTAAGATTGCATTCCACAATAAAATCAAATTAGAGATTTGTTTGTGACACCAAATCTTCTCAGGAAATTTGTCTTATTTGTTTGGTTATTATTTTATGTTTTACAGTAAAAATAATTTCATTCATAAAACTTCCATATCTGTGTCATGTTCAGGCTAGATATTTGATTGTTGATTATAATCATGAATGCTATACTTTATAATTTAATTACTGTTTCTGACATATAACTTTTCTGGTATACATTTGTATTATTTGTTGGTGGTGGTCTCCAAAAATTTGATGAATCTTGTAATACCATTAGTATTTGGCCTACAGATTTTTCATGAAAATTTTTATATTGTCCACAAATAATGATAAATTTGTCTTTTGCTTTCCAGTTTCATACCTCTTTTGCTGTTTTTGTGCCATGTTACATTAATCATGGCTCCCAGTCAAATTTTGAAGAATAGGGGTGATTTCTAGAATTACACTGTGGTTTCTGATAATGTCTTTTCTTCAAGGTCTGAATAATACCTCATTTTCCTCCTAAGTGTATTGCAGAAGGGGAGAGAGAGGGGGAGAGAGAGAGAGAGAGAGAGAGAGAGAGAGAG
>NC_034592.1:141735813-141757313 GCF_900095145.1 Mus pahari
GAAGAAGAAGAAGAAGAAGAAGAAGAAGAAGAAGAAGAAGAAGAAGAAGAAGAAGAAGAAGAAGAAGAAGAAGAAGAAGAAGAAGAAGAAGAAGAAGGGACTGTTTTTCTTGGTCTTAGATCTTAGTAATAATGATTGGGGTGGTTTTAATTTGCATTTCCTTAATTGCTAAGAATGTTGAACACGTTTGGAGATATTTCATAGCCATATTTTGTTTTTAATTTGGGCAGTACTCTGCTCAGAGCTGTAGTCCATTGCTTTAATTGGGTTCTTTGTTTTCTTGACTCTTTGTTTTTTCTTGATAGGTATGCTAATCCCAAGTGGTCAGTTCTAAACACAAACATATGAGCAACAATAAATGGACTCAGAAGGCTGTATTTCTATCAGTGTGTGTTTGTATGTGTGTATTGGCGAGGAAGTGAGGGTGAGGCACGGGTTGGAAGGGGAGGGAAAGGAGTGGAAATGGGATAAATACAATACTCACATAGGAAACTCTAAACAGCAGCAGAAGCAACATCAATGGAAACACTGATTCCATATAAAATAACAGAAGATCAGGGGGTTGAAAGAGAGCAGGAAGGGAAGAGATAGAGGGCTTAAATTTGCATCCAGGAACCCACCAGTTTTTAATTTATAATTTTCAGGTTTTGAGAATTTTATGTATGAGTACTTTCTTTACATCATTTCTCCTCCTCCTCCTCCTCTAACTCCTCCACCTTTCCCACTCCCTCTCAAATTCAAGATCTTTTCTTCTTTAATTATTTTTTTGCACACCCCACTCCACCCCACCCCCACACTACTGAGTTTATTTAGTATTGCTTGAACCTCCATGTGTTTAGGGCTGATCACTCGGGATTGGATAAGCTATTTTCTTAACCTCTGATTCATCCTTCTTGAAGCACCCAGACAGCTCTTACAGTGTACGCCTCACGGTGCTGATTCTCTTCCTGATGTCCGCTGATGCCAAAATAAATAACCAACTAGAGGATGCCTATGAAAGGCTGCTCTCGCCCACCTGTGCCGGCTTATCTCAAGCCACAGCTTCCTTTGCTGTCTGAACTTCGGTCATGGACTTCCTTCCCACTCTGAATGTGCTAAGCTTTCTCACCTTGCTGCCTTGCCCCTAGTCACTCTGTCTGGAGCCCACGGCCATCTACCACTCCTGTTTACCCTTCCAGTTTCCACACGTGATGTTTCCATCCAGTTGCCTTTCCCAGGCCCCTACCATAATGTAAGTTATCCAGTCATGTTCCATATTTTTTGAAACACACTCTTTAAAAAAATCGAGACACAATTCCCACACTGTTATCTTTTTAAAGTGGCACTGAACACCTCTACCGTATTGTGTGATGCCGTCTTCATCTTTTTCTAAAACATCTCTTCACCCCAAGGGAAATGTTGTGCCCATTAAGTAAGGATTCTCCATTTCTTACTCCCGAGAGTCACCCCAAGCAGATCTCTATATACTTACCTAGTCTGCATAGCTCATATAAACAGAATAACATATTATGTCACATTTTATGTGTGTCTTCTTTCACTTAGCATGTTTGGGGGAATTCATCTTTGTAGTGATTCTAAATTCTTTTATTTTTTCATGCTGACTACTATTCTCTTACTTGTACATGCTGTACTTCGTGTATGCTACAATTCACTTAACCAGATAAATATTCATGGATATAGGTAAGTGTGTTGTTGTTCTTTAAGTTGTGAATAATTCTGTTATAAATATTTATGTATAATATCTGATGGAGTCCCTATTTTAATTCTTAGAGGCCACTGTGTTCTTTTAATTTGTTGCATATGTGGCTAGAGAGACAGCTCAGTGTTAAGAACACTTGCTGCTCTTACAGAGGACCTGAGTTCCAGCATCCACATGGTAGTTCATAACCATCTTTAATTCCAGATCCAGGGGATCCATCACCCTTTTCTGGCCTCTGCAAACACCAGACACTCATGTGTTACATATATATACTTATATATATATATATATATATATATATATATATATATATATATATATATATATATATATATATATATATATATATATATATATAATATATATATTATACACACACATATATATCATATATACATATATGTATATATACACATATATGTATATAGACACATATACACACATATATATGTATATAAAAATTATATATATGCAAAACATTCACATGCATAAAATAAAAAGTTAATAAATTGATGCTCACATCTGGGATTCTAATGCCTCTACAATTATTTAGTTAATGCTTGATTGCCCACACCATGAGCTGAATTCCCTAGCTGTGAGGAACATTTCTGTTACTATAGCATCTATCCATGGCCAACAACTGAAAGCATTTGATAACTATTTGAAGGAATCTGTGAATGTGAAAGCATGCTGTCCAAGCTGGTAGTGCTCAGGAGAGTGTTTCTGAGGTGTCTGGAAAGAGACAAGAGTCGGTCAAGAGTCTACAGGACTCAAAAGCTTCCTCTTGCTGTTATTGAAAAATGACCCCTGTTCAAGCGGTGTGTCTGGCACATCCAGAGCTGACAACTCCAGATGCTCAAGCTTGGCAGGTTTACTCATACTTTACCTGCTTCCCTGAAGCCTCACCCTGGTACCATCTGCACCTAAGAGAACGAAGAGTTCTAGCTTGGGTGTTTCAAAGTGTCTGTTGCTCACAGGGTGGCGCACATTCTGCCTTTCCAGGCTGTTGCTTGTCCATCTTCTCTGTGGAGCAGAATTAGATAAATGTGAATGACACTCAAGGCTCCAGTGGCTGAAGTTGAGCTTGTTTCCAGTGCTCTACTGATGGCTGTTTATTCTGCACACTGGCATTGCCCATTCATGATGCCAGCTGTGCCCTGTAGTCAAGCAGGGCAGGCATGCTGTGTGCTGTGATGGGGGAGCAGCTGGGACATCTGCATCCTCAATTCCCTGCCACAGACCATGCTCCTGGATCCATCTACTTTCTCTACCTCTTACTCTGCCTTTCCTTGGTCCCAGCTTTCTCTCTGTTTGCGTTTTGCTCTGCTCTGTGTCTCTTTTTGCTCTCCTTTCTGTCCCCTCTCTCTCCATCTTTCCTTTGGACTCTTTTCTCAGATTAGGAGGAATAAATCCTGAGTTATATGAGTTGTTGTGCAGGTGCATGCACATGAATGAGCACACACACACACACACACACACACACACCCCACAACATGTATGAGTACAAACATGCTCCTATTGCTCTCTTTAAGGCTAGTACTATCCTTTTCAATAAACTCCTTCCTGTCTCCAAATGGCTAGTCCTATCTCCTTTGCCATCAGAGGAGACCGGAACCGGCTGCAGTGAATGTAAGGAAGTCTTTATAATTAACAGGATCTCTCTGCTGTTTACACAAACACTTTAAACTACACAGGGAGCCAAGTAGACCTTTTTGCACATCTGATGAAAATGTAATTAAATGTGGGGGGAGGTGAGTGGCAAGTGGGAGGGCAGGCTGAGGTTAAGCAATAAGGCAGAGTGGTGCTGGGAGGCGTCGATTAACTGGGGGAGAAAGTTTGTGCTGGAGCAGACTCTGTTTCTTTCTTTCTTTTTTCCCATATCCTTATTGGAAATTGTCATTTGTTTTTTTTTTATTAGATATTTTCTTCCTTTACATTTCAAATGCTATCCCCAATGCCCCCTATCCCCTCCCCCCCTGCCCTGCTCCCCAACCTACCCACTCCCGCTTCCTGGCCCTGGCATTCCCCTGTACTGGGGCATATGATCTTCGCAATACCAAGGGCCTCTCCTCCCATTGATGGCTGACTAGGCTATCCTCTGCTACATATGCAACTAGAGAAACAGCTCTATGCACTCAATGATAAGCAGATATTAGCCCCAAAACTTAGAATATCCAAGATACAATTTGCAAAACACATGAAACTGAAGAAGGAAGACCAAAGTGTGGATACTTCATTCCTTCTTAGATTGGGGAACAAAGTACCCATTGGAAGGAGTTACAGAGACAAAGTTAGGATCTGAGATGGAAGGAAGGACCATCCAGAGACTGCCCCACCCAGGGATCCATCCCATATACAGCCACCAAACCCAGACACTATTGCATATGCCAGCAAGATTTGGCTGACAGGACCCAGACTCTGTTTCTTATGCACTGATGATGTCTGGATACAGGCACTGAGCGATCAAGAACTGCCTCTGAAGCCCACACTATACTTCGTGGATTTAGTTTACAAGGGGACCTCCCAGCCACAATACTCAGTGAGAGTACAGTAAAGAAGTGGGCAGTGGCTTTACGGGTGCTCTGAAAAGTGACTGGGGAGGATATTTGAGCAGAGCTGTGCAGGAAGGAAAACCCTAGTGCACAGAGAGCCCAAAGAAGGGAGAGGGCCATGAGTCAAATCACAGGAAGTCAGGGGCTTGTGGGAGGGAGACTTAGAGAATGGTAAAAAGGGGGAGAGGTTGGCAGCTGTGACATGGGAAGCACTGGTGTCCCCTGAGATGTAGTGACTATTAATTAGTCTGTGGGGGAGTGAGAGAATGCCATGAGGCTCTGTGACAGCAACAGGGAGTCTATGGGAATCTTCTAGAGTGGTACAACTACACCTAAGATGGCAACCACACGTAGGAACTGGACAGTTGAGCCTTTCCAATGTGGTTACTGTGGATGGAGTGGAATTTTTATGATAAACTTTAGCTGATTGAAATAGTAGTTTAAATTCCTTTCTGTGTAGAGGCTGTTGGCATTAGACAGAATGGCTCTTGTGAGTCAATCCAGCATCTGCAGGGAGATACCATGACCATAATGTGACAAAGTGTCAGCCATGTGGCTAAAGAGTTGAGTGGTTGGAGGATCTCCTGTTATGGAGAGGATGAATAAAACACTAATATAAGTGGGGGAAGGGAGGGCATAAGCTCAGCTGGGACTTCGGATATTTGATGGATGGATTCCATGCCTTTGTTGAGGATGTCATGATAGAGATCAAGTATGGACTTGCTGCATTCCTGGGAGATGCTGGACCACTGAAGTAGAGCTTATAGTGACATCCACAACTGTGGTCACATGAGCCTGGCATTCAGGCTGGGGCTGTGATAGTGCAGTCCTTTGACCTTAATGAGACCCGTGAATCTGGGATAGCTGAAGACGGATTTTGATACACATCTCTCTCCTCAGGTCTGCAATCCTATAAACCTACTGAGTAGCACAGAAGGTCAAAGAAAAATCCCAAATTAAGTGTCCCCTAAACCTAAAGATGCCACAAGTTTTCACCCCAGGCTTTGTCTTTTTAAGCCTAATGGACTCTTTATCCCCTGATGAGCAATGTACTCACTTGATAATAAAGTTAATCAAAATCCACACAGGTTTGTGTCAGCATCTGTTTGGTGAGACTTGATATAATTTAACCTAAAATATTCGTGAGAGAAGGGGCAGGTTAGCTAAGAGACATGTGAAAGGGAAGCCGAGCGGTCTTGATCTTCTGTACAACAAGAGTGAGTTCAAAGTGATGGTAGTTAAAACAGTGTATGTTTGGTAAATTAGAGAAAGGGGTTGGGCACAGTGGAAAGAGTCTTTAAAGACCCATGGAAGCTTGGTCAGAGGCAGAGGCGGAACAGGCGTAGTGAAAGGCAGCGGAAGCAAGGGGAGATGGCTATCCCTTTAGAGAAAAAGAGCAAACAAAGCCAGATGGAATCACCACCACAATGGTAGACGTTTTACAAGAAAATATTTCTGTGACATTGGACTAGAAAGTCTGTCCGGTTTTTCGATAGCAAACAAAAATGACAAATGGAGAAGATGAAGCTGATAAAAGTGAGTCAATAACATACAAGAAAGCCCTTCACCCAACAACTCACACCACACCAATAACTGCGGAGAGGGGTATAGAAAGTGAATCAATAATAGACAAGTATCGCATAAGAAAAGGGGGAGAAAGGCTTCACCACATTAATAAGTGAGTTATAGACACGCAAGTTAAAATGAGATGACGTCTCCTGCCCAGCTGGATTCTGAGAATGTGGAAAAAAGTTTCTGTCACACATTGCCGGAGTGATTAGAATGGCGTCACTTTTTCTGGAAAATCAATTTTGCAGTAAGAAAAGAAGACTGAAGACTTGCACACTTCGTGACACAGCATGCCAATGGCCAAGGGGTTGTCCACAATAATACTTCTTCCATGTGCAGAAATACTCAGTGAAAGACTGTTATGGATGAGGAAAAGTGGATATTCCTTCCTTGATAACCAGTGGGAGACAGATATGTGGGAAGCCCCGAGTGGATGAAGTTCTATTCAACATGCTGTTGACAAGGCAAATTTATATCAAGGACCTCAGGGCCTCATCCACATGAGTGTGGCAAGGCATTCTCCAGGTGGGATTCAGGGGGGAGGCAAAGTCCCCTTCCTCAGGGGTCCAAGTGCAAATGTTGATGTTGTGTGCAGAAAATGCCCTATCATGGCTTTCTTCTTAGGGCCTGAAGACTGCTCCCCTACCAAAACTGTGTCTAGCAAGATTAGCCTGCCTCAGCTGTGTGCAATAACTTGGCTTCTGTGTTCACCTGCATATCATACTCTGCCTTTTCACCATCAGAAATCCCAACCCACCAATGCCTCTGTCTTTTCTTTATGTCTCTGCCCTAGTCAGGTCCATGGCTGGAGCCTTGAACAGTTGTGTAGTCATACAGGGCAATGCTATGCAGAAGAATAACTTAATGAACACAATCATTATCTGGTGATATAGAGGATGTACTAAGATTAGTAGCTCAAGATTCTACTATAAATACCTCTTTACATTGCTTTCGGTAACACCATCAGATCATTGCAATTCAATTCATGCCAGCAGTATAATCTGCAGATTCTTAAAGGTATGCTTTTTAAATATTTATTTATTTTTATTTTATGTGTATCAGTGTCTGCCCACATAAATGTTAGTGCACTGCGGTTGTAGTGCCCACAGAGGCTGGAGGAGGGTGCAAGATCCCCTAGAACTAGAGATACAGATAGTTGTGAGCCACCACATGGGTGCTGGTAATTGGATATGAGTCCCGCCCCCGCCAAGTGCAGCCAGTACTCTTAAATGCTGAGCTCTCTCCCTAGCTCCAGGTTACGGATTTTAATAATGTTATTTTCTAACAGCACAAATAGCAAGTGACACTTATTGAGAAATTACCAGTGGCTAGTGTGCTAAGCGAATTTTGTGTGCTACTCAAATTTTCTCTTGTAAACACTGGTAAGTTATTAAAGATATGTTATTGTCATTTGTGGTTTATAGATATGGAAGATGAATGAAGAAGTCATTAAATGATATGTCCAAGAGGGGTGTTCTGGATAGTTTTATGTCAACTTGAAACAAGCTAGAGTCATCAGAGAGGAGATAGCCTCAATTGAGAAAATATCTCAGTAAGATCAGGCTGTAGGCAAGCCTGTGGGGCATTTTCTTAATTAGTAACAAGGGGTGAACACTGCACAAGGGATTTTATGACTTCTTAGATCCAGTTCATTGGGTAATAAGTTCAGCAGAGCAATTTCCTGATTCTAAGATTTATTTTTATTATTTCTGTTTATGTGTGTGTGTGGGGGGGGGGGGGGATTGGAGGTTTGTGCATGTGAGTGCAGGTCCTCTCAAAGGCCCTAAGAGGATGGCGGATCACCTGGATCTGTAGAGGCAGGTGTAGACCTCCCAATATAGTTTCTAGGAATAAAACTGGGGTCCTCTGGAAGAGCTTCAAGCATTCTTAGATACTGATCAATCTCTCCTGCCCCATTAATTTATTTTTGATTAACATGCATTGATTACATACATTAATGGTATTCAGTATGATATCTTAATACATGCATACAGTACACACCAATCAATCTCATTTATCTACTTTCCAGACTCTCTTTCCCATAGTAATCCCCATTCTATATTCAGGTCAACTTTCTTTGCTTACACATGAAAGATTGTGCATGCGTGTGTGTGTGTGTGTGTGTGTGTGTGTGTGTGTTTGCATATGCACGTTTTATGTATATATGTGTGTATTTGTGTATTGAAGGTGTGTGTGTGTGTGTGTGTGTGTGTATGGGTAGTTTATTAGTTTATTTCTCTTAATAGACTATCCTTGTTCCATATATTATGCAAATATTTTTCTAACAAGATCTTTCTTATTATCGATAAGGGCTGTATAGATATCACAAATACATAATAACAGGAAATGTAAGCAAGCCTAGTTCCAACATAGAAATCACATTTAACAATTTTAAGCATTTGTTTTGATTTTAACACTATATCCAAGCAGAGGTAGGGGAAATTTTTACCTCAGAGGGGATTTAATCATTGATCTCTGCTGATCTATAAGCAGGATTTGAGGGTAATGATGTGGGAGCTGCCTGCCTTGCTGGTCTGGGGAGAATGTGAGGGTAGAGGGAGAGACTGTGGAGAGAAATACCCAGCAGGGCTGAGGTGGCTACAGTCTTCTAAAGGGACTGGAAGAGAAGCTGCTAAAACGAAAGGGCTCTCGGTCCACCATATTTTCTATCTCTTCTCTCTGGAGTGAGAGGAGAGATGGCAGTTCCTTCTTTATCTTCTTTGTTGTTAGCTACTGTCCACTTACCTAACCTTGGAAGCGTATTCCCCAATCAGGACAAAGGTCACAGTATGACCTATACAGACAGCTGTTAGAAGATGAGGTCACTTTGTAGTAGACACAGGAACACGTGCATGATACTTCTTTGGGGCCTGGCTTCTACACCACCAAATCTGTAAGTAAATTTTCTTCTTTGGGAAACACTACTTAGCATCTCTGTAGGCAAATGAAGTCCTAGAAAGGGACATTTCTACCCACAGAGTCTGTTCAGGGAATGTGCCATAAATTCCACCTTCAGCTTCCAAATAGGATTCCAAAAATAGTCAACCATTGGCAGCTTCTGGGAGGGGGATGTGGCTCCCTGCATGGCGGCATGGCGGAGACAACTTCATTTGGACAGATTTGTACTGTATCTGTTAACGACATGGTCTTCTCACTTTGGGGAACTCCACCAGGATTTCCCAGGACTTAGGAAGATATTTGTAAAACTGGCTTCTCGGGATGAATTCCATGTCACGCAATCAAGACTTGGCATCAAACTGAAAGACAGTGTGAAGGAAATTAATTAAAACTGGCCAGAGCAATCCAACAGAAATAGACATTTCAAGTGGAATCAATACAATACAAATTTCACCACAGCAAGGAAATTTTTATCTCTTTTTCATAGATGAATTCCCTAAGCCAGAAAAATTCCTGGTATGTAGAGAATTGTTAATAACTATCTGTGAAATGAGAAGGTTGGCTTTGGTCAATTTTACACTTGAGGACTGGCTACTCTGGGCTGAGCTGGGAGCTAGATAGACAAAGTCTCCCTAAGCTGGTAGAAGAATGTCAGTCAAAAGCCAATAATTATATATAATGCATTGAATGCTATAGGGTAAGCAGGTTTCTGGTTGGAACAGGACATTTCAGGCTGAGAGTGGATCGCAGACAAAGCATAGAGTTGTCAAAGTGCATTATTTGTTTAGGGGGTTGAGTCATTATTTTAAGGGAGCAGTTGTAAGAGCAGGAACAAAGGAAGGCCTTAGCTGAAAACATTATAGGATATCTATTGAGCTCAAGGCTCTGTGAATAGTTACAGAGCTAAAACAGCAAGTAACATCACTGCGTCCTAACAGTCTGCAGTGGGACAGAGGCAACTGTGCTCTCAAGGCCATCTCTGTAGCTCCAGTTTCTAAATACATCTCCGAGAGAGTGGATTCCTAATATAAGCTTGAACAAATAGAAACCCAACTCAAAAGGCTGTGTTAAATGGAAGGACAACAATAAACAGATTCAGATTATCCTTGGACTATCCTGTGCTAAGCGAGGAAGCAATAACAGAAATAAATAATCTAATAACACTCATAAATGCAATCATATTCATATATTCATACATTATAAATGTGCTATGTAACAATAAATAATATAAATTTTATATTATTTATTTATTTAGAATAAGTAAATAGAAATTAATTCATTAAAAACTAACTGGATTTAAAGTTAATTCATCAAGGTTCAAATTCAAGCTTCATCAAATGCGGGTGGTTAATGATTTAATACATCTGACACTTGGTTTGAAAAGATCTACTTATGTAGTGGTGAGCGGAGGGAATGTGTTCGCTTGCTGGCTGTTGGCTACTTCCCCATAGGAAAGTTCATGATAATCAAGAAGATGGTATTTTATTGGTTAGATGCAAATTACCAGGGCAAGGGGGACGGCTCAGTGAGTAAGCACTTGCTACACAAACCTAATAACCTGAGGTCAGATTGCCCCGCCCCCAGCATACTTCCATGGGGACATCGGAAGTGAAGATAGGAGACCTGTGAGAATCTCACAGGGCTGGCTAGCCTGGCATGCACAGTGGTATGCCATATCACATAAGAGAGACCCTGCCTCAAACAAACTGAAAGGTGAGGACTGATACTGAATGTGGTCCTCTGACCTTCACTTATATGCTATGTGCACCTCCCCACACAAATCGAATTACCATTCACACTCAAGCAGGTATCAAGGAATAGGACATGAATGTCAACAAATGGGAGTCATGACCAAAAGACAGTTTAGGGTCCATCCTCTACAAGCATAATCTTACCCTTGTGTTTCCACTGACGTCCCCATTCTCAGAATAGTCTCTAGCCTATGGTAGGTCTTCAGTAAATAAACGTGGAAAATAAAAGAATAAGAAAAAAGCACTGTATGGTGCCATATGCCTGTAACCTCAGCATTAACGTGGCAGAAAGACAGAGTTCAAGACCAGCCATGGGCTACATAATGAGTTATAGGCTAGACTGAACTACAGAGTAAAACTCTGGCTCAAGCAAAACAGGAGCGTGTGGGAAGGTGAACAGTGTGGTTTTGATAAGTCAGATAGGCCTGAATCAAGTCCGTATGCTTTCTTGCATCTTCATGGACCAAGTTAGGTGTTCTCTTGGTGTATCTTTTTATGTTTGGTAGGAGGAAAGAGTGAAAGAGCATCACACCCCACGCCACAAAGGCAGCCAGAAATAGATACATGGATGTACCCTGTATGCTGTCTTGTTCTTGGCAAGTCTGAGTACTACTGAACAGACATGAACTCAACAGTGCCATAGCTGACACCTTAACCTGGGACCTCCAAGGTTTTCCTCTGTGTGCACCAAAATAAATGTCATTTCAAAATGCTGTTCACAGTTTTCTCAGTGAGTGTTTAAACTCTGCTTGCTTGGGGAAGAGTTAGGAGCTAATGATTCCATATGGGCAACATTTGGATGTGTGTTATTCTGATGTACATAGGGTCAATATAATCACTAATGAAAGAAAAAATACAAAAATTTAAAGTAAGATATACAGGACAATATAAGAGAGAACAATAAAAGTAATACAACTGAATTGGGTTTCCAGACCCTTAACCTTCCTTATGAAGAACTGAGTCCCAGGGCTGGTCCTTGGGCTGTCCAGGGAGACGTCTGAGTGCTGAGCTGCTGTCCCTGCAGGTGACTAGGTGCCGACTCTGCAATAAACTTCATTTGAGGGCAGAGTAGTTGGTTGTCTGAGCTTGTTAAAGGCTTGTGTAGACAGGTGGCAGTTAAGCATTTGGAAAATCAACTTTGTCATGCGATTGATGTAGGACTACTGGTGACAAAGGCTTTGCTTTTCTTCCCAATAGCTGGAACCCAATACGAGAGTGACTTTGCAGATGTGTGGATTTAGGATGGAGCCAGGTCCATGTTACCTCAGCAGTACACACTGTCAGAACACCAGTATCAGAGTAAACAAGTCCAAACAATGGTGGGCAAGCCTGACCAGTTCCCATATAACATGCATGTTTCAAAGGACCTTGAGAGAGGGTTTTCATGGGTGGTGGGGGCAGCATCGATGCTTGGAGGGAAGAAGCCGATTGAAATCAATGAGAATTGATTTAGAGTGTGGGGGTGACTGTGTTAAAATCTCCTACCTCTTGATAGAGTTTCATGAATATTAACAAGGCTCAGATCAATAACGAGCTGATTTTCAGATGCAAACCTGACTTCTCCATCTGCAGATTGAAGGGATTTCCTTCTGCACCGTTCCCACTCCTGCTCTGTGAAGTAAAAGTGGGAAAGCCCCAAAGCAGCATGAAAGGGCCAGGTCTCCTTATTCCCTGTTACATTCATCTTTACCCATTGTGATTATATACAGACTGGTCCGTGTCTGAGGTGTGAATACAAATGTGTGTGTGTGTGTGTGTGTGTGTGTGTGTGTGTGTGTGTGCATCCCTTCATCTATTGACTTATGTCTTGCATCCATCAGTTTTCTCCATGACTACCCTGGACCCTCTTTACATCGCATCTCAGCATTTGCTATGATCTCATCATTGGCTCCATGTTTTTCAATCTTGTACCTCCAAAGCACTGTGATAACTATTTATCTGGATATCTGGTTAAAACAAGTCTATCATCTGCTGAAGAACTTGGTACCAATGTGTCTAGAAACTATCTCAGTGGTAAAGAGCTTGTAGCCAGTCAGGCACAATCCTCCCCCAAAATGAAAATCTGTGACATATTTCATTTTGGTTTTAGGATAATGCCCTAACTCTTTAGACCAGGGCTGAAGACCTGTTAAATTCTAGGTTTCACATGTAACTGATCTACATACACAATTCCTCAAATGTTACACACTTCAGCTGAAGCTTTTCACATGGGAATGAGTTAATCCCAAGAAAGCTCTTAGGAGGAAGAACTTTTCAGCTGATGTTGCATTAAATGTAATGGTCTGGTATAGAAAAAAAGTTGCGTATTTTAGAAGAATATCTTCTCTGTCTCTCTTTGTATCTCTCTCTCTCTCTCTCTCTCTCTCTCTCTCTCTCTCTCACACACACACACACACAGATGGGGGGAGAGTTTGTGTTGCAGATGGAACAGTGGTCTTGAACTATAGAACACCCTTGCTATTTGAGTTCAGATTGGATGTTTAACACAAATAGAGCAAGGCAACATAGATGATTTGAGGCCTTTCATAGGAAGTATTAATTACTGTGATAATTTAGAGGCCTATCTCAGCTCATTGAAAGTAGAAGTGAGAATTCTAAGCCATTTTCCTCCATAGTGTAGACTATCTCAGACTTCAAGTTCAAACCGTGTATGACCTTGACTTCTGCTGGCCAGCTTGAGAGTCTGGGGTCAGTGCCCCTCCCCCAGAGCTCAGAAGCATTTCTTCTCTGGTGCCTTTGAGTGAGGTCAAACACTTCTCGGAAGACTACTTGTCGGGAATTCCTCCTGCCCTGGGTGTGGATGGGGTCATGTTCATTTAGCTAACTTCCATTATCGTCTGAGCCTTCTGATTCTTCACGGAGATTTATTAGAACTTCTGAGATAGAGATGTGGCTCTGGCCTGGATGCTCTAAGGCGCACATTTATAGCTCATCATGAGATTTCCTCCCAGCTTTGTCTTCTGGTTCTCTCATAGAGAGAGAACAAGACAGGCTGTGTGTTATCAACCTCTTTTTACAGATGTTGTGAACAAACCAGTGACCAGATGCTAGAAATGATAACTCTGCCTCAGGGTGAATGGAGATGGGCTTGGTAAGTTAGTCTTCTGCCCAATTAGCCTCCTGCTTCCTGCCTTCATGTCAGCTCCAGGGTTCTCAAATTGGAGGTTGTACAATAGAGAAGGCTGGTTTCAATTTAGAATTCTATTCCCTTAACTCAGAATGACACTATCATCCTGCAACCATCTGGTGGACCAGCCCATACATTCAAAGTGCTATTTCAATCCCCCCTCCACTTTCTTCAAACCCTGTACTCTTACTCTCACTCCTTACCTCTACCAGAGACCTTGGCTCTTGAATCACAAGTGGAACTAACAGAATTGAATAAGCTCTCCACCCTGTCCAGTTGGAGAACACATCAACAGAGTTCTGCCAGTGTGCGGCTGCCTTCCTGGTTCTTACCCTTCCTATCTTATCTAGGTCTCTGAAGTCTTTCATCCCTTCCTTCTTATAATTCAGTCTACAATTGTACCTAGGAACCTCTGTATTGAATATTTAAAGTGCTCAAATCGAACACTCAGACAGCAAGTGTCCCCGCTTTCTGAATCTCCTTTTATCCCATCTCCATTGCTCGATTCACTGACAGTTTTCCTGAGCACATGCATACTCACAACAGCTCTAATCTTCCCACTGCCCACTTCTCAGTCTACAGTAATCTGGCTTTTGTTCTCATCACTCATCGAGAAAAGTCATGGTGACCTTCCCAGATACGAAATCCAATAGACCTTTATCTGTCTTTGTCTCCCCTGACCTCTTTGTGGATGTCAACTCCATTGAGTAGCACCTCTCTCGGGAAAAGCTTGTTCCTTGACTTCTGCAGTGCACACCCCTTGGTTTTCTTGATGCTCATGGAGCTTCTCTGTGTCTGTACAAACTCCTCTTGGACTCTGCCATCAGACATGATAGTTGCTCAAGGCTTAGCTTAAGTCTTTCTTCCTTCTCAGATGCACTCTCCCCAAAGACATTAACATCTAAACAGTAGACAATAATCCATTTTTGGTGAGAAAATAATAGTGATTTTTCTCTTTATATCAAATGGCCCAGTTGACATTCCCTTGTGTCTCAAAGGTATCATATCTTCAGCTTTGGTTGCACATGCTCCTCTGAATCCTGTTCTTCTTTGTGATTCTAAGGTTAGAGCATCTTCACAAAGATGCTGGAATGGAAACATTGCTTCTACCTACCTTGCTTGGGAAACTTCAAGATGTGGCTACTCACTAGAGTTGGTCGTGGTTTCTGGGAAATGGCCTTGGAGATTTTGATCATAATATGCAAAGAGTCTTCCTGGTAAGGGAGATCTTAGGCTATGTCACTATAAAAAAGTAAAGCAAACAGAAGTGAGGTGATGGAGGAGGTGGATGGTACTTAGTGGCAGGAGTGCTTGGGCCAGTCTCAGCAGAAAGTGAGCTTCAGAGACGTACTGAAAAGTCCCAATTTGTCTCCTATCCCCTTTACCGGTGATATGTCAAACAGATCGTTTTTCATTGTTAAAGGGTCGTGGCACCTGGTAAATGAGTGTGTTAGCCATGAAATGAGGTGTGGGTAAGGCAGTACAGAGTCTACTCCACTCCCCTGACCAGTTGGATTGTAGTCTTCTGCACCTCTTCCTTCTTGTTGCTTCTCCTTTTGTCTGGGCTAATAATAATAATAATAATAATAATAATAATAATAATAATAATAATAAATTCGCTTATTGTGTTTTTCACTTGTGATACCACAGCCTTCTCCCATCTTTACTGTTTTATCTTGCATTACCATCAAACCTCAGTCATACCTGGATACATCTGAACTATCACAAATATCACCAATGGAGTCCACACTTCTTTTTAATCTACTTCCCTTTCCCTAAAGCTATCTATCTATCTATCTATCTATCTATCTATCTATCTATCTATCTATCTATCTATCTATCTATTTCCTATCCATTTAAGTTCAAGCCTGTCTCAGTCTAATTTGTTACACTATGCATGGCATCTTTCAGGTCATGCCATATGTAATTACCATTATCCTTTAAAGTTTATGATCATACTTTCAATATAGTTTTTTCTGCAAAATTCTTCAAATTAGACAAACTAACATTGACCACTTGACAAGCCTCCAGTGCCCTAGTAGGCTTGTATCTCTCCTACTCACCAATTTTAAGTTTCTGAATACACTGACATGGACATGCAGCTGTGTACTTTAGCCTTGAACAAGACATCACATGTTGCCCTGGTGCTCTCTGCGCTCACTTTACAATTCAGTAACCATGATATGCTGGAGCGGAGATTCCTGGCTTACAAGGACCTATTGTGGTAGTCTCTTCCCAATTCCACTTTCAGTCATAAATCTCACTGGTAGCCTGAAACTGGCCATTTTTTCCATATTTACACCACAGGCCGAAAGCAGCAGACACTGCCCACAGGGCTCTCTCTCCACTGGAGAGCTGCTTCTGAAATTGACAGAGCCTTCCTCTGTACCTGCTCTGTGCCAGTCCTTTCTAGTGATGATATGATTCTATCTTAGAAACCATCAAACTACCATAAAGAGCACTTTCAGACTGGACAACCTTCTCACATCTGTTTGCTTATGTTGATCTTGCTTGTCTTAATTTTCAACACATGTAACCTTGTGCATGAGTACTTTCTATTTAGTCACCTCCTAAATAAAAGCATCCAGACTGCATATATACATCTCCAACTCCGCCAAGCTTTATGGGATATTCTCATTTTGGCACTTGGTCATGAGTCTTTTTTTTCTCAGAATTAGCTTCACTTTTGGGTTGACTCAAATGTGGTTGCTGTATTACGCTGATGTCAACACCACGTGGAGGCCTTTGCGATACCATCGGGCTCTTTAATATTTGTACATGGCTGATCTTCAAACTAGCAAGTTCCTGAGGCAGATAAAAGGAAAACTGCTGTTGTGCTGAAGTATTGCGATTAGTGGAAATATGGAGGTAATGATGATAGCAAAGACGATAACAGTAAAATCGCCTTTATGGCTTCCAATATGGCTGCCAATGGCTGAAAAACCACTGATAATATAAGTTTATATCTTTTTATTGTAGGAGTGGGGCTGCCTATAAAATCATTCAAGGGATTCTCTTGGGGGTGTTGAGTCTATCCCAGCTTTCTGATTACACAAACTTGTTTCTTTGGTATCTAATTTTTGGCGTGGAAAAAAAATGTTAACTCTAAGTCTGCTCAGGACATTGAATTTAACCACGGTGGCCTCCTAACGTCACAGTCTGTGACTGTAATTGTTTCAGAGCACCGTTTCCAGACACACTGGAGATGAAGTGCTCAGAATAACTCAGGCGCCTCCTCTAACGCCTTCACTTACAGACCCCAGGTAGAAAATGGGGATTCTGCAGTTTGTTTTTACTGGCTGTATTGATCCGATCTGCAGAATTTCTTTCCTCTACAGCTAAATCAGTAAATTCCACACTTAGCTGGCAGTTTGATCCAGTATGTTTAAGGACAGTCGAATTTGGAGTCATGAGACAATATATTATCACTGTTACTGGTCCTGGCACATCGCTATTAAGAGGAGTCTATAAAATTCTTGCCTGTGTGTGGAAAATCACTACTGCTGAACCCCGGGATGAGATAAGTCCTTTGAAAACAAGATATACCTCTTTGGGCTCCCCTGCACATATTTTTGGTAGCCGGTGGTGTGACTTGGCATTTCCAGGTTTTACACTGTAAGGAGTACAGATCCTTTGCCAGGGATCTTCCTTGTCCTCCTTCCCTGTCAGAGTGCAGACCTAGTCATGCGCAGTGAACTTCATAGCCTCAGACCTAAACTTCACCACACCCTTCCCCCATACACACTCTTATTTTACATGCTTTCTAGTGAGTCTCTAGTTTTTAATCTTTGAAACTCTATTGAGGAGTGTAAGGTCTCAAACCCAGGGCAAATGGCTAACTGAGGTGCCTATTAACATATCAAAGCTGACTCTGGCCACCAGATTCTCCCAGCATCCTCAATTCTTACCTGTTGGGTCCTGTGGGCTGGCATAACCAGTCCCTATCTTAAACTTCTCTAGCCCAGAGTCTAGATTAGGCTTTCCCCTCACTCATCTTTTCTGATTCCTGTATAATGCAGTTATTTTGGCTATGTTGCCCTTGTTCCCCTTTGGTCCCTTGTCCAGTCTCTTGGTCCAGCTCTCCTGCTAACCCTAATCCCTTGGTCAGCAACTCCTCTCTTGATTTCCCTCCCCCTCTCACCTTACATGGCCCCACTCAGTCTGACCATGTTTAGTTTACATTCTCCCAGATGTCTCTGCCTCTGCATACATATATTACGAGCTCCCTTCCAAGCAACTTCCCCAGTTAGAACTAAGGTGCACACCCGACTCTCCTAAGGACCATTGGTTTCTGCGGACTTTTCCATTTACCATATTTGATTCTAGAGTCCAGTTCTTCTGAGAGTCATTCCGGCTCCTAGAGCTTTCTACACCTTCCCGAGGTATATGCATGGGCATTTGCCTCTCATGTCTTAGCTCTGGCCTTCAGAGCTATGCCACTGTGGGCACATCTTTCTGTCAAAGGCACTTACCCATCTGTATTTCAAGTTTCTCTCCTCCCTCTAGGAGCGACCAGAAATCCCGCAACTTCCATATGCCCATCTGTTGCACTAAGCCCTCTAAGCTATCTCCCCTGCCTGCAGTCCTGCAGCTTCTGACCTCAGCTCCCTGCTAAATTCCCCTCTCTGGCTTAGGAGCTGCCTGCTCTGTCTCTTCTGTAAGCACCCCATCTTCTCCTCCCTTGGACAGAGCCCCTTTCCTCTGACACCCCTGTCTCTGTCTCTCAGCTCTCTCCTATAAATCCCTCAACATCTGTAGGCCCAGCTGGGTCACCTACACTCTCTGAGCTCTCTCTTATAGCTTATAGGACCCCTCCCCATGGTGGTGTTTCCAGTGATCCATTTTGAGACCCCTTTTCTCTTCCCCCACAGACTCATATTTTATTAAAGCCTAACTATGTGACTACAAACAGCTTGGTCCCAGCACATGTCATGCGATTTTCACATTCTCTCCTATGGTAACAACATCTGCCACTGAACAAACAAGTGATCTTCAGATCTCTTATGCCTAAACTTGTTCTCCTCTATACTTTTCAAAGGACTCTGATCTCTAAGGTTTCTCTATGTCCCTTCTTTAAAATAAAATTACTTAAGACTACACTGTAATCTCTGTCTCAGGATTGGTTAGTTCATTGGAAATGGTTTAAAGAAAATCTATAAAATTTCTAACAAAAAGTTAGCTTAAAGCTTGCAACGAAAAACTGATAATTTAAAAATCTATACATAGGCAATCTTAACTTGCTACAGCATATTACATGTGATTCAACTCTTATTTAGGCTATACATACATACATACATACATACATACATACATACATACATACATGCTTGTGTGTACAAGCACACATATGTATTCAGCTCTTGTTTAAAATAGATGTTTTAAACAGCAACCATGTGATTTGCCTCTATCTTGGCTGGTGACCTTATTAAGATGGAAGCAGTCATGTGACTAGCAGCCATCTTTACTAAAGTTAAAGAGGACATGCCATGTGACTTCATGACTATCTTGACATGACCATATGGTATAAAACAACAATTATAAAGCTTCTTAATCCTAATGAGCTTTCTGTTTATTATTATATCTATTTTTTAGACTTAGTGGACCACAGATAGTCTCAAAAATATTTTAAATTAATATAAATTTTTGTAAAGTTTATAAATTGCTAAGGTTATAAAAATATACTCAGGTTAAAACAAAACTGACTTCAAGATATATATCTAACTATTTATGTCCTTACTAACTGCTCAACCCCAAGCTTCTAAAACAATTTAAATAAGGAGCAACCTATGTTTTATAAAAAGGTTTATAACTTCCTAAGGTCTACTCAGGTTCAGAGTGATACATGTCTAGCCTCTTTGTCTTTGCTAACTTTGTTAAACTTTAGCTATTTGGATGAACTGAGTCATACAAGAAACTGTAATATTCTCTAATGGTACACTATCAAAAGGATTTAGAAAGTTCATAGTGTCCCTAGGGACCATATTTATGGCTTAAAGTTTACTACATTTATGGCTTAAACTTCTATTTTGATGCTAAAGGATCTTCATTTAAATATTCAACCACTTTTTAAAAACAAACTTAACAAGGAGAAAGCTGCAAAAGTCTAGTTTTATATAAGCTACTAACGTTATAAACTATTAAGTATAATTAAGACATACAAGTTAATATGTTTGTAAAGTTAAGCCAAAAGCAAGTCACTAAAAAGAAGTAGTTTGTTTAACTCAGGTATACTTAATGGATGGTCTTCAAACTCTCAAGAGGGCTGCTGAATAATCATTTAAACTTCTTAATTAAAAAAAAAAAAAAACTTCCCATAATAAGCAGAAATGCCAGTTCCTAGAAGCAACTCTAAAATCTCCAAATAAGACAATGGGACACCAATAAATCCACTTAGATTGTGATAATGCCAACCACTGGACAAAAGTGCCCTCCCATGCTCCACCTGTTGCCTGGGCTCTGTCCAAACTGTGGACACTATTGAGTTATTTGTTCTACTCTGCCCCACTCAAGGTGGGTCAGTCTTCGCAAGTGCTTTCTCCATATGAAAATCTCTCAGACCTTTTGGAGCTGGCTTCCAAAGGCTCACGGTGTTCTGTGTGATAGCTGAAGATTTCATGCTGTCCAGTATGACAGTCCTACTCCAAGCACTGCCCTCAATGAAGCCACTTCGAACCATGCACACTAAGGTAGCTATGTAAGCAGTGGGCAAGCCTCCATCTTTTTCATTGATAAGGAGGGCAATTGGATTACACTTCCTGGTGAAACTTTTCCTTCTCAGATCTCGGATGCTGTTGACTACTAGGCTCACTATAGCATTGTTAGTGAAACAGCAGCAGGTGCACCAGCTCCTTCCCCAATGTATAGCTAGCTACCTTGTCTTTATATGAGGCCTCAGGCCACACTTTCCCAGAGCTCCTAGGTTTCCTGCCGAGAAAGTCAGACACAAACAGCTTACCTTGCTACCAGACTCTGAAAAGAGATAAACTCACAGGTGCATTTAACCCCAAATCATGTGGGGATTCCCAAACATTTATTGGGCCTCAAATTACACATAGTAGTAATGCTACCATATATATTCTTTTAAGCTTCAGGGACTCAGCTTGGATCCACCTTTCCATAGCAAATGGACTCCATCTAAGAACTGTTGATGGAGGCCTGTTTCGACATTTGCCTCATCCACCAATTCTTGAGGGTGGGGTCTCTCTTCTTCTCTGGTCTTTGGACTCCCCTCCCCCAACTACCAAGACCAAGGGTATAGAAGTTTCAAGTATGTGTCCAAGATAAAAAATTTCCACTCAACCTTCTGCTCCTAGTCTAGTAGTTGTAGGAGATTTCAAACAACTGAAGACTCCTCCAGCATCTCATCAGCACCAGGTGTTGTTCCCTTGGAATCTGGATCTCAGAGGGCTCCAAAGTGACTAGCCCCTGGTGGTTCAACTTCACAAACTGTTCCAACAAGGCCTGCACTTCCCTAGTCCCAGATAGTCTGGCAGGACCTGAGCGTGGGATAAAATAGTCTAAAATCCTCACTTTTCCCAGTCTTAGCCAGCATCCCAGCTTTCTTGGGCCCCCAACAACATCACCCCAATGTCAGTGGGAAGTAGTCATAGAAAAGTTTGTTGTCCCTTATTATTTAAGAAGTGCGTGCGTCAGCATCTAACGAGATGATCATGTGGTTTTTATCTTTGAGTTTGTTTATGTAGTGGATTACATTGATGAATTTCCTTATATTAAACCATCCCTGGATCCCTGGGATGAAGCCTACTTGGTCATGATGGATGATCTTTTTGATGTGTTCTTGGATTCAGTTTGCGAGGATTTTATTGAGTATTTTTGCATCGATATTCATAAGGGAAATTGGTCTGAAGTTCTCTTTCTTTGTTGGATCTTTGTGTGGTTTAGGT
>NC_034592.1:141759123-141780288 GCF_900095145.1 Mus pahari
TAGGTGGAACAACAATATGAACTAACCAGTACCCCCTGAGCTCGTGTCTCTAGCTGCATATGTAGCAGAAGATGGCCTAATCGGCCATCATTGGAAAGAGAGGCCCCTTGCAAACTTTATATGACCCAGCACAAGGGAATGCCAGGGCCTAGAAGTGGGAGTGGGTGGGTAGGGGGGCAGGGGCTGGGGGAGGGTATAGGAATCTTTCGGGACAGCATTTGAAATGTAAATAAAGAAAATATCTAATAAAAAAATTTAAAAAAAAAGAAGTGCATGCTTCAATACTCCCATATAGAGATAAGAATGGAGCTTAGTAGATTACCGTAGTCATGCAGCTAATAAAAAAATAATAGCAGTGGCAACAATGATGATGGTGATAATGATGGTGGTGGTGGTGGTGATGGTGGTGGTATGATAGAACTATGAGAGTAAGTGCCAGAATTTTCTGAAGTGGAATTTCTGCCTTAAAAAAAAAACAAAAACAAAAATAAAAACAAAAAACAAACAAACAACAAACAAACAAACAAACAAACCGACTCAGTTGTGTCATGTGACATTTTTCTGGAAGCTGTCATGTGAGAGGGCATGTGATGTTTAGTAAGAATATCAGTGGAGCCGTACAAACAGTGAGAGGACGCTCTTGCATTGCTATGCTGTGCAAATGCTTTGCTTCTTCACTGGACTCAATGGTTGTTCACTTCACAGAGAGACAACCCCCCCCCCCCAAAGAAGTTCTCATGGTACTCCCACTGATTCTGGCCACTTCCTCTGCCTCAGACTGCTTCCACAGAACCTTGCCATTTCTGCTGGATTGTGCTCCTGCTATTGGTTCTTATTTGGTGTTTGCTATTGAACTGTACTGCTGGTAGCTTGACAAGGAAGAGTGGAAACGCCCCCAAGGAACTGCTTCTAAAGAGGTCCATAGCCCCCTTTCCTATTAACCTTTCTCCCCCACCTCTGTTCGGTGGGCTAGAAGGGCTTGAAGTGGTTAAGAACCCTAAATAAAGTAGATTTTGAAACATCTAAGCCTACGGTTTTCTGTTTGGAGACTCGGTCATTTCCTGAGCTGTGCATCCTTTAGTCTCCTTCTTAAGTTTTCTTTGGGTCCTGATTGGTCAACAAATTCTTTGAAGTGCAGCCAAATACTCATCAAGAACAGGAGCTAAAGGCAAGAGAGCAAACCCTGGAGTGTTTCCTCCCCACCCCCCCAATTTAAAGCTATTTTAGGTATAAATTCTGCAAGGCTGGCCTGCTCCTTATCCCTTTTAAGGCTGTCCCAATAACTAACTAGCTCACTGATCACACTGTGTTTTCACCTTAGGTAGGCAAAACATATTCTTTAAAAAGGAAAAAGAAAAGAGAGGGAGAGAGAATGAGAGAGAGAGAACCCATACACACTTATCCACCCCTCATAAGCATTAAAAAAAAAATAGTATTTCAGAGAACAAAGAAAATGCTTGATTCTACAGGCATTCCTGCTTAAAAGAGGTCTTGCCAAGTGCGAGCTTGTGAAAACACAAAGGGACCACAGCTTCCCTGGATTGATGTTTATCTCCGCAGAGTGATACAACTCACACTAATCAAAGTTTTCACTGGGTTCAGAAATGCCAAACCAGCACATTTTGTATGCCTGTTCCCCCCAAACACACTGTCTGTAAGGGAAAAACATCTGCATCTAAAACAAGACAATTAACAAGAAGCCAGGCGGGATGCTAATGCCTCCGCTCTATTTTTGGTTGCCAGCTAACGGAGGCGCAGAAGCAGAGAGAGCTGTACACCTCCTTCTTTTTTCATAAAAAAAGTAAGTTGTGGTTAAAAATATGCAACACAAAGTTTCTCTTTTAACCATTTTTTTAAGTGTGCAGCTCAGTGGCATTAAACACATCCACACTGTTGGCCAGCCATTGCTACTGTCTCCAGGACCTTCTTCTCATCTTCCTGAACTAAAATTCTGTGCTCAAGATACACTAGCTTATCACTCCTTTGTACCTTAGCAACTGAAAGTAATGCTCTAATTCATTTCTCCAAGCGTCTGATTTGGGGGTAGGAGGCTACACTCTAAGTGGAATCAAAAAAAAATGCGTGCTCTCGTTGGTTTATTTCACTCAGCGTACTGTCCACAATGCCCCTTCATGGTGAAGCCTGTGTCAGATGTGTTTTGCTTTCTGAGGCTAAGTAAATATTCCACCGCATCTTTACACCTCATTTTATGTATGCATTTATCATCTATTAATAGATTCTATTAATAGGTCTAGGGTACGTTTACCTCTTGGTAATTGTGGATAATGTTTCTTGGAACATGGCTATGAAAGTATCTGGTCATGCAGAAGTTTCATTGCTAGACCATATGATAGTTTATGATTAGACTCTGAACCCTTCTTGAGACTTTCCCCAGCTAAGTTAAACTTCCCAAGTGTCCCGAGACAAGGAACTGGAGACGAGGATTATTTGAAGTCTGAGTCCCTTCTTATTTTAGAATGAAGACATTTACCGATGTGCTGATGGAAAAGTTTGATTGGCATTGTGAACAAATGGAGGAGTAACCATGTCTGGGGCCTGAAGGTGAGCAAGGTGAGTGACTGCTGCCTTACCACTGTCATGGGGAGAGCTTCACAGTCTGACACTGAGTCAGTTCCTACCTGTGCAGTTCTAGCCAGGAAGCCGCAGGCACACAGTTTCTTGGAGACTGTCTTAGAAAGTGTTTTTTCTAAGATTCACACACACAGTTAGCTTTGGTTAGAAATGCTCTTTATCAGGATAATACCCAGATTTTCATCCAATATGTTTTTCTGAGTACCATGGTGATGATGTCATAATAATGATGTTCATCAAAGAAAAAAAACAGACAACCCATCTCCCCCCTTTTCATCCCAAACAATTCTTTAGTGCTTGCAAATTCAACCCCAACCTGTCCCAGTAGATAGATCATATAGAGTAGTCATTATAGCCTGCACAAAATTTTGCCTTCTGATTTTATATAATACATCTTAAAGTTTCATTCCTGTTTTCCTCAGTGACCATCTTAAATGATGTCATAATATCATCATAGACAATCTTATAACCAATGAATGGACAAAAGAATACTTCACCTGTCTCCTCGCTCTGGGAAATGGAGGGTTGATTCTGTTGGGTCACAATGGAAGAAAGCATTTAGACAAAGACTGGCAAGCAAGTCTACATAACAAGGTATTCTTGATGATCAAAATCTGAAGCTATAATAAAACATTAGCTGACTGAGGAAGAACATCAGAGCTGGGGTGGCCTTTGAGGATTGTCTCAAGTTGAAGAGAGACCATATGTCTTACTTCTTCCATACTCACAAGTCATTGTATATAGGCAAGAAGCCCAAGCCAGGCAATTCTTTCTAGACCTGGGAGTCCCCAGATAGGACAGACTTCAGAGGACATCTAAACGCTGCTTTAGAAATTTCTAAACAGAACACAAATGGCTTGNGNNNAAAAATCAAGAATTGACAAATGGGACCTCATAAAATTGCAAAGCTTCTGTAAGGCAAAAGACACTGTCAACAAGACAAAAAGGCCACCAACAGATTGGGAAAGGATTTTTACCAATCCTAAATCTGATAGAGGACTAATATCCAATATATGCAAAGAGCTCAAGAAGCTGAACTCCAGAAATTCAAATAACCCCATTAAAAATGGGGTACAGAGCTAAACAATAATTCTCAACTGAGGAATACTGAATGGCTGAGAAACACCTGAAAAAAATGTTCAACATCCTTAGTCATCAGGGAAATGCAAATCAAAACACCCCTGAGATTCCATCTCACTCCAGTCAGAATGGCTGAGACTGCTTGTGGACGTTGTACATCGTGGTGCGCACTAGGCTCCGCACCACGATGTACAACGTCCACAAGCAGTACAGAAACTGTGGTACATTTACACAATGGAGTACTACTCAGCTATTAAAAACAATGAATTTATGAAGTTCTTGGGCAAATGGAGGTATCTGGAGGATATCATCCTTAGTGAGGTAACCCAATCACAAAAGAAGTCACTAGATATGCACTCACTGATAAGCGGATATTAGCCCAGGAACTTAGAATACCCAAGATACATTTTGCAAAACACAAGAAAACCAAGAAGGAAGACCATCGTGTGGGTACTTCACTCCTCCTTAGAATAAGGAACAAAATACCCATGAAAGGATATAGGTACAGAGACAAAATTTAGAGCTAAGATGAAAGGATGGACTATCCAGAGACTACCCCATCTGGGAATCCATCCCATCATCAGCCACCAAACCCAGATACTAATGCACATGCCAGCAAGATTCCGCTGAAGGGACCCTGATATAGCGGCCTCTTGTGAGGCTATGCCAGTGCCTGGCAAACACCGAAGTGGATGCTCACAGCCAGCTATTGGATGGAACACAGGGTCCCCAATGGAGGAGCTAGAGAAAGTACCCAAGGACCTGAAGGGGGCTGCAACCCTGTAGGTGGAACAACAATATGAACTAACCAGTACCCCCTGAGCTCGTGTCTCTAGCTGCATATGTAGCAGAAGATGGCCTAATCAGCCATCACTGGGAAGAGAGGCCCCTTGGTCTTGTAAACTTTATATGACCCAGCACAGGGTCATATACTTGCCTGGGCAAAGTAGTGGGAGTAGGTGGGTAGGGGAGCAGAGGTGGGGGGAGGGGTATAGGAAACTTTTGGGATAGCATTTGAAATGTAAATAAAGAAAATAATAATAATAAAAAATAAAAATAAAAGAAAATATCTAATTAAAAAAAATTAAAAAACAAAAAACAAAACAAAACAAAAAAACAACAACAAAAAAAAAACGAGTGATGCTAGTAGTCTGTCATAGCAACCAGCCTGAGACTGGCTTCCAGTTTCTGCCAGAAATCACTCTAGAGAGCACACTTTGTCATAGGGCAGGGCATTGTCCCCTCAATTGTGGAGAATCTGGGACACAGGTCAAAGTTTAAGATCATGAATTTCTGTCCTCAGAAAGGCAGAAAAGTTTGCTTCCGAAGTATTTTTAGACACCAGTCAAGTTTCTCTGGATTCTCTTTTACTTCCTAGATTTCTGAGTTGCTGAAATCAACTCTGGCTAATCAAAAATACAGTGGGAAGCAAAGTTTAGCTGTGCACAATACATTTTAAATACTGTAAAGCTTTGCTTCAAGTTTAGTCTGGTACTAGTTTTGTAAAATTCTGATGCTTAGATTTGTTCTTCAGCCATTTTAGTCTATCAGGACTGAGATGGATTCTGTATAACAATTATGACCCAGTAAACTACCCACTGACTTGAGGGGAAAGACACCCAAATTACAGCCAAATTAAAACAAGCTTTATTCATGTACACATCACAGCTGAATTGGTGACTGTCTTCCTATGGCAGGGTTCATGAGACCAACTTGGAGTCAATTTCCCAAGTGCTTTTCATAGGGTGAAACTATAGGGTGTGTGTGTGTGTGTGTGTGTGTGTGTGTGTGTATGTGTGTGTATAAGTGAGACCAGGCAGTTAAGGAAAGTGGGCATTGGAACAATGTGTAGTGAACACTTCCAAAAACAGGTGTCTCTGAGGACTAGTTGATGGCATACTATACAGTTACTGGGATAGGGAACAGCATGTTTTACAGTCATTAACAACTTAAAATGGCTCCTGGGAACAAAAAAGGAAAGAGAGAGAGAGAGAGAGAGAGAGAGACTGGCTTCACATCATCTGAGGGATGGTTGAGAAACATAGCTTAAAAGTATAAATATAGGGACTAGGGAGGTGGCTCAGAGGATGAGAGCCCTGCTGTGCAGACAGGAAGACCTGAGTTCAAATCTCCAGCCCCCATATCAAAGCCAGCCACAGTCCTGCACTCTGGTAACCCAACAGTGAGAAACAGAGGCAAACAGGTTCCTAGAACTACCAAGAACCCAGCTTAAGTTGAAGCAGTGAGATTTAAGGTCAGAGAGACCCTGTTTCAAGGCACTAAGATATGTAATAGGCAGGACACCTGACATCTCCCTTGGGTCTCTGCATGGAGCCCTGCTTCCTATACATACAGAAAACACAAAGCTCGATTGGCCTAGTGTACCAGACTGATTCTGATGCTTTTTGGAAGGAAAACAGTGTTCATTCTGTCTCTTTGAAAACTTGCACCCTTTATGAAGCTACCTCCCTTGCCCCACAGCATACTCTTTTGTGATTATGCCACTTCCAGCGCTCCTTGAAATGACTACAAATCGAACTATAAATCCATTATCCTGTGAGATCTTACATAAACACCCACATGCCTAGATCCCAGCTGGACATTGGCTGAAATCCCAAAATGAAGAGTAACTATGTCAATTATATTTAAATTTTATACTGTTTAATTCTTACAGTGGCTCCTATGTTAGACTTTATACTCCCAGTTTCCCCTAAGAACTGGAGTGTCCCAGATTGAAGAGTGGCAATTGCTCTCTAATGTTGTATCCAAAACCAGACTCTCTAAAGTGTTCCTCTTGAGCATATAGGTACTGACTATTTCAGTTGGAAGTCAGGGAGAACTCAGTCCAAACTGACTCGTGCAAAAAGGGGATGTTTTTGGCTCACAGAACTGCAACATCTACTAGAAATCTGCCTTCAGATGTGCCTCTTTTCAGTGGGAAATGATGTCATCAAGGGTTTTTGCTCTCAGGTCTTAAACAGCTTGTTCTCTGAGTGCTTTCTGTTCTTGGGTAGACTCGGCTTCTCATGTAACGTCAATGCCATGCTTTTCTTCCAGATTTTCCTCACCTGGAAGAGAGTTAAAGGTCCTCATAGATGCACAGTCTGAAATTATTTCCTGTTTGGACAGAATTAAGACATGTGCCTCTTCTTAACCATGTCTGGGAAAGTAGACATTTGGGGGCCATCTATTCCAGCATGCATTTGTCCACAAACCCTTGGAGCTTGGAAGTTGGGGAGGAACAGCAGACCCCCAAATGAATATGAGAACCATTAAAACAAAACAGACACAAGATGCTGAACACCCAATAACTGTCTGCCTTTCTATTGCTGAACCCACACTTCTCCATTGGCCTTTAGTGCCAAATACTGTTAAATACCCTCCCATAGCTTGGCTAAAGAATCCGAGGACTGTCTAAACTGTCAACCTATGGATCCAATCCATCCTTACAGTAATGGCATGAGGCAGGTTCTGCCACTCTGACCATTCTTCAAACAAGGAAGTTGATTAGAGGAAGACTAAGGAGACTGTTGGAGTCTGCACTGAAGGTGAGATTCCCAATGACTCCCAAATCCCTTTTCTCTCCTATTATACTCTGCATGCTGTGCTACGGCGATTGTTATCCATAGAGAACAGAGTCATTGCTGAGCCACAGACCTTCCATTGCTAATCTTGGACTGTTCCTCTCCTATCTCCCATCCTCCCAAAGAATCATTCACATATTCTCTCTTCACACAGCCTTTGCAGGTCCTATCCAGGTGTCTGGCTTACTTGGGATTTTGAGTAGAAAATACACAGACAGGGAAGTTGGTTTTGTACTTGCCCATGCAGGGAGCCCTTGGACAATTAAACAGGTGAATTAGGAAAGAATTAAAATGTCTTAACTTGATAATTTGAGCATCCTCCCCCACCCCTAGCATTAAATCCTATGATGAACAGGCCTAGGGGCAATTTCTTATAAATACTAGTTCTTAGTTTCAAAGTTCTGGTTTGGGTCACCTTGTGAGTTCTTTGATTATGTGGAATTTAAAATATGGTGGTTGTCTTAGATAGAATTTCCATTGCTGAGAAGAGACACCATGGCCAAGGCAACTCTTATAAGGGACAAAATTTAATGGGGCTGGCTTACAGGTTCAGAAGTTTAGTCCATTATCATCATGGCAGAAAGCATGGCAGTGTCTAGGCAGGCATGGTGCTGGTGGAGCAGAGAGATCTACATCTTGATCTGACTGCAGACAGGAGAGATTGACAGTCATCCAGGCAGCTAGGAGGGAATCGGAGCTCACTCCAACAGTGCCACCACACACTTCCTCTGACAAGGCCACACCTACTCCAATGAAGCCACAACTCCTAATAGTGCCACTCCCTGGGCCAAGCATATCCAAACCACCACAGTGTTTGTTTGTTTGTTTGTTTGGATATAGTCCTAGATGTATCAAGATCTCTCTATGAAACATAATTAGAGGGGCTTCCATTCTGGTCACCCCCGTCAGAATATGTATGGCATACTCTAAACACTGATGCTGGCTTGCACAGATGGCATTGCTCTTTGGAGCTGGGCATGGAAGCAGAAGGCAGATACTTCACACAGGAAAGAGACTTGACTAAGATGTCAAAAGGTTAGCAATAAAGTTCTCCAAATACCATAACTCTGGGTGAAGTCCCTTGTCTTCTCTGTATCTCAAATTTCTCCTCTATTGGGTAAATAGGTTGATATATATATATATATATATATATATATATAGAGAGAGAGAGAGAGAGAGAGAGAGAGAGAGAAACAGGACTATCCATTATTCAAATTGTCAAGACTGAGGAATAAAGACACAGTCGAAGGTTCCAACACAGGCCTGTAAACTGCAGGCCAGATCCTACAACACGCGCCTGGGGCATGCCTTCTAACAACTCTTTCTGAGACAGATTTAAGAAACAATATGTGCTATGACTTGATAGCTCCCAACTGATGGTACACAGCTCCTCTGTGCTCTTTGTCACTGATGATATGTTGAACTAAATCATGGATTGTAAAACTTCTTACCATCTTGAAAAAGTTATTAAGAAAAAGGACTAGATCTTTATTTTGTCTGGGGATTCAATCTAGAGAAACTCCTCAGGGGGGAATTTTCTAGATGGGTGCTTTGATGTCTGTTATCTGAAGGGGCTCCTCTGCCCTACTCTTCCTCACTCTCTCATGATTGGTATTTATCTTGCCCCTCCATATATTACTCCCAATGTTTATAAAGCTCTGATCTAACCTTTAAAAGGGCTCTCCTTCCCTTTAATGCCACATCATGTCCATATTTCTATGTCACTATTGTCTATATTATTATCTAATGTTCTGCTCACCTCAGTACCCAACAGCGACCCTGAAATGCCTTCATTCTTATAGCCCTCATTGAAGGAAACTGTCAACTTCCTTTCCATACTGACTCCTGCTGCCCATCCCTTCCTATATGAAGAACATTTCTATGTCCTCAAAGAAGCTAGATGCTGATTGAAGCTGAGATTGTTAAGGAATTATATTAAAGGTACACAGAAAACATTCAGGACAGGATCCAGCTCTAAGAGGCAAGGGTTCAGGGTTCACAGAATGGACAATGTCCATACCCTAGGACTAATAGGAGCATATAAGAAGGATATCACAGATATGGATCACAGCACTGCCCAGCAGTGTGTTCCAGAGCCACACGGGACCATGAGATCTTCATGAGACCGTGTCTCAAAGTAAATCACTCCAAGTCCTACCAAAGGTTTGATACTTTCTGATGATCCCCCCTCTTTGCTCTTTCTTGGGATAGCCTCAAGGCTTAACTGCCTCTAAGAACAGGATTCACTTTCCTCAGAGCTTTGCCCTAGTCGGGGAATCTCATTTTGTGGACAGGAAATTCCTGTCCACGTTAGAAAGACAAAGAATTCCTCTCAGATGCCACAAATATGTGGCACACTTCTGTTCTCACTCCTACACTCTCGGAGGAAAAACATCACTAACCAATTACAGCTTTTTTTTCTCCCACGGAGCTTGGACATCACTTTAGAGTCAACACAGACTTCAAACTAGCGAGGGCCAGGTTCATTAAAAATGGCACTGAGGACAAAAATGATTCCTCAGATCAACTTCAGGGTTATCTCATCCTCAGATCATTTCAGAATGTAGCCCTAGTACCCTACGTGGGTAGGCAGAAGCTCGTGTCCGGCTTGAGTCTAAGACGGAGAGTAAAGTGGGAGGAGCTAAAATTACAGACAGAAGCAGCCATGAAAGTTCCAGGCCCACACAAACTTTCATAAATGTTTTGAAGCAGTACTGTTCAGGCTTGTGCTTTGAGTCATAGACCGTGGGAGCGCCGAGCTGATCAGACATGACCAGGGAGGCTCCCGCTTGGATCTGTCTGGGCCCTCTGCAGATGGACTATTGTGTGTCTCCTAACATGTCTGGGTATCATTTCAGCTTCTTGGCTTTCATCCAGATTGAGTCTTAGGTATAGACAAGATCCTGTCTACCCATCATTTTCATCATGCAGGTATCCTTACAGTCTTCCAGTCGATTAAAAATTAATATGTAATGGGCTAGGTGCCTCCTTACCCCTTTCCAGCCATATTTTAGTAATGGGGATTTCCAAGGAAAGGATCCCAAGTAAGTGAACAGTTCACCTGCTATTCATATTTAATCAGAGGCTGAGAGAATCTTGGGCAGGTTCTCAGTAGGCCAAGAAAACAGAGAGTCCTGGCTGTTAAGAGTACCGGGTTTCCATCCTTTGTCAAATACACAGTAATAACAATAAAAGCACAGAAAGAAAATAGCCTCACTACCTTTTTCTTTTCTTTTCTGTTTTTTTTTTTTTTTTTTTTTTTTTTTTTTTTTTAAGACAGGGTTTCTCTGTGTAGCTCTGGCTGTCCTGGAACTCACTCTGTAGAACAGGTTGACCTTGAACTCAGAAATCCACCTGCCTCTGCTTCCCAAATGCTGGGATTAAAGACGTGGGCCACCACTGCCCGGCTGCCTTACTACTTTTTAGTAGAAATCTGCCAAAACTTCAAGCAGTGCAAACCACCTTGCGATTTTTAGTATAAATCCAATTTTCTAATTTTATAGATATTTAAAGCAACATAGAAAACACTGGGTTGTCACTGTAGTTCTTCTGAGTGGTGGATGGGTCATCAACTGTCTTCATTAGAAAGACAGTATAATACAGTTGTAAAAGATTTGAACTTTGACACATTTGGATCCAAGATATAGAATGTGACATGCTTGGACTTAAAACTCAGATTCACCACTTATAATCCATGCTAACTTGGAACATTAACTTTTTTTATTGTTTAACACTTAGATTTTTTTTCTCTAGTAAGTGAATAAAATTGTTTTCGTTTTAACCATTTAAACAGTATTTCTCGAGTAGAATGAGAAAACTATGGTACTTTACATTTTATTGGAATAGAAGTTATTAGCACTCATTGCTAATGTTTTAGTTACATTACTATTGCTGTGATAAAACACCGTGACCATGACAGTTTATAGAAGAAAGAGTTTATTGGGGCTTATGGTTCTGGAGGGTTAGAATCCAAGATGGCGGAGAGAAGTCCTGGCAGCTGGAATAATAATCGAGAGCTCACATTTTGAAACTCACTCACAGGTGAGAAGGTACAGATGAAATTGTAGAAGCCTTTAAACTACTAAACCCCACCTCCCTACAACAAACTTGTACTTCCAACACCTCCCAAGCTATTCTAGCAACTGAATCGTTAAATGCCTATGACTATAGAGGATATTACACAAATCACCATACCTAGAAAGAGCCATGCTGCCATGACTAAGGGTTGCTTTGATATCTATGGAACAAATGGGAAGAACTGATCAGTTTTTAGTACAATACTCAGGTCATTTCTACTATAGGATCAACTCTTGATTTTCTGATCTGAGCAGCTTGCACACAGGACTACAACACTAGGGTCTGTCACATAGTGAACACAATCCCTCTTCAACCTATGCCAGCTTCCTTACTAGACAATAACAATAATTTTATGTCACTGAGTTCAGTGACCTAAGATGTCAAGGATAAACACATCAGAAATGATGTATTTCATGTTCAAAGCACAATCATTTAGAAGGGCTATCTAATGGAGCGAATGGGCACAGATATAATTTTTAAACTTGGATGCTGCTCATATTTGCAGCTGGTACCTAGTTTGAAGATTTTTGCCCAGATGGGAACTGGCTTGAGAATGCTCAGAGCTATAGATATGAAAATATCTATTGTAGATGAGCTCAGGATCCTCTCTTCTCTTTTAGTCTTCATCTCAGTTATTAGAAATCCCCACACAGAATTATATGCCCAATTCCTTTGCTTTGGTTTGACTTGCTTTCTTTTGAAAAAAAATTTTCATTATTATTATTATTATTATTATTATTATTATTATTATTATTATTAGTTTTTAATCAGGTCCATTGATTTCATAATTTTTGTATAGGTTGCAATTCATTCATTTATTCACACATAGCTCTAATACAAAGGGTTTTAAATCAGAGTAGGTTAGATATGAATATGTATCCTGCCATAATATAATTGTGTGACGTAGAGGGAATGACTCAATACCTCTGTCTTTACCCATAAGCTTGGCCTGTAACAAACACTAATTCACAGTCAATGCACAGATTCAATGAGATGACATAATAGAGTGCTTAGTGTCTGGCTTACAGCAGGCTCTCAAATCATCTCATCGCTTATCCACTTATAGTTAGGATATTGGTAGAGGATAAAAGAGCAAATATCTGTCCACATCTTGGGAATGGTAATCGCAGGTCATGCTGGCCTTTTAAGCTAAGGCTTAGGGATTTTGTAAGGAAGAGCTGAAAGTAACATCTTCTTCCTTATTTGTTCTATTTGGGCTGCCAGACTCTAGGCCCTGTATGTCTGAAATGTTCAAACTGAGACAAAACTTTGAATCTATAGAGATGCACGCATGGGTCATGGGCACATCTTGGCTACCTTTTTTTAGACCCCATAGTATAGAATCACAAACTAATAGCTAACAGACAGCCATCTCACTCGGGAGTCCTGTTGATTAGCAGTAACTGATTGCATTGCCAGCACAGTCTCTTCTCTGTAGCCAGTTCTCCAGTCTCACCAGCCAGTCTCCTGAGGCCAGCAATGAATGTGGTTTAAATGGAAAATGTTGTTTGCACATTCAGCATCAATGAAGATGTCATTAATACAGCTCCAGGAAGACAGATGCTGCCAACCTGCTGGAACAGCTACATACAGGGCTGATCTCATGGCTGGGAGGCCCTTAAAAGGCACCACCAGATTCAACCCGTGACCGAGACTGATAATCTTTGTCCTGTGGCTGACCAGCATAGGCTTCAAGAGTTTGAGAGAAAGAAAGAAAGCATTAACAGTTTTCACCCCTGCTGTGACTTCTCTTTCTCTCTGTAATTTTTAACTGGATATTTTAGAATATTTACTCAGTGCTGCTCATTCAGAGCCTGGTGATTACAGAGTACAAGTAAAAATCTCATTGTGCATTGATAACATTGTACGTTTCAACAGGACAATTGTGGGTTTATGGAAATCTCTACTTCCAGGCAAAAGAGCCCCAGTTCCCTCAGGTATTCCTAGCTAATTTGTTAGGTTAGACATGAATTCCAGTTCCATCTTGGACCAGCTCTTCAGTCTTTTTTAATGGGTTAAGTGGATTTCCCACAGTTTCCTCATTTGTAAACTAGGAAGCCTGAATATTTATATATTTATCTAAAGTACTCTATATGGGTAGCAAGCTGGCTTAGGGGGTTAAAAGAATTTGCCTCTTCAGTCTGATTCAACCTTTTGAACCCCCAGGGTAAAAGAGAAATAGCTTTTGTCTTTCTGTCTCTGTTTCTTTCCTGTTTTACCTCTCTCTCTCTCTCTCTCTCTCTCTCTCTCTCTCTCTCATAAATTAAAGAAACAAAATTTAAATACCATATGGTTTGAGGAAGCATGAAGTTTAAATTAAGTCATTTTTTTTAATACTTGACACAGTTTTGGCAGTTAGTAATTAGGTTCACACATTAGAGATCATTGTTGTAACTGTTGTTGTAACTGGCTACTAGAATAATCAATCTTCTACATATGTGGTTAACTCAAAGATGACTACCACATTCCTTATCTGGGACACATTGGTCAGTTTTCAGGAGTGGACAAACAAGGGTCATTTTTTATTTCATAGTTGTGGAAGTTTCAATCTGTGATTGGTTGGCCCTATTGCTTCTACCTCTGGTGGTATAGCATGGTGGGGATGTCTTAAGGAGGAAAGCCACTTTCTGTATAACCAGGAAGAGAAAGAGAGGAACAGGAAATGGGCTGGGGTCACACTACATCCATCAAAGCCCTGTCCTCAGAGATCAGGAAATAGCCTGCTGAAGGCAACTTCTTTTCTTCATCTCATTCTTTTTATCCTCTTAAAAGTGTTTGAAAGAGTGATTCTTGTAATGGTGGGACTGGGAAAAGAGGAGGGAGGGGGCCGTGATCGGGATGCAAAGTGAACAAAAATTTCAAGTGTTCAAGGGAGAAGATGTGAAGACAAAAAGAGCATTCTTTGGCAATTATGTGCATGCATAGGATGTATTTTGATCGTGGTCACCTTACATCACCCTTCCTTATCCCCTTGCACTGCCTCCTTCTGCCCAGCAAGGTCCTGTTATGACCCACCGAGTTTAATTGCATTTGCTTATATGAATATGGGGTGTAGCATGATTATTCACTGGAGCTGGGGCACCTGGCCAGTAGCCACTGAAGGAACTTTCCTTCTCTCAGCAGCCATTAACTTCCAGTAGATGCTGAGGGAAGGGTGAAGTCTGGGGATCTCCTTTCCCATCTATGATGTGATGCTGATAAAGTCTGATTTCTTAACTTTCTACTATTTCCTAATAGCTCCAAACTGGGGACCAGTCCTGTAACACAGGGACCGTTAGGGGATGCATCAGATCCAAATTACATAAAGGCTGTCTGAAGAAATGGCTCAGGACTTGAGAGGAATGGCTGCTTTGCAAAGGGCCGAGGTTCAATTCCCAGTACCTACATGGCAGTTCATAACAGTATGTAACTCCAGTCCCAGAAGATTTGATGCTCTTTTCTTGCTTCCTTGGATATCCAGCACACACGTGGTACATATACATATACATATACATATACATATACATATACATATACATATACATATACATATACATATATGTGTGTGTGTGTGTGTGTGTGTGTATGTATATGCAGGAAAAACACCCAACACCCACAGACATAAATAAAAATTATTTTTTAAATTTTATATATTATAGAAAAAACATTCCCATCATGTAGTACCACTAGAGATCAAGGCAATAGGGCCAATCAATCCCAGATTGAAATATAAATTATAGAAAGATCTATGAACAACTGGAAAAGTCAGTTCTCACTCAGTAGTAGTCAGTTCTCTAGCTTCATTTCATTCTGGTTCTTTCTTGTATGAGTGTGCCCCAACCACACTGGCTGCCTTCTAGTTCTCTGCATATGCCAAGCTCCGTTGGGTTTTTACACAGGGGATCTTCTCTTTAGGGGTATGGTCTGCTTTTCCATATTGAGGGACATACTCTTCATGGCTTCTTCCTTTTTACCTTCATAACTCATTTTTCCAGAGCATTACTTCCCCAAGGACGTGTTCCCTGATCATCCATCTAAACAAGTCCCTTGAGGATGCTCTTGTACCTTATCCTATCTTTGCTGTTCACAAGACTCAACAGAATGTAGAGTTCCATGGCTACCTATTCATTTGTTTATTTGACCTTCTTTAAACTTTATTATCTTCCTGCTAGTCACTCAGAAGATCAACCTAGGGAAAGAACTCTTCTGTTTAAGTATAATTTTTACTACATTTAGTGTGTGTGTGTGTGTGTGTGTGTGTGTGTGTGTGTGTGTGTGTGTGTGAAAAGACCATGGAATTCATGTGGATTTAAGAAGACAACTTGTTGTTTCCTTTCATTTTGTAGATCTACAAAGTGAACTTAGGTCAAGCTTGGTGGCAAGTGTCTTTACACACTTTTGTTTATTTTTAAATACTTTTTTTATGTGTTATAATGAGAAGTCTTAACAGAGAAAAAGAATTGTAGAGCACAACTTCATGACACCAAACCTGTACCACATGACTAATATTCAGCTACATGATCTTTATCCCATATTGGTACATTTCCTCCTCATCGTCATCACACCACTCTACCCAGCTTATTCCTTAGTAAATTTCAAATTGAGATGAACAAAACAGAATACTTTCCCCTTAAATATGTGAGCCTGCAAATTACTATTAAGCAGAGTATAATATTTGCTTATGTGTCTCCATTTTTCTTGGGGTAAAATGTTCACAAGGTGAGATGTACAACTATTAACTATATACTTTGGTAAATTTAAAAGAGCCTATGTCTGCCTAAACTAAACTCCTATTGGGATAGAAACATTGTCATTCCTTTCCCAACACACGTACCATAGCTTTCCTATGCCACATGTTTGGGTATATCCAGCTCTTCCCACAGCAGCTACTATTTTGATTATTTTCACCACTGATGACATTTAGCTCCCTGGAAATTCATGTAAAGGGAATCATAGAACATGCATGCTTTTAAAGAAACCTATTTTACTCAATATTGTGTCGCACTCTTGCAAGTTGTGCCTTGAACCAATATGAACAAGTTGTTGAGTACATTCATTGCTAGGTAGTATTTCATTACATGGATATGCCACCACTTACCATGCCCAGGTTAGTGTGTGTGTGTGTGTGTGTGTGTGTGTGTGTGTGTGTGTGTGTGTGTTCTAAATAAAGAGCACTATATGGCATTTTCTTCTTAGGTTCGCTTATCTTATTCTTCATTTATTGTTAATAAATATATCATTATGACTAAAATGAACATTCTGTTACATTTTATTGTATTGCTTTTTAATAAGTATAAGCCTAATTTTTTAAAAAAAATGTTGCACCTTTTATCAAAATAGTTGTAGGAAGAGTTTGTTTTGCTATTAAGTGCACACAATTTACATATGTGGTAATGACTATTACATTAATAAATACAGAAAAGCCATATCAATATAATGAATATTTTAATCCTTTCTCGTCACACTAGTGAGGTGTATCCCTTCACATATCGCTTAAGTTCCATGAGCTTACAATTTTGTTTTGTGTAGGAATAATGAAATGTAGCTTTGACAGTAGCAGAAATCAGTGACAGCAGGTAGGGGGGACTTTCAGATACAAATGACATCTCTCATTTAAAGTGAATGGTCTCTGCTCTATTGTCTCTTTCTGTCTTCTTCCCCTTACTGTAGAATGCTGGCCCACATAGATGGGTCCAGTGAAACTTAGGCACAGGGGGGATTTGTGAAGGCGAAAGAACAAGAAGCACTTGAGTTGACCATTTGTCTCATTCAAAGTCAGATTAATGCTTCTGTGTAAGGCTGGCATTTATATAATTGACTTCTCCGTTTTCTCCCCTTCAAATATAACATCTAGATTTGTCTGATTTTTAAGCTGGGTTATTTGAATGTCAAACTTTCGATAACACTTTAATAGAGGTGTCCATTAACCCGTGTTAAATTAGAGCATAGCGTCTCTGGAAATACATGTGACATCCACATGAATACCAAATGCCTTCATTAGGTGCCGCACTTCCACACTGAATACCAAATGCGCAGCCCGACTCAGGGTAACAGACTTCCCTCCCTCGAGTTGCCAACACATGTTTGTCTTCCTTTCACAGTACCAGTCGGTCCTGTTTGTTGTTTACGTTCAGGAGATGGGATGTGGCAATTGTAGCTTTGGCTGAAATAAACAAATGGCACTGTAATCACCAACTCGAGAGACAGAGTTGCAAGGCAGCTGTGGAAGATCACCCACAAGTCAGAAAGAGGACCCCACTTAGTATGCAAGATGAATTCTGAGTACTTCATAAAAGACGATAACTTTCTTTGACCAATGAATATATTATTTATAAGTGATTCCAATGCCTTCTTTTCCCTCTCCTTCTCTGCCAGTCTCCCCAACCCTCCATTTTCACAGTATGTTGTGGCACTTGTTCAATGATGAAGCCCCTCATGATAAATAATTTATAAAGCAATTTACAAGTACATTATTTTTAGCTATAAGACCTAGAAGAACACACATACACACACACACACACACACACACACACACACACGTACACACTATAGCTTATAAATATCAACATACTAGAAGGAGTTGGGGTAAAGCCATAGTACCAGAGTCCTCATACACAGGTCACATGAAGTTTGTGAAGGGCATGTTATAATAATCAAGAGAAAACTCACTATGAAGCTATATTTTTTTCTCCCTGGTTTGCAAGGCTTTTAGTGTGATCCTAAGACAAGATATTTCCTTTGGATAATCTAATTTGAGTATGCCCATTGAGCCAGACCCAGTGTTAAGAGTGTTCCATAAATTATCTCATTTTACCCTTCTTGTCTCTAGGGGATCTATGTTTTTATGACTGTAATTACATGGAGGGAGAAACTGAGGTGTCTCCTGACCTTCATTAGTCCCTCTTTCAACTCCCAAACTAGTTAAAACCACATGTTCAAGTACGCTTCCAACTGCTAATAGTCACAGGTATTGGTTTACTGCTGTCATGTGTCAAGCGTGTCACTGAGAGATGAGGCTCATGGGTAGATCATACATGTGTGTCAGGGATATCCAATAGAAATGGGATGCAAATGACATATAGAAGCCACACAGATAACCTCAAATCTAGTAGTCATCACATCCTTTTAAGAAAGGGGAAAAGATGAAATTAATTGCAAGGGAGTATTTTTCTTAATCCCACATAACATAACTATCTTTTAAACCTATATTTAGTGTAAACATTATTCATGAGATACCTTACACCATTTTTTGTACTATTCAAAAGGAGGTGCTCATTTTAAGCAATGGACCTGTTTCAGCTTGGACTAGGCACACACCAGGTGGCTGGCTGGTCACTGAATGTGGCTACAGGTGAAGGTGGCATATGTCTATAAGTAAAACTTGGAGGCAAATGTCTCAGATGAAACAGTGTGACATTTGCATGATAGAGTTGATCACCAGATAGGTATAAACCCTGTGTACAGGGCCATTCAAAAGTTAGGAGGGAAGGTTTTCACACCAGGGGATGTGGAGGGGACAGCAGACCGGGGCCTCACCTGAGCAGGTGGGTGTGCTCCCCACTCCAGACACTCCTCCTCTCTGAATCACTCCTTCTCTTCACTTACTGTTTTATATAAATTGAGTTATACTATGTGTGTGTGCATGAATATGTGCACATTGTGTGAATGTGTACATGACAGGGCCAGATGTAACATCAGATGGCTTATTCAATCTCTACCTTCTTCATTTAGTTTTGAGACCAGGTCTCTTAGGGAGCCCAGGGTTCACTAAGTTGGCTGGCTGGCTGGCCAACTGGTTCTAGGCATCCTCCTCCCTTTGCCTCCCCAATGCTGAGATGATGGGCATAGAGCTCCACATGTGACTGTTCAAGCAGGTGCCCAGGATTAAACTTTGAACCTCATGGTTACAAGGCAAGCACTTGATCAACTGAGTCATTTCCCCAGCTCCTAACTTGATTTCCATGTTATTCCTTAACTAATTAGCTTATCCTTAGAACTTTCTGATACTCTCATTAATAGAAGAGTGGATTAATTGTTATAGACACATTAACTCTAAATAAATATACAAATATCGACAGTGAAATTGTTAAGCTCTAGCTGTGTCTGTTTGCCTATCCATAGAGTTGGCACCTATTTTGTTTTGTTTTTTAAGAAGAAATGGAACGAGTAGGGCATTTCTGCTTTGGGCTGAGATGGGGTGGAAAAGACTGGCTGTATTCATCTCAAACAAAAACAGTTGGGAAAGATGCCCAACAGTTATAAGGTAAGAGTTTCCAAGACATGGACACAAAAGGCAACAGAAGACAGTTCTAAAGGGCTATAACAAATGAGGTGATCTCTAAGGTGGCCCCAGCTTCATCCTGCAGGGGTCATGACCCCACAGTGAGTACTTCTCTGATCACACCTAACAAATTGAGAAGCAAGATAAAACAAGACTAAACCGTTTCCAACTAATTTGGTTTCATTACAGAACAAGGATAAAGAGTATTTATAGTTCAAAAGCAAAAACAGTGTACTGTAGTATAGGAAGGAGGAGTTCAGGTGAATTAAGCTGAAGACACAGAGTTGAGTAGTTGGGAAGGTGAAGGTCCCTGGAGTTTACAGAGCAGGATACTGGAGAGTAAGAGCTAGAGCAAGAGTGAGGAAAAGAGGAGAAAGAGGGAGAGGAAGAGGAGCTTGGAGCAGGAGGAGGGGGGAGGGAGGAAGGAGGGAGAAGTGGGAGGGGGAGAGGTAGATAGCTTACAGAGGACTGGTCTCAAGCACTCAACAGAGACCAGCCATTAATGTGACCAGGGAACTAGTTATGGGTGTCCTAAACTGAGACAGACTTGATACAACGTCTCTTTCCACCAATCAGACTAGATGACTTCAGGATTCAGGGGTCATTAGGCAAAGTACACAAATGGGAACTTAACAATTAGTCATACGGAGACTGCTGCATTGATCATACCTTAACACATCTCAGAGCAAAATTTCAAGGGACTACGTACGTTTTGAACAACTTATATGAATCCCAGATTGGAACTAAAGAATATTTATAAGAATAAATAAAAATCTGGGGCTTGTTAGAAGACTTGATGCATAAAGACTATTAGGGCTGCCAAGCTACACAACCTGAGTTTGATTCCTGGGACACACATGATAGGAGAAAGGCATTCACTGACCTCCACAGGAGCACAGTGACATAAGATGCTCTCCCCACAGACATAGAAATTATATAAACAAAAATTTAATGCTTTAAAAAAAGAATAAAATCTACAACATCTAAATAAAATCAACAAGTTACTTAAATCATATCAGCGATAACCAGGCTTATAAATTAGCCAACTATGGATATAGTGGACAGAACAATCCATTTAAACCAATCTGGTTCTGATGGAAACATTGCAACAGCAAAAACGTTGGTTATGAGAACTGGGTTCCTTCACTCACAGGCTAGACCAGTCATAGGAAATCAAACTCGCCAGTCAAATGGAGAACCCTGGAGCTAGAAAGCACCCTGGAGGCGAAAAGACTTGGAATGAGATTAACTGCAGAAAAATCACCGGCGCACACTTAGACAAGGCGATGGAGACCATCCGAAGGGAACAACAGATCATCCACAAGATGTGGGATCCTGCTTCCAATCACTGCAGAGGAAAGAATTCTTCTCCACAATCCCATGAGACCAGAGAGCACAGCATCCGTCAGTAAGTCAACCCAGGCAAAGACACCTTATCAAAAGGAGATGCCCAGTAGCTTCACCCAGGAATGGAGAATGAAGCCCTAAATATTTTAGAAAGTTCATCTATAATTGTGAGTTACATATAACTGTGAGCCACCATATAGGTGCTGGAAGTTAAACCTGGCTCCT
>NC_034592.1:141780973-141781853 GCF_900095145.1 Mus pahari
CCACCATATAGGTGCTGGAAGTTAAACCTGGCTCCTCTATAAGGACAGCCAGCGTTCTAATGTGCAGAGTCATCTCCATAGCCCCTAGAACAAAGCTATATCCTCCATATGTTTAGAAACAGTGGGAAAGATGTGGAAGGTGGGGTCTCTTTCTTATGATAAGAGTTGGTGTTTTCAAGACTGGGTCCATATACCATATTAACATACTTCCTAGATCTATTTAAAACATTTAGTTTCTACACAGTTGGAAAACTCTTGGGTAGTTTGCACAAAACTGATACAGACATGACGAGTCTCCTTCACAAACTGAAAGAGGTATTTGTTTGAAATGGCACCCATGGGAGGCTCTTGGGGAGAATCCTCTCCTGGGTTCTCAAGGCCAAAGTGAGGTGTTGTTACTTTATTTTGGTGTGTCTATATATTTTTTAATCTTTCTCTTAGTGTATAAAAAGATCTGAAATGATTGTGCTTTAGCTTTAGTTTGATGCTGCCCCTATTTCCAGTCTTTTCTTTCTAGCCACATAAAGCAAGTGTCTTGCCAGCGCCTCTCCCAGTACTAAGGACAGCAGTGGACACAGCACAGTGAAGGAAAGATCGACAGGCTTTCAGGATGTCACATATGCCTTCGATACTTAGATAGCCATCATTTTAAACGTTTTTATTTAAGTTCTTAGAACAAGGGCCTGACATTGACAGGAAGTGACTGTCCTAGTAAGTTCTTGCCAACTTGTAAGATGATGACAAAAGTGATAGTGATATCACTTAGAGCCCATATTCTCTTCCAGTTCACTGCTTCAATCAAAGTCAAGCAAACATTTTCTGTCTACTACCAGGTAGAGTCATGGTAGGTGTAAGTTTATTAAAAAAAAAAAGAAAGAAA
>NC_034592.1:141781938-141800153 GCF_900095145.1 Mus pahari
AAGAAAGAAAGAAAGAAAGAAAGAAAGAAAGAAAGAAAGAAAGAAAGAAAGAAAGAGAAAGAAAGAAAGAAAACGCTCTGTGTGATCTATCTACCTTTATGAACCATGCTCTTGGCCCTAGGAACCGGCCCCCTGGAAGGGTACAATGAACCATAGAGCAGAAGATACAGTTAATAATAAATTAAAAACGTGTTTGTTGCAACTATGGATAGACCCTGCGTTCCTCTCCTCAGCCCACATGATAACTTACTGGCCCTCTCTACCCCATGGGCTTAATCGGCATCAAAGTGAAACAAATCCGATAAAACATTTCCCTGAGCTACGGGAGAGTCCGGTGATTCCCTCTCGCTCCTCTCCTCCTGCCAAGCAGCTGAGCTGAGCTGACAGAGGAACAAAGCCAGAAACATTTCAGGGATCCAATGCTTGGGCTCTTCCTGTTCTCTGTTGTCCAATGAGAACCAAGACCCCCAAACTCAACGAGGCTTGATGACAAGTGTCATTTGAACAATGACACCTTGTTGACAGTCTTGGCTACCTTTGTGGTGGCCATGCAATCTGGGACCAGTGCCACGCTCTCCAGGTATGGAGACAACTGCACACAGCAGGGGACACTAATTCATACCCACAGGGACTACCCATTGCATATAGCAGGCTGAGGAACCCTCAATAAGTGACTTTGGTCTGACGGACACTTTCTCAGGACTATGCTACAGTCTAAATTTCTGTTTCTTGCCTTCCCTGCCTTCTCCAGCATCCCCTTCTCTCTCCACAGACATTCTTTCCTTTGAAACAGATTGTAAATCTGATTCCCCCTTCTCAGAGATCCCAAATGAAACAAAGTGATATCCGTCTTTCCGATGGGGACTTGAGGAATATCTCATTCATTTTCCACATGTCCCAGAGGATATCATCCTGAGTGGCATGAGGGACAGAGATAATAAGCTTGATGTCTCTTCATGAGAGAGATGCCCTTCTGTTGAACAGCATCTTGCCCTGGCAGAGAGGGAAAACTCTTGCAGTATATAAGTCACACACTTGGAAAGCATCTGTGGCACAATACCTAAAATTTAAAAATAGACAAGAAATAAAAAGAAGTACAAGTAGAAACTGTGTCTTGAGCCTGAAACATTTGGCTAATTTTCTAGGCAAGTGATAACAAAATACCGTACACTGGGTGCCTTAGACAGCAGAAATTTCAGAGTGCCAGAGACCATATACTTTTGAGCTTACCTTTTTGCTGTGTCTCCTCATAGCTTTTCCTCTGTTTACATGTTCCAGTGTGTCTCTATGCTCAGATTTCCTCTTACAAAGCCACACTTATATTGGAATTTGCCCTAAAGGGCATATCTTAGTTTACTCTTTTAAAACCTTATCTCTAACATGATTCTGTTTTCAGAAGCTGGAAGTTAGAACATAGGCATTTGGAGGGACCACAGGTTAGGCCATAACAGTTATTCAACAATGTATTCGGTAATACAAGTAGCGTCTCAAGGGGAAAAAAAAAATCAAATTCTGAAGTTAAAAACCAAGGCCATAACTGTAGACCAGGAGTCTGAGAGGAAAGAAATGGAAGGTCACAAGAGGAAGTCTGGGGTAAAAACAGAAAGGTGGATTTTTTTAAAAATCACACTTCAGTTCATTCCCCTCCCCCTCCTGCCCCCCAGAAAGTGCAAACCATGGGGGTAGGCACTGCACAACCAAGCAGACTCCATTCCCCAGCTAGTTGGCATCAGGCAGCTTCCATGGTGAACCACCACAGACATAAGGAACACTGGCATAAAAGTGCCTGCCCTGCAGAGTTAGAAGCTCCCATGAGCAACCCAGCATGGACTCCACCAACAGTGACCAACAAGGAGCCCCCCAGTATTACACTGTTTTCTGGGGAAACCACCCAGCCATTTGTTAGCAAGGTGGCTTCGTGTGACCCTTTCTGTGCTTGGCAGTTACACAAGCAGCAGTCCTGTTTAGCAGTGACATGCTGTGAGATTTCCCCTTTGGTTTCAGGACCTCCCCCATTATGCTGAATGGGTTTATGGAATACCTGATCCATAGACATAGAACTCCACACATCATCATGCCCACAGTTGGTCATGAAGAGACTCACTTTCCCTCCAAGGAATGGGGTTTGAATGAACTGTCATCTTTATAGGTTCCTGGCATGAACAGCATTGTCTTTAAGCTGCTAAGTCTAAACTGTTTGCTTCTCAACCTGTCCACCCCCCCCCCCGGACCTTTGCCATGGCCAGCTCTGTGGCACAGTTAGACAGCACTCTGCACTTTCTCAAGCCTCCTGTCTCTCAACCCTTTCATTAGGAATCTCGTGTTAGAGGAATAGAGTGAATACAAACCCCATCCCTGCTATATGTGTCCCAAGCTTCCAGGATCCAGGGGCTACTGAATCTTGACCTCTGCCCTTTTATTACCCTGAGTGACCCTCCTTACAAGGTTAGTTGTGACTATGCCAGATGTATCAATGGAGCTGAATGCCCCCTTTCTTTAGAGAGCAAGCAATAAGATAACAACAGGTCTCAGATCACCTGATGGCTTACAAAGTTCCCAGATTCCTTCTGACATGCCTGCTATGGTTAAACTTTTGGCCCAGGGGAGATTAAAACATGTACTAATGGACACATTCAACTTATTTCTAAAAACTGGATTTTGTGATAGTAGCAGTTAGAGTCTTAGACATTAATCCTCCGTGACATCATATTTCAGGCTTCGGTAATGCGTTCCAAATGTTACGGGTCTTGAGTTTCAATGAGGCAGATAGTTTCCTTTCTAGGAAAACCAGAATACTAACGTGTCTCACTGCTACATTTTCTGTATTTTAAAGATGTTTCACTTAAGGAAAATAAACACCCAGTGGTATTAAGCATCAATCAACAGAGTCATGAAACATGTGTAGTTGGCTTATTTGCTGGGCCGACAAGCTGTCAATTAATTTGAGTCAAGCTAACCTCAAATGTTTGAGGGTTTCCAAAGAACAGTGTTTTGCCCAATTCACTATAGGAAATGACTCCCGATTCCCTTATGTTGCTCTCTAAACATAGAGATGTCTACAGACAGTAGCAAAATAAACAAACAATAAACCCTTTTCTTTACACATTCCTGAAAGCACACTCGATCAAATTTACAATTCCTGTGCCACTCTTTGTTTTCTCTTTTGCCTTGCACATTCTAGGTGCTTGCTCTAATTCTTTTGGCCACTGAGGTGTGTCCCCTGCACCTTTGTGGCTCTCGAGGTCTCCAAAGAATTGATTCTTGAGACCAGAGGGTGCTTGTTTTTGTTGTGATTCCTGTGTCACAAACAAGACAGGGCAGGGACGAAGCATTCGTTTCTGGAGTGTGTGTGTGTGTGTGTGTGTGTGTGTGTGTGTGTGTGTGTGTGTGTGTGGTGTACATGTGTGTGCACATGTGTGTCTATATGGGTATGTGTGTGTCTATATGTGTGCTATGTGTATGTGTATTGTGTGTGTATATGTATGTATATTTGTGTGTGTTAGTGTGAGTATGGGTGTGTGCTGTGTATGTGTGTGTGTTTTGTGTGTGTTCTTTAATATGTATTTGTATAGGGATATCTACCAATTGTAAACTCTAGTTTATTTTAAAAGAAGGGGATTCATGGGATGAAAGGAATCTTTGTGCTCTCCTTATTCAAGCACAAAGTAGACCATTCTAAAATACCTTTTTCATTCTCAGTATCTTTGTCTTTGCCATCTACACTACTGAGGTTTCTACATACAGGGAAGCCTGGCAGGTGAATGACTTGGGGGTTGATTTTTGTTTAAAATTGAAGAGTACACTTCTTTCTTCATGTTTGAAGCAAACGAGTAGACAGCAATTCTATTGAGGCAGTTAGCTTCAGTGACGGGGCCCTGGCTGTCTCTTCATGTTCCTGCCTCTTGCAGAAAGATTACGTTGTAATATGTATGGACAGTAGATCTTGGCCATTGTTACCTGTGGGAATCTTGCAGAGAGGGAATGAAATGGATTTAGAGGTACTTGTAAGACAGGCTCCAAGCTTTTGACGCTTTAAACAGTTCTATCTTGATCTTAAGGCCTAGTGTTCAGAAAAGCACGGTGCCGGCTTTCCTGTATTTCTCTGTCATGTTGTCTTTTGATCAAAATAATGCTAGAAGGTCACTCTCTTGATCTGGTTAGCATCAAGATAAGGTCAGGCATTAATTAATGTTGAATTACCAAAGAATTCCTATGGAAATGCATATGACATCTACATTATAGCCATAATTAGCTAATTAACCAATCAATTATAATGATTAATGTGATCGTAATGAATGTATGGCAAATGGTTATTAATTCCTAGCATTTCCAAAGTGAATACATTAATCACAGTTGAATCTACAGTATAATGTAGGTGCCTGATTGTCATTCTGAACTCTAGGTGTGATATAATAACTTACATCTGCTCACAACTTTCACAATCTATCAAGTGCTTGGTCACAGATTATCTTAGTTTTTTTTTTCTTTACAACAAACTTGTGAATCACTTGAAGAAAAGTGTATGAATAATGACCCATTGTTACTGGTTTTGCTTTCTCTAATTTAGTTAGCTGTACTCAACAATAGTTTGCAAATCTTAAATGGAAAATTCTAGAACCATTTAATAATTTTTAAATTGCATACAGTTCTGAATGGTAGGATGAAGTCTTTCCCATTCCATGATGCCCTCCCCAGGATGGAAATTGCTCCTTTGTCCAGCCTGTCTGTGATGTATGTGTCATCTGCTGTTAGTCACTCAGTGACTGTCTCAGTTAGCAGATCAGCTACCACAATTCACAGTGCTTGTGTTCAAGTTCCTCATGGGACTTAATTTTAGTGATGTCAAGTCACAAGAATAAGAGAGACACTGGCCACATTATAACAGTACACATATTGGTATAATTATTTATATTATTGTTATTATTTGTGTCTTATTGTGCTCTAATTTATAAATTTAACTTTAACACACAAATACATATACATTTACATATATATATACATACATATATATATATATATGAAATTTAGTTATATGAAATCAGTATAGCCAAAGCTTGATGCATTCAGTGGGGCTTAGTCCCTATTCTCTGGGGGCAAGACTTGGGGGAATGGCTCCTGTGCTGTTAAATATTGCTTCCATTTTATAAATGGTAAAACTGAGTTTCAGAGAAATTGGAGTTGTGTCTCAGTAGCTCATGTCTTTTTTTTTCCCATTTCTATCTTTGAATAGTTCTTCCTATAATCATAGTTGATCTTTGCAGTTCTAGACATCAGTATTTGGATTAAGGCTTCCCCATCCCCCCCCCCCAAGGCCATTTGCTGCAAAGCACTTTTGGTGTTTACTAGAGGTGATGGGAAGGGAATATTTCCTCATAGCTGAAGGAGAGAAACACTGAGTCACTTGGAAAGAAGGAACTTTGGGAGGTGACATTACCACTGTCCCCACTGTGTAGTTATATGAAGAAGCAGGGAAACACATACTTTATCATTATTCCTCTCTCACCCATTCCATTAACTACAGTTTCAAGGGCATAGTATCCAGTAGCCAGCATGTTTGTTAAAATAAATAAGTATATGGAATATACTTATTCCCAATCCAAACCAAGCAACCAATCCAAATAAAAAAAAGTCTTTTGAAATTCTGCACTGGAACTTGTCCATCACATTCTTCCCTGCTTCTATCATCCATAAGCGAAGTTTTGTTCAGTGAGTCTCACAAATGTCTAGTTTGGGTATGCTATAGAAGCATTGTTCAGGGTACACCACCCCCCAAGACTCAGCTGGCCTTGGGAACATCTGCTGCAGGATCGACATTGCTGCATGGCCTCAGCTTGGGTATCTTGCTTTTGTCTAATGCCTTGTTTTGATGAAAGGCATATGTTATGTTCAAAGACCCCTGCTCAGCTCAGCCTCTGTATGCCCTTATGTAATTAGTTTGTTTAAACTGTGTCTGATTATGTCAGGTCTTGACTGTGGCCCTAAGTACAAGGTTGTAATAGGATATACCTATTAAACAGATGTCAGCCTTTAATGGATATGTTTTGAAAAATCAATTGGAATTAAACTTTCAATAACTACTGTAGAACAAGGGAAAAAATGTGTTCCCTACACTAAACAAAGCATTGTGTTCTCTTACCAGTTTTCTGTTTTTAAGAAATATTTTGTCTTATTATTTGACTATTTTACATTTGTATATAATGCATTTTGATTATATTAATTCCACCACTGCCAATTAGCCTTTCTTATCATCTTCTCTCTGGAACCTCTCTCTCTTGTTCCCAATGTACTCAGCTCCTCCTTTCATGTCATAAGAAATATTCACTAAATTTAATTAGGATTGCTCCCATGTGCACGAATATGCAGCTATTTACTGGCTCATGCCAAGCTAACCTATGGTCACATAGCTCAAGAAGAGTGGCTCCTCCTTTCCTAGCAACTATTAATGGCTAATAGATCCTCAGCTGGGGGTGAAGCCTCATCAGTCTCCTCTTTGTCCATGCTGAAATATTGAGGGGCCTGATCTTATGCAAGCCTTATGCAGGTCACCATAATTGCCAAGTACAGGAGTGCAATGGTGATGTCACATCCGGTGATGTCATGTCCAGATGACCAGATGATGATCTCGCAGTCCTCCAAGCCATCCTCATGGCTCTTACATCCTTCCTTAACCCCTCGTCTGAGACGTTTCCTGAGCCTTGGGAAAACAATGTTTACTTGAGATGTGTATCACAGTTTATTAGAAAATTCTTTAACAATTACAGTTTTTGGTCTTCCAAGTACTGGGTAGTTTGATTTTGAGTAGAACTTAGACAACTGTACTTCTAAGTGATCCCTTGAATCTGACACTGTCTGATTAAGTCTGGCAGTTATAAGCATGGAAACAATCAGAGATGCTCAGTTAGAGACAATCAGAGGTGGTTATTTATTGAAAAATCAATTGATTACTACCATAGAGTTCTATTTTAATACACTCACTTATTGTTCAGCCATTATTATTGATTAGTTGCTTGATCCATTCTTTCCTTCACTTTTGTACCTGAGTACCTGGTAGGTATAGGTTATCAGATCTTACTCCATTAGTATATAAAATGTGACTTCCTAAGACACACTTCTACTATTAAAAATGTTTTTCATTTATTTGAGAATTAAGAGACCAAATGTTTCTTCAATGTCTGGTCCATACTGTGCATGCATGGTCTGTTTGCTTTTTTTCATTAAACATCTACTAGGAGTGGTATAGTCATAATTTTTTTGCAACCTACTTTTACTAAGGGTTCAATCTCTCCTTTATCCCACCACTTAGCAGAGGTAGTTAAAGAGAAAAGTTATTAGGATATGGGGGAAGTGGACCTGTTCAGCAATAGTTCTTTGGGAGGAAGTTCAATCGTTCTCAACAATTCAGTCCTGTAGCAAACACCAAATATGACTTAGTAGCTGCAGACCAGTCCTCTAGGCAGACACCACACACAAACCAGCAGCTACAATCCAGTCTTTTTGGCAGGCAAATACCAGGCATGAACCAGCAGCTGTAGTTCAATCCTGAAGGAACCACAAGGCTCACCAATCTGCCTGAGGTAAGGCCATTTGGAAGCAGCAAGCTGACACAGGAAACTCATGAGCAGTTCTTGGGCAAGTTTCTCTTAATGGTGGCGTTATTACAAGTTCAACTCAACAACCAATACATGCCTGTCGTTAGCAAAGAAGAGTGAGGCAGAGCAAACCAAACCAATGTTCAGTGCTCATCTCCCACTGTCTGTGGGGTCCTAATTATACTTCTTCATCATGGGTCCTTTCATATGTTTGCTATATCAAAATATCCTCTCATCCGTGTCTGCTTCAAGAAAACATTCTTTCCCATATCTGCTTTAGCAAGACATCTTTTCACCCGTGTGATCCAGGAAATCATCATTTGATATAACTAACTTTATAAAAGAAACTGGAAATCAGGGATGTTATTTTCATCTTACAGACAGCAACACTGATTTCATACAGCTCAAAACATATGCTCCCTATTTTTCAATTGGCAAATTCCAGAGGTGAGGAGATAAAGTGTATGTAAGAATAAACTGTGAAAACCAGATACGCCGGGCAGTGGTGTCACACGCCTTTAATCCCAGCACTTGGGAGGCAGAGGCAGGTGTATTTCTGAGTTCAAGACCAGCTTGGTCTATAGAGTGAGTTCCAGGACAGCCAGGGCTACACAGAGAAACCCAGTCTCGAAAAACCAAAATAAGAAAAAAAAAAAAAAAAAAAAAAAAAAAAAAAAAAAAAAAAAAAAAAACAAACAAACAAAAAAAACACTGAATACAATAGAAGGGAAAGTGGGAAAGAGCCTTGAACTCATTGGCACAGGGGGAAATTTCCTAAACAGAACTGCAATGGCTCATTCTCTAAGATCAAGAATTGATAAATGGGACCTCATGAAACTGGAAAACTTCTGTAAGGCAAAAGACTTAGCCAATAAGACAAATAGGCAACCTACAGATTGGGAAAAATAATCTTCACTAACCCAACATCCGATAGATGGCTAATACCCAAAATATATAAAGAACTCAAGAAGCTAATCACCAAAAAACCAAAGAACCCAATCAAAAAATGGGGTATAGAACTAAACAGAGAATTCACAACAGAGGACTCTCACATGGCTGAGAAACACCTAAAGAAATGTTCAAAGTCTTTAGTGATCAGAGAAATGCAAATCAAAATGACCACAAGATCCCACCTTACACCAATTAGAATGTCTAAGATCAAAACCTCAGATGACAACACATGTTGGTGAGGATGTGGAGAAAGGAACACTCCTTCATTGCTTGTGGGAATGCAAACTGGTACAACCCCTCGGGAAATTAATCTGGAAGTTCCTCAGAAAATTGGAAGTAGATCTACCCAAACGATGCCCCACCATGCCACAGGGGCACATGTTCTACTATGTTCATAGCAGCCTTGTTTGTGATAGCCAGAAGCTGGAAACAACCCAGATGTCTCACAAGAGAAGAATGGATACAGAAAATGTGTTCATTTACCCAATGGAATACTATTCAGCTATAAAGAAAAAGGGCATCCTGAGTTTTGCAGGCAAATGGATGGAACTAGAAAATATCATCCTGAGCAAAGTAATTCAGACTCCAAAGCATGGTATTTGCTCAGTAATAAGTAGATATTACCCCCCCCCCCCAAAAGTGCTGAATACCCAAGATACCCACAGAACTAAAAAAGGTCAATAAGCTGAAGGGCCCAAATGAGGATGCCTCAGTCTCACCTGGGAGAAAGAAGAAAGCAACCACAAGGGGGGAGGGAGGGGCCTGAGAGGGAAAGAGGATGGGGGGGCAGGAGGAGAGGGGAACATGATTGTATATTGGGTGGGGGGAAAGGACTGAAATCCCTGAGGGCCAGCAGAAAGAATGGAAACAGGCAACCTCAGAAAGTAGGAAGTTGGGGGAACCCTCCAGAATGTACCAGAGACCTGCGAGGTGAGAGACTCTCAGGACTCAAAGAGAGGGACCTTAGATGAAAAGCCCTACATTGGGGAGAGGGAACTTTTAGAGTCCACCTCCAGCAGAAAAACAGGTCATCAAGTGAGGGATGAGGTTGCCATTCCCCAGTCACAACTCTGACCCATAATTGTTCTTGTCTAAAAGAACTGTGGGGATGGAAATGGAGAGGAGCCTGAGGAAAAGAAGGTCCAGAGATAGGCCCAAAGTGGGATCCAGCTCAAGGGGAAGTCCCAAGACCTGACACTATTACAGAGGCTTTGGAGCACTCACAAAAATGATTGCCCTCCAAAAGACCCAACAAGCAGTTCAAAGAGTCAGAGGCAGACATTTGAACCCAATCAATAGACAGAAGCAGTTGACCCTGGAGTTGAATTAGGGAAAAGTTGAAAGAAGCTGAGGAGGAGGGCAACCCTGAAGAGGGACCAGCAGTCTCAATGAACCTGAACCTCTGAGATCCCTCAGATACTGGAACACCAACCAGGCTGCATATAAGAGCTGATATGAGGCCCCCAACACATATACATCGGAGAACTGCCAGGTCTGGCTTTAGTCGGAGAAGATGAGATGCATCTAAACCTCCAGAGACTGGAGGCCCCAGGGAGTTTAGAGGTCTGGCGGGGTGGGAGTAGGGGTGGAGACATCATCAAGGAGACAGGGGTCAAGGAGGAGGTATGGGATGCGGTATGGGGGTGGACCAGGAGGGGAATAAAATCTGGAGTTTAAAATAAATAAACAAAAAGAAAAAAAATAAAGTGTAAGTAAATAAGTAGGCAAATAAAATAATCAGTAAATCTAATAAACCAATCCTGATGAAGGACTAAAGGATTAATAAGCTAAGGTAATATTTCTAGCTGTACTGTGGAATGATGGGGAGACCATAGCTTTAGCTTAGGAAAATGAGGTGAATGGATACGTTTCTATACATTTACAGAAGTAATCCAGGAACCCAGGGATCTCACACAATTCTGACCCAGCAGTTCTCAGGCAGAGTATCAGAGCATGCATGTGGTAGGATCTGAGATAATTCTGAGCTACCAGCGAGGCTTAGAATGCGGTTAAAGAAGGCTTTCAGAAGTGTTGGATCTTAATTCTGAGATGTAGCTCGGTCACTCCAGAGTAGTCTGCAACCTTACCCCTTCTTAATAATTAAATCCCCAAATTCGACTATTCTCGCAGATTGACTCCCCGGCTCCGCTCTCCTCTTTCCAAATCCACCACTACATTTTGACATCAGTTATCTGCTGTTGACTTAACGTCTTCCAATCTCTGTCTAACAGACTAGACTCATTCTGTGCAGCTTTAACTCTCTTCTACAGTTTGACTCATCATGGTGTATGATCACAGCTGTGATCCATGGTCCCCAAGGTTACATATTCTTAGAATGGACTCCTAGGCTTCAGTGTTATCTTGTCCAGGTGTCAGTTGTACTTTGTGAATGGCACTTGAAGGAGGAAATGCTGAAAAGCTATTTAGAATGAATATAAACACAATTTGTAGAACCAAGTTGGGAAGAAGTGCAATACTCAGATCCAAATGTAATTGGATAAATTACAATAGTGATCACGCTTTACACTTTAAATGCAAAGGTTCATACACTGGCCTACTGTCCAACTGAACCCTAAGGGCTAGAAGGATGAAGCCTAACATCAACAGCACATCTGGAAAATATTCATACTGGAACTGGCATCAGTGAAATAAAGTAGTGCCTGCATTCGCTCATTAGGCAAAAGATTGTCCAGAAGTGTCATTCATGAAACAGTCATCATTTTACCGTGAAAATGATACAAAGATCAAAATGCCCAGAGATGGGCTACTGGAGAAGAGAAAAGAATATTTCATGGTCATACCTGAGAACATCTTGCAGGAGTTGGACACTACATGGACATTTCTCAGCCAGTTATTCATAAAGAAGCCTATGGAAGTAGAACTAACCCCTGAGTAATTGGACCAGAGGTCAACTCCAAGGGCCAAGTCATATGAGAGCTTGCTCAAGACAGGGATTGTCTTCTTGTGATGTAGCAGAGCAGAACCTTGCATTGAGTAACAAATGACATTCAATGTGTTTCATCTACCAGCTATGGTTCTTGGATCAAAAGAGGTAGTTCAAAGTGAAGGAAGGCTTGTCTGATATTTAGAGTGGCCACTAAAAATAAGTACATTAAAAGCAGAACCAAGGGGGGCATTTTAATCCATGCCAGCTTTTTTCTGAGAAGGATCCGATGAATAGTATCATCATTATGGGTCAGGTAGTCTCTGTCCCAGACATATAAGACTGTGCACTGTGCCCATGGTTAAGTATGAGAAGAGCGGAGACAGGGCATAAACAGGTGTGTCTGGTTCTAATAAAACCCAGAGTATATAGGGCAGGAACAGGAAAAAATTGGTCCATGGACCCAAGTAAGTCAACCCCAGTAACAACAGATTTTGTGAATGTTGAAGGTTTGCCCTAAAATGATCTTCAAAGGAGAACATAACTATAAATCTAGATTATCTCTATAGACAATAGAGTCCAGTGGGGGGTCCTCAGAAAGAACTGAGCTCCCTCCAAACTACAGGGCTCACCCCCCAAAACAGCAGCATTTACTTAGAAGTGTTTGTGTGCAGAATGTTGTCAAAACTGATGGTTGTTACGTCTCTCAGCATTTTGAAAATATAGATATGACTTCTGACAAAAGTTTCCCAACCTCTGTGCTTTTGATTAAAGCATATTTCTAACTAACTCTGGAGCCTCCGTTTGAGGTGTGGAAGCCTGCTCCTCTCTTAGACTTTAACATGCGCATTATGAATTCACTGTCAGTGTCAGCAGGCTAGTTTTTCCAATTTCACAAATGACTTTTCTTTCAGGAGCTGAAAATGTTCTCAAAACTGTCCTGAAAGCAAGTGATGCTTTCGGTCGTTGTCACCTCCATGAGGAACACGCTGCAACTTTGCTTTCTGACTTCATTCTCCTGGTGACATTTTTCACACAGGCTCTGACAGAGACAGCAATTATAAAGACATCCAGGTTGGCATTCAAGGATTCTTGAAGTTAACAAATTGTCCAGGGATAAACGACAATGAAGTTGGCAGCCTCTGCATTCCTCATGAAAATGTGTGTGCGTGAAAGGATCAGAATAAGCCTTGTGAGGAAGCTAAACTCATCTTGTTGGGGGCCGGTTGGAGTCACCCCAGGTCCGCCTTCTCTGAGGGGCCCAGAGGATTTAGGATACAGACTTCTCAACATATCTGAAGGGTCAGAGGAAAACAATGACAATACGTACTCAAGCACAATACAGCTTCTTGATTGGCTGTCAGTACTCAAGTGCAAGGAAGACATTTGATCAAATCTAATTCTTGCCTAAACCTCTGGGAATTCAGGACTAAGCCTAAAATAACAGGCAAAGTGTTGATCTATTTCAGGAAGAAGTTCTTAAAATAGGAATTGGCAGTAAAGGAGAACCACATACAGGGTAATGATACATGGAGGCATTCTTGCACCTACAAGGTTGATTCCCAGGTTGAAGAAGGGATGTTTTAATGAAGGGAGTGGCTGGGTTGCCAACCTTTTGGTCTCCTTCCATTGTTCTTCCACCTGTCTGAAGTTTAGAACTCCTGCTGTGGATGTTGCTATGTAAATCCACTTTACAAAGAAGTAAATAAGGAGATCCAGAGACTCACAACTTCTCTCCAGGTCTTACTACCAGAAGATACCATGAATAAGCCATAAATGTTGGAGACCACAGACAGCCAGTGTTGGTCTTTGCTTGGATTAGATCCGAGGGTTTGCACTAGGAAGACTGAAAAATCCCTACGTTGTAGATCTCACCCCAACAACCCGTTTCCCCTGATGATATAACAGTTCTTTAGGGTAATGACTGAGGGAGCCTTTGAAGGCCTCCTAAAGATGGTGAAACTTGTAGGGGTTCTCTTGAGTTTTCTGACTCAGTCCCTCAGCCGTACTCCCAAACACAGGTTTGGGCCATTCCTTCCTTCCTCCAGGTCCCTGCTCCTGGGTCAATTAGAAATATGAGAGAATTCTGCTAATCAATAGGAAAAGGAGAGAAGGTTAGGGCATACTGAGAAGGGAGGGGAGTGAAGATATCAGGTAGTGATGCCAGTAAGAGGTCATAGGGGTCACATAAAGAGATGAGGTATGACTGGTCTTCCATTCGGGGAAGAATGGAAGCATTTGTGAGGTGCTCACTAGGCTTGGGATTGTGTATCTGTCTTACTGGAGTGTGTCATTCTTAGGCTTATTTCAGAGATCAAGGTCAGAGTTATGGAGCCCAGAGCCAATCAGAGACAGGGTCAGGATTCAACCCAGTTTCCCCAGACTCAGAGTCAACAGCCCAGATACTGTGTAGCTGGGCCTTCATGTTTGGGCAGAGATGATCCCAAGGATATTTTCCACTTTCCTAGAAGTCAGGACTGACTAGTGACCCCGAGGGCGCCATCATGACGTTCCATTGCGTGGAAGACAGAGCTGATTGCAAGCTATCTCTGTCATGGAAAGAGAGCTAGAATGATCAGGCTGTTGGAAAATAATATGAGAGCGTATTTGTTTGTCAGACATCTAATTCCTGATCCAGAGTCTGGCACTAAAAAGGTACACAGTACGTGACACTGAATACATATTGACAATCTCACACTCAGTATTATGGCTTTGGCTTCTCTGCCACCACTCCCCTAGTTTCAGATAGCATATACCTGATTTTTTGAGATTCCCCCAACACCATAATTTGACTGTGATTCCCCAAGGCTATCTACCACTCCTCTAGTGTCAATTCATAAGTAGCCATTCAAACATCACCCACCTACTTTCTATCATGTTCCCAAGGCCTGCCAGCTACACCTGTTTGCTCTGCTATCTCCATCTGTGTGTGAGCCTAGCCATTTTCCTCTCTGTTCCTACTTCTGGGTTGCATTTAGGGAAAATATTACACAAGTTTAGACATGGCAGATTTTATGAACGTCTAATTCCAGTCTGTCTATACTCCTGAGTTTTGAGCTAACCTAACCGTGTTTCCTTCAATTCTTTTTTTTGTTAACTACTAGAGGCAGGTGTGAGGTGGATGTGGGATAAGATAAAGAATGCTTTATTGGTTGGTAGGTAGTAGATTTAGAATTTTGTATTAATGGATGACATCACCATGAGGAAGGATTAGTAATGCTGGATTGGCAGATCGTTTCCCTGGAGTCTCTGACTCATGAGTCCGGGCAAGGACCAAATGTCTGCTTGTCTGTCTAACAGTCTCCCTGCTGATGCTGCTTCCTTTGATGGTGCTCTGCTCATCCTTACCTTCTTGCCCGTTGTCTTAGATGATCAGAGTTTCCTCTCCTTTGCATGAGAACTTTTCCAGTCAGTGAAACTGGGCACTTCTCTTCAAAGCACAGATAGAAGGTTCTCTATGTCTAGACTGTGAACTCAATCTTACTGATTCGACAGCAAGCTGTCTTGGACCTCAGCCTTGTAGAATTTTCACTGCATGTTAGAATGAATACAATTGTGATTAATTCTGAAGTAAATGAAAATGTTCCTAACTAGCTAAGACAAGGGAAAGCACTACAGGTTTTATGTATATGATGCTAGAATATAAAGGATGATGCTCAAGCAGCCAGATAAACAATCAAACACTCTCCAGTATTGGAACTAGACAGAATTTGCCGTCTTCACACTCCAACGACGTCTCTTTCCTTTTGTGAACCAGTCTGCAGTGCTTTATGGATGTCAGCTTGTTATCCACCTAATAGAGTTGTCTGCATCTCAATTTCACATTCTCTGTGAAATATTTCAAGGAGATTCAACCAAAACATAGGAATGAAAAAAAAAATACAGGAAGGTCGGCTGGGAGATATCGTCATCACTCTTGTCAACTCTTAAATCATTTGATCTTTTGGAAGCTGTTGTTCAGATAGGAAACTCTGAACTCTGCAGACTTGTCCCCTAAAGAGACCGGTGCAGGTGGGGGCAGCACAAACCCAGCATGAGGGGTTTCCCTGCAGCAGCCCAGAGAGCACTTGTGAATGTGGCAGGAAATGAGATCTTAAGTCAGTGCATAAAACAATCAAATCCATCACAGCCTGGGAATGGTCCCTCATAACTCAGGGACTGTCATAGCCCTTTGTGTGCACAGAGGCAGTTGGATTGAAGAAGGAGTGACGAACTGAGTTGAGAGTCTGCTAAATCCATTCTGGCAGCCAGGAGGAATATGTTTCCAAAGCCAAGTCACATCATTTTCCTTGAGCTCATTTGACTGCAGGCAAAAGAAGCTATTGCAGAAAACAAAGAGGTGGGGGCAGGGGTGCTGGCATAATGAATATTAATGAACTTAGTCCTCTGGTTTGGGGTTGAGCTGGTACTGGTATAAAGAGAAGGTAGATAAAGAATAAATTTAAATGGATTATTCCAAGATGGAAAGTCTTATCTCCTATGCTTCACTTGTGCTAATTGTATACCTACTGTGTATATGTCCACTACTGGTCTGAGAAAGTTTGTCACTCTCCCTCTTTCCCCAGTGACATCAAAGCATGTTGCAGGGTTTATAAGCTGTTGTGTTAACTCCAGAAATTGCTTTCCTTTATAAGTGGATGGCAAAGCATCCCGGAAGATACAGCTATCTGACAACACCTCCCTCTGGCAGACATCAACTGACCCTCCTTGATGCATGTATGAGCTTGGGGTTTGTTTAAAAATGGTACCATAGAGATATGGCTTCCCAAGTAAATAGAGTGTCTTGATTTTGCCGATTTCTGGATTCCCTCTGCACATGTTTAATTATAGTCTTCCCAAACAAAGGTGCAAGTCTTAACTCTTGGGTCCTATGAAGATGACCCTATTTGGATACAATCATTTCAGTTGTAATTAAAGACGTGGCTATATGGAATTAGGGTAAATGCCAGATGTAATAACTGGCAGGTTGACATTCGTTCTGTTGCTATGGATTGTAATGCTAAGTGTGGGCCCCAAGACCTGTAGAGAGTCTGCACATAGACTCAAGTGATGCTATATGATCTTGCCCCCAAGTTATTTCTGATTGGTAAGTAAAGATGCCGACAGCCAATAGCTGGACAGAAGTGGCATAGGCAGGCTAGGGATTAGAAAAGAACCACTGGAGGTGGAGGAGCAGAAGATGAACGGAGGCAACTCATGAAAAATATAAAGGTTATGCATATCTCTTACCTAGGAACTAAATGGTTAAAGGCAGGGTAGGAACCCCAAATTAGGATTAAAATTTTCTGCAACAGTGGCATTCTTGTAAGTTCAGGAAAAATCAATAACAAAAAATACAGATATGGAGTAGAGCCAATCATATATGGTCATGAAGGTAGGCGTTCGAGTAATGGAGCTGCAAGCCAAGGAATACCAAAGACTGTTGGCAACCACCCAAAGTCAGAAAAAGGGGGAGGATGGTGTTCCCTGGAGCTGTCAGAATTTCCCTTCTTGACACTTTTGACTTCAGACATACTCATCTCCTGAACTATAAAGGGATTACGCTTCTGTTGTTTTTATTGCTTAGTGTGCTCCTGCAGCTCCAGGATGGGGTAGTGCTACAACTCCAAAGCTTGAACCTCCGTTCAGGGTGCTTAGTAGGATCTAGAATGAGGTTACAGGGATGGTCTCTCATTTCTCTGCCTTCTCCTTTTTACTATTCAACTCTTCTGGATTCAGTTTTGAGTGAAGAGGCTCATTCTGAAGTCTCCACTGTGAGTCCCTAGCATATAGCATACCTTCTAAATTTCCTTCTGGGGCTGTGGTGATGTATCACAGAGGTGGGACTTTCCCTAAACAGTCAGTGCTTGGCGAAGTCTAATTTAGCATCCCCGTAGAAACAGCTTACTGATGATTTCTTCATGTGGGGTGATGCCAAGATCTCAAAGGTAGGATGTGGGGTTCCAGAGATGGTTCAGTGGTTAAGAGAATGTTCTGCTCTTGTAGATGTGGGAAATTATTAGCCTGACAAGGCTCAAAATTACCTGAATACCTTCTTCCTATTTGTACCAGTTAGTGAGATTGTCAAGCCCAGCTCATATCAATGGAATAAGACACTGTTGCTGTGTTAGGAATAAAAGAGAGGCCGTCTTGGCCAAATGTATTTCCCAGCCCAGTTTGTGTTTTGTCACACTCTTTTGTCATAAAAAGAAATTGCCTCGCCAAATGACTTTTTGCTTTGCTCAAGTGTTGGATGACACTGGGATTATTCTTTGGTATTGGCTCAATTCTCAGCAGCCAGATCAGGTGGCTTACAATTGCCTGTAACTCCAGCTCCATAGTATTTGACACCTCTGTCCTCCAGCAGCCCCCACACCCATGTGTGTATTATATACCCTCTGCTACATGGACACATAAAGTCAACTTCAAAAAGAAATTAATGTTCAAAACCAAAAAGAAGCATCTTTGTAATGATAGATGACCAATGTGGGATAACTGTGACATCTCTCCCATTTGCAGATGATATTAACACAATTTTTCAGGAAACATTATGGCATTCTTACCAGGATCTATAGCACACCTTTATACTCTCACCTACTAATTGCATCTTCAAACAACCCCAAATGAAGACAAAACTATCCCAACAATGATGCTTCCAATGGTGAAAAGCCGGAAAGGAGCCCAACAATAGAGAAATGGCTTAGTGAATGTTTTTTTTTTTTTTTTTTTTTTTATTTATGGTGTACATATGAGTACACTTCTACCACCTGCTTTAGCCTTTGAAACTACTATAAGACACCACACTCAGCTAT
>NC_034592.1:141800184-141808767 GCF_900095145.1 Mus pahari
GGGGGGGGGGAGTGGTATATTTGTAATGATAACATGTGACTCTTTCAAAGGATGACATTAAACATGATGGAGTGACATTAAAATGCCTTCCTTAATATGATGTGAAGTAAATGGAACATGTTTTAAAAATTGCATACTATGATAACAATTACATTGATGGTGCTGACTAAGAAAAAATAGTGCTATGAATGTACCACATTTGAGTGTATGAAAGCCCTTCTTATTTTTGCTTGTGAATCCTTCTGTAATGGATTTCTGAAATTTAAAATATGTAGGGGTAGATCTTCAGAAACATTTATTTATGTGTTTTGTTTAAAAATGAAATAACCAGTCATCTAAATATTTCCACAAATTTAAAGCCAGTTGCTGTTTTATGCATCTATGTGAAGAAATTTGCCTATTTCCTGTTATGTTTAAGAAAATTGCCTTCATTTTAGGAGAGATTTGGTAATCTCATTAACAAAGTCCAAGTAACTCAGCAAATCAGTTTCTTATTGCAAAAAGGGTGTTCAGGGACCCAACGGGGCTGGTAAGCACACATGACCAAGATGGCCCCTGTCTTTTGTGCTAATGCACAAAAGGTGATCATGATGTCTGTGTCTCATTCCACTGATGGGAACTGAATTCACAGTCCTAGTGGCTACTGTTGTAAAGAGAAGGCAAAGGTTCAGGGGATACGGGCTCTTGTCATGAGAAAAAAACTTTGATAGGAAAAAAAAAGTTTCTCACATTTTAAACTATAATTGCTGGCTTTTGCTTGTATGCCCTGTTGCCTCCTGGTGCAACTAAAGGTTTATTGGAACATAGCCACATCCATTTACTTCAGGCTGGATCACAGTGGCAGGGTAGAGCAGATCGCAGAGCCCCCAAATTCAAAATAGGTTCTCTCTGGCTCTGCTTTAAAACGTTTTCCCACTCTAATTTAAAATCACCCCTTTAGGATTTCCAAGGTGCTCCCAATAGGAGAGACCTCTCTGAGATTTTGGAATGGGCACCTGACCTTCACTGAATCTGTAGATACAGACCTTTCATATTTATACTCTGGAGTATGTGACATGACTCAGTCTAGATTTGATTACAGTATTCTACATGAGGCTGGAAAGTTATGGCTCTGTATTTTAAGATTTGAATCTGGATATTCAGGCCTGTGGTCACTTTCTTCCATCCCTTCAAATATATTCTGGATAACTGCCCCACCCCCACCTCCCACATTGCCTCCCTCTACCTCATTAAAACAAAGGTTGAGGGAGTGGCGCCATTGTTCTTATCCACTCCAAGAGATACAATTGAATTTGATTAGCAATACAGCAGGAAGGTGGCTGCTTCAGAGACAGCTTTTTGTCTTACCCAAAAGCAATTCAAGTTCATTAAAATCACAATTATCTGACTCTTAATTAGGTGAGATGATAATTTAATTAACAATGCCCACTTAATTGTCGGTGGCAGGGAACTGAACCAGGCAGACTCCATGGTGACTAAGGCAGCTGGCCTTGAAATACAGGAGTAGATGGCTGTCTCCAATAGCCAGCTCAGTACTTTCTGTGTGCATGCTTGGCAATTGCAGGACCTAAGAAAAGTAGACTTGGCTCTGCTTAGAAAGTCAGAAAACCTGATCTGGCCCAGTGATGCTGGTGCACGTGGCATGGGATGGTGGAATGTGGGAAATGAAAAGCCCGGATCAGCTCCTAGAGTCCTTTGGTTCACTCATTTATTCAACCTCCCTTTCCCTGCTTAATAATTTAATTAGTCCCTCTCTTCCCACATGCACTAAAACCTCATGCTTGCTCTATGAAGTATAACATAGATGAGACAAGTATAATGTTTTATGGGTTATCAAGATGAGCATGAAGGTTAATCTTATTGTCAGCTTGGCAGGGCTGAGATATGTATTTGGGGTGTGTCTGATTCAGCAGGGAAGACCTAACACTAAGGGTGAAAAGTCAGGTCACAGGTGTGTCCCTTGGGCTGGAGGATCGTGCAGTGGGTACAAGTACACGCTGCGCAAATGTGGGGACCTGAGTTAGGATACCCAGCTCCTTCACAGAACCAAAACAAAAGCATGCGTGTGGCTGTGCAGACATCAGTGACACCAGCTTAGTGGAAGATGCTGGAGGCAGGAGCTAGGAGGACCCCTGGAGTTTTCTGACTGCCAGTCTAGTTCCAGGTTCAGAGGAAGACACTATCTTAAGGAAAATGATAGGGCAAGACACCCCAGCATCCTCTTCTGGTCTCCATATATGCATACATAAGCATATGTACCCTGCATGCATGCCACATACACAGGGGTACACACACACACACCTGAATAAAAGGAAGAAGCTTCACCAAATTCTTGAGTGGCTAGTGGGTGTGTTGTTGTTGTTGTTGTCATTGTTGTTTCTTATGCCATAGTTTGTGGACATAGGGCTTTAGCCCTTTGATCCTTCCTTATTGGCCCAAACCAGCCCTTTCCCTGGAACATCTAGGTTTGATTGACAGGAGCCAGACCATTGTTCCTTCTTTTTTTCTGAGGCTCCCAGGTTCTCGTGTTGAGTAGCTACAGGTTCCTCTTCCTCTCTAGTGTGCAGGTGATAACTATGGGGCTCTCCATTCTATGAGCATGTGAGGCAACTGTAGTGGCTATTCCTGGTTGTCAACTTGACTATATTTGAAATGAACTACAATCCAGAATTGGAAGGCTCACCAGTGAACCTAATCTGGAGGCTGGGAGATAGAAGTTTCTGGTCTGGATCTTGGTATGAAGATCTTGAGACACAGTGGTGATTGAATCCAGAAGATTAAGACAGGGAGATCTCCGAGTCCAAGATCATCTGGGATTAAAGGTGTGGTGGCACACACCTTTAATCTGGGCTACACCTTCTGCTGGGGACCATATAAAGACATTGGAAGAAGGGAGTCTGGCTCTCGCTCTTTTGCCTTCTTGCGGTGTGGGACTCAGCAACTGCTAGATCCTTGGACTTCCATTCACAGCTACTACTGAACCATTGTTGGGATTTGGACTGCAGACTGTAAGTCATCAATAAATTCCTTTACTATATAGAGACTATCTGCAAGTTCTGTGACTCTAGAGAACCCTGACTAATACAGCAACCAACTAACTCTTTACTACATATAATGCATTGGTTTTGTTCCCGTAGAGATTCTTGGCTACCACAGTCACTCAGGAACCCTCCCTTTCTCAAAAAGCAAGAGGAGGCTGACAACCATCCTGTTGATAACCCAGATGTCTTCTCTCCTCATCCGCGCCTGATGCTATGCTAAGTGCTTTCTCCCCATTATCTTAGATAGGTTTGCACCTGTCTCTGTGTTAGATATCATCAATTACATTTTACTGATGAGAGGCAATGGAGGCTTAAGGCCATCAAAGAACACATTGCTTATCAGGTTGAACAGCTAATAAAGGGCAGACCCTCTGTGCAGTACCATGTATCCTAAGAATGCCTTTGCTCCTAAGAACTAGTAGGTTGTCCCTTTGTGTAGTTCTTAACCCACATAATGATGTATGCTTCTCTTGGTGTTGGTTAAATGCTGATTTTTTTTCTGCTATTCCTCCCTTAGATGCACATATATGCATGTTTATAATTCATTAGATTCAGCCCCTTGGAGACAGATTCTTTTCTTTCTTTCTTTCTTTCTTTCTTTCTTTCTTTCTTTCTTTCTTTCTTTCTTTCTTTCTCTCTCTCTCTCTTTCTTTCTTTTTTCCTTCCTTCCTTCCTTCCTTTCTCTCTCTCTCTCTCTCTCTCTCTCTCTCTCTCTCTCTCTCTCTCTCTCTCTCTCTCATACATTACATTCTAACTACAGTTTTTCCTCCCCTCCCCCTTCCTCCCCCATTTTCTCCCTTCACCTCTTCTTTCCCCTGGAACTACTCCATTGCATTCACCTCCACCTCAGAAAAGAACAAGACTTCCAGGGGCATATGGCATCACAAGCTACAATAAGACCAGGCACATATTCTCACTCACATCAAGGCTGGACAAGGAAAATGAGGAAAAGAGTCCCAAAGACAGACAAAATATCAGAGACAGCCCAGCTCCCACTGTCAGGAATCCCACAGGAACACCAAACTATACAACCATATCATATATCCAGAGGACCTAGTTCAGACCCATACAGGCTCCTTGGATCCCTGTGAGTCCCTATGAGTCCTGGTCAGTTGATTCTGTGGACCACATTCTCATGGTATCTTTGATCCTGATGGCTCCTCCAATCCTTCCTCCCCCTCCTCTGCAGGATTCCCTAAGCTCTTCCTACTATTTGGCTCTGGGATTCTGCATCTGATCCCACCAGTTGCTGGAAGAAGTCTCCCTGGTTTCTCTGATGATAATTACAGTAGGCTCCAGTCCCAGTATATCTTGCAAGCATGATAAACTGTAGGTCAGAGATTTTGTGGCTGGATTAGTATCTCAGTCCCTTCACTTGAGACCTTGCCTGGTTATAGAAGATGGTTGGGTCAGGAGGAGCAGGTTTTTGTTAAGGTTGAAACTTTCTTTCATGCTTTCCCAGGGTCTATCATGAGAAGTATTATGTTAAATTTGTATTCTTAAAATTTGATCAAAATGGTAGGGAAAACTTCATCAGGGGCGAGGGGGACTATTGCAGTCAGTAAGGGGAGCCATCATGGGGTCTTACAGTAGACGAGAGATTGGATTCAGCTATGTGTAACAAGAACAAGTCGGGTTTAATAGCTAAGGAATGGGTGAGGTTGGTAAATGAAGAGCTGTAAGAAAAGTTTTGCCTGAGTGCCCTGACAAGAGTGCTAAGGTAACTGCTAAGAATGGGAGAAGAGGAGCATGGATTATCAAGGTGGAAGGATTTGATCACTGTGGGTTTTGCTAGAACTGGACAAAATGGCGCTATGTCCTGAGATGAAGGTCAATGCCTAAAGTCGTTGTAGCTTGGCCAGAGTGGGACTCAGGGGAGTGAAACTCAGGTTTCCTCAGAGGAGAGATTTTTTTGGAAGCTGAAGTCCTAGTGTAAGAGGTTTCACAGAGCAGGACCCTTGGCAGTGTGGTTCTGACCCGGTGGCCACATAGCAACCAACTCTCCATGTCCTCTTAGTAACTCTGGCATCGGGGTACAAGGTCCAGGCTTTGACACGCCCATCTGTCCATCCTGAAATTGGTAGCATATCATAAAATGTGCATATGTGTATATCTCCATAAGATATTCCTATAGCACTGAGTAGACTTGCCAAGGAGCCCACAGCAAATTAACAAAAGTGAATATAGACCTCCCCACGACTGTTTCTCAGAGTGGCCATCCCCCATTGCTGCTAGCTGTGTGGCTTTCTCTCCCTTTCCTCCAGCGTTGGAAATCTCAATATTCTGGCCTCTCTCTTAGAATCAGTCTCAGCTCTGCAGATTCCTGACATGCCCAAGGTTCTGGGTATTTAAGTGAATCATCCTGAACAAGAAAGTTCCCTCCGGCTGCCTGTGGCAGAGTTGAAGCAGCTGTGGTGGTAGGAGGTGCTGGATTGAAGTCTTCCTATTATTTAGGAGGGACACAAGCTTGGGACACATCCAGTGTCCTGCTGGGACTTCAGGGACTTGGAGGGAAGGGAGCCATTTGCAGCTGCAGACATGGATGGATTTCTCCCAAGGCTTTCTCCCCCAGACTTTCTTCTGTCCAGCAAATCAGCCGGATATTTCCATTGTTTTTTAACAGCAGTGGCCACTGGCAGTGTGTGGGAAATGTGAACTCTGAAGCTTGTTTGAATCACTGTGACCTGCTTTTATTCTGAGCAGCCCCTGGGGTTCTGTTTACAAGTCAGACCAGAGGCACTGGGGCCAGGTTCACCATTTCCTCTGGTTGGAAGCAGAAGGAGCACAAGTTGACCTTTCCCCTGCTTTGCTGGAGCCTTGTTAATGCTGCAGTTTGTGTGCTTTTGCTCGCTCTCTTTACAATCCCCCAGAGCTCCTGGTGGGTTTCAGCGCAGGAAACTCTTCACTGTTAAGTGGCTCTGAGGACAAGGGGCAGGAAACACACACTAGCCCTCTTCTCGGTGGCACCAAGTTCAAAGCCTGTCTAGAGGTTTGTCGATGGTAATCTTTGCCTATATGGCTGTGGGCAGTGACCTACTTGTCTAAGTCACATTTAAGCTAATGAGATAGCTAGCCCCCATCCTTGACATCCTACTGTGTGGGCCAGCTCTGGGTCCCTCAGGTTCTCTGGGAGAATGGGGTACACCAGTTGCAACCTCTCTGATGCTTTCTGTTGCTGGATTCTGTTAGATCCTGGGAAGTTCTTTTCTTCTTAGCCAGCCCTTCCCTCTCCCAAACCAGAAAATGGTATCCAACTCAGAGACATCTTGGTTACTTGGATAGTAGTTATCACGATGGATGTCTGAAAGTTCCTCCTTGTGTTTCTTTAAAAGTGATTCAGTGATGGCTTATTCTTAGGGACCTCCAAATAAAATAGATCATCACCCTTCTCCGCTGTAGTAATTTCGTGTTCAACCTTGATAGTTTTCCTTTGTCCTTGCCTTTTGCCCACATACTTCTCACGCGTAGACACTCACCATCCTGACACAGGCTGTCATTTTCCAAGCCCGACTGATGGAAATGGCTTGCCATTTTTGCTCATCTTCACTCCTGCCCACCCCAGGTCTGTTCTCTACAGAGCATTCCCAGCTGGAGGCCCTTCAGAATCTTTAGTGAATCTAGCATGGCAAGAGTCTCCTTGTGATGGAGAGCCCATGGGGCGAGGAAGCTGCTTTCCCTTTCTCCCCTGTGCTTCTATAGTCCAGCTAGACATCTTTATAGTTCCTTCCCGTCCTTGGTCAGTATCCAGCTAGTCCAGTAGATCTCATCTGTTCCTTGCGATGATTTCATTGTATTCCCTATTGGTCAGGCATAATGATTGACCACTCAGAGCCATCACAACCCCTGCTGCCCAAATACTTTTTTATACAACTGTTTAAGTAGGGCCTGTCTCCCCTGGACTATGATGATGCCCAAGATCGTAGCTCCTTAGCTCCTTCATTGATCCCTCTGCCTATCACTGTTGTGTTAAGCCTAGAAAGCATGAATGTGGACGATGATAGGTCAAGGAACAGCTTCCTATAGTTAAGGAGCTGATTGTTGAATAGGAGAGAGTGAAATTTCCTTTCCTGTTCTTGCTAAGGGAGTCTTATGGTGTGAGTGTGTGTGTGTGTGTGTGTGTGTCTGTGTGTGTGTGTCTGTGTGTCTGTGTGTGTCTGTGTGTGTCAAAAAAAAAAAAAAAAAAAAAAGGAACGCAGAAAACAAACCATGAATAGCTCAAACTTGCCTTGGGGGCTGCAGGGGCCACCAGGTCACCAAGAGCATGTGGCTTGTGCTCCGAAGCGATTAGCCCGACTTGAGTTGCATTGGATTCTGTTAAAACGTGTGCCGATTGCTGCGGAAACTGTTTGCATGTAATCAATCTTCAGCCACAGAGAGATGTCAGGACAGGAGAGCATGTCACTCTGACTGTTATAAACACCGGTTAGGGCCAGGTTTGTCCAGATGCCAGAGTGCCTGATTGCCCTTTGCCCAGGCAGGCTGCTCCTGGTGAGCCCAAGGTGCAAGCTCAAAATCTTTCATTCCTGTTCGGAGCCTGGGAGAGGGAAGCCTGCAGGGCAGGCAGCCTCCTGTTGTGGTCTTGTCTATATTGAAGGAAGATCCCACACATTGGCCCAGAGAATTTGTTGTGGGAGTCTTAGAGTATACACACGTGTCTGCTTCTCTATATTCTTCACATGTAAAATGGAATGGGACTGGTTCCAAATCACCAGATGATTTGAAGGCACATCAGGGACAGTCCATACAAAGCAATGAAATGATCCTAGGAGTGGAGCAATCATACAAATAAATGGTACCCTCAGAAAGACTCCATTGAAGATACTAGAGTTGATGGCTGGTTAGTGGCTGTCAGTTTCAGCTGACACCAAAGTCACTTGAGGGCGTTGTTAAAAATATAAAGTTCTAGCAAGCACCAATCCCTAACACTATTAATAATACTCTGTTGTTCTTGCAGATGGGAGAATGGGGAGAATGTTTTCCTTTGACAGGCTCCACCCAGCAGCTGCCTCAGACAGATACAGACGCCCACAGCCAAACAGTGGATGGAGCTTGGGGACTCTTAATGGAAGAACAGGAGGAAGGATTGTGAGCCCCAAAGGGGACAGGCACCCCACAGGAAGACCAACAGAGTCAGCTAACCTGGACTCTTGGTGGTTCTCAGAGTCTAAACTACCAGCCCAAGAATATACACAGGTCTCCCCACACATATACCCAGGTCTCCCCACACATATGTAACACATGTGCAACTGAACACCTGGAAAGGGGGCTATCCAAAAAGTTGTCGCCTGTGTGCAGGGATATGTTCTTGTAGCTGGGCTGCCTTGTCTGGCCTCAATGGGAGAGGAAGCACTCTCAGAAACTTCAAGTGCTAGGGTGGGAGGTGGGTACCCAGGGGAGCCCTGACCAGCTCAGAGAAGGGGGAGGAGGATGGGGGACAGATAATGGGATAGGGTGACCAGGGAGGGGAAGTGAGTAGAGTGTAAGGTGAGTAAGTTAATATGTACCTCTCTCTCTCTCTCTCTCTCTCTCTCTCTCTCTCTCT
>NC_034592.1:141808801-141812237 GCF_900095145.1 Mus pahari
TCTCTCTCTCTCTCTCTGTGTGTGTGTGTGTGTGTGTTTGTGTGTGTGTGTGTGTGTGTGTGTGTGTGTGTGTCTGTGTTCCCAGGCTTACTGCATCAAAGTTACCCTGAGGCTTGACTTCAGATTTTTTTCTTTATTTTTTTTCTTGGATATTTTCTTCATTTACATTTCAAATTTATCCCTTTCCCTGGTCCCTCCCCCCACACCTCGGAAACCTCCTAACCCCTGCTTCTCTGAGGGTGTTCCCCCATCCACCCACTCCCACCTCCTTGCCATTGCTTGATTCCCCTACACTTGGGCATCTATTGGGCCTTCACAGGACCAAGGGCCTCTCCTCCCATTGATGCCCAACAAGGCCATCCTCTGCTACATATGTGGCTGGACTTTAGATTTTTTTTTTTTAACCATTCATATGGTTCCACCTAGCAGTCCCATGCTGAAGCTTGGGGAAGTGCTCTTCTCACTGTGTGCAGTCCCTTCTCTTCACTTCATGATGCCCTGAGCTTCATTGCTCTACTTAAAATCAGATGGAGGAAGAAACTGGTTAACTCCAATGTTTACCTTCAAATTCATTTGCCTTTCTCAAATTAGCCATTAGCCAATCAAAACAGCGTTCTTGTTCCCTGCTTAGTCATTATATGCCCTTATATGTATGTGACCATGCACTTAAAATATAAAATAAGGAACTGCTGTGGACCCACTTCTTAAGTTTCTTATTTTATAAAGTGTGTTTCCATGTTCTCATTTTAGCTGGAAAATTTCAATTGTTAAAATGCATAAAATCTCACATATATATATATATATATATATATATATATATATATATACTGTAGCTTTATTTTTGGGATGTGTGGGTTGCTAACTAGTGTTTTCCAAATTATAAATAATATTGGGATATGTATTTTTAAACATATAGATCTTCTATATTTAGGAATTTTACTTTGAATATATTCCCAGAATTGTTATTAGTAAGCTAAATGTATGAGCTTTTTATTGTTCCGGAGATCTGTTGCCAAGTTATTTCCTGAATAAATGTTGCCAAAATAGACCCTGCCAAGACATGATTAATGCCAGTTTCATGGCCTCCTTGCCAGCACAGAGTATTAACATTTTATTTTATATTATTACTAATTTAATAGTCACATGTGGCATTCATAGCTAATTTATTTGCATCCGAAGTGTATGTTTCGCATGCACACTCCTTGAATACTATAGAAACGTCCTACATAATGGTGTTGCCCTGAATTGGATTGATATAGATTCTGTTCTTTTGAATAACATTATTGGGTTTATGTCAGGAATTGCATAGGGTAAGAAAAGTGCCCATTGTGGTCTCTCCTTAGGAACTTGTTTGATCTTAAAGGTCTTGAAAAAAGGCAAATGCTGAGATGACCTCAGAAGGAAGGTGAGCAGACCTCTCTGCCTTCTTAAGTTAGACCCTGGGATGTTAATCTCTCACCTGCCCTTTCCCATCTTCTGCATCAGCCTACTCATACCACACACCCACTTCAACCCTCCCCTTGGTACAGGGAGCTTAGATCTCATTATTTCCTTCTTTTGTTAATTATTAAAACTATAATTATTGATATAGTTATTATTACTTACTTATTAAAGCAAAATAACTTATCAGATATTATATGTAGGTAGAATGCAAGGGACCTTGTATCCAGCGGGAGAATATACCACTCATTACTGCATTCATCACTGTCTCCTAACCCCTCAGAGGGTTTGACCTCAAGGCCTTCTTTCTGTTCTAGAGTGCTTGGCTAATACATACTGTTTCTCCTCTCCTACCTGGGTCCTTCTCAGGCATCCCACCATCCATCAGAGCCCAGGCATCAGCTTTTCAGAAGGACCTCTGAGAACCATGCTACTGCTTAGCTCCCTTCTCAAATGCTTCCCACTGCTTCCCCCAGTTCTTCTTCTCCAAGGTTCTACCCATTCCACAGGATACTAATGTCACTATCTGCTAATTGTCTCCATGGGGAGTAAGCTGTGTGAGGTAGGTGTCCTGTCTAGTTTGCTCGATGGTATAGAAGGCGCCTCCTGATGTATTTATAATGACTCAAACAACTGAAAACATGGAGAGGAGTTTGTTTTTATTTCAGTGTAAGGAAGAGGCTCCTGGAGAAACTGTGGACGTTTGTTAGCTGCATTCAGTGCACACAAGGGAGCAGAGAGTGGGAAACAAAGGTTGCAGAGTTAGAATGCAGTCTACTTGGAGTGCTTTCTGAGTGTCTTTTACTAAGTCTTTGGCCACTCTGTTCCTTGATGGTCACTACCACCTAATCAGCCTTCTCTGGGGCCCTAGAACACACCCACTCCTTTTGTAGAATTGGAAGTAGCATCTTAGTACTGAGTCTTGTGGTCTCCATGGTAGGAAACCTAAATCCCCCCAATAATGTGATTATGGGTTCTGCATTGACTTTTGGAAACATTTGATGGAGGCTTTGGTGAAAGTAGAAACTGAGTCAGCTAGTAGTGTCTTTTCTTTTCTTTTCCTCTCTTTCTTTCTTCCTTTTTTTCCTTTTGTCTGTACAACTGGTATCGTTATGGAATGGTAATCTCCCCAATTAGTTCATTTCATCAAGATTTAATTGAAGGCTTTTCTTATCTGTCTCTGTGGCCTCCTTCTACCTGGAAGAATAGGGAGCAAGATGTATGTCTGATTTGGCTAGCTCCTAAGGAGGCCAGTCCATAAATAAAACATCTAGGGCTTTCTGGGGGAGGGGACAGAGGGACAGGCTCTGAGTGGGAACCAGCTGATGGATGGAGACAGGAGAGTGCTTTCTTAAGTGAAGCAGGAAACAATTTCTTCTGTGGGCTGGGCTGCAGAGCTGTCCTTTCCTGCTGGACCAGTCTGGTACTGGGGAAGGGTGAAGTCAGATGTGGGAACAGATGTGGGAACAGATGTGGCCCAGTCCCCAGGCTCACCCTCCTGTCCTGTCTGCTCCCTAAACCAGCCTTCTCTTGGAAGAAAGAAAAATGATTTATGCATCTACAAGTCTTTCCAAAGCAGGTTCTAACATATATTTTTTGTTTTAATGCAATTAACCAATAATTCTATGAGTTTTCAGCAGCTTACAAAGGAAGCTGGTCCATGCTTATCACAGTCTTTGCCTTGACTGGGTTTCAGCTCTTTGAGTATATTATGGAGTTCAAACAGAATATTAGATGCCAACTTCTCTCTCCATTGGCAGACATTGCTAAGGAATAATAACCCTACACTCAAAAGAAAAGTCTGGGCATTATAGATCCAGGAAAGCCAATTTTCACAGGTGGCACAGGAGAATTGCACTTTAGTCTTAACCCCTAGAACACAGGATTCTTTCAACTTTGAGTTGGCAGGAAGAAGAAGGAGTAGGAGTAGGAGTAGGAGAAGGAGGAGGAGGAGGAGGAGAAGGAGAAGGAGAAGGAGAAGGAGAAGGAGAAGGAG
>NC_034592.1:141812307-141821156 GCF_900095145.1 Mus pahari
AGAAGAAGAAGAAGAAGAAGAAGAAGAAGAAGAAGAAGAAGAAGAAGAAGAAGAAGAAGAAGAAGAAGAAGAAGAAGAAGAAGAAGAAGAATCCAAAAATACACATCAAAATGAACTGCTACCCCCTCAGCGATAAGACAATGTTTAGGAAATGACTATCTGATTTGACCATACCTGAAATATTGAGGGCAAGTCTTTATCAGAACAGTGCTCCCTTCCTACTGTGTGCAGGGGCTTGGATTTGGGAAAGTATGTAATGATAGATCCGAGTAGATCTCTGAAGACAGCCTCAAGCTTCAAGCCCATCAGAACCATTTAAGGTTGCAAGTGCCCATCATCAGTAAAGCAGAGGATCTCACTGTTCACATAGATGGTTTCTATGTACACAATGAAATGAAACTCACAGCATGAGTGTGGAGGACCCTGAAAATGGGGGCAGTGCTAGATGAGACACCAAGAGGTCTTTCTGTGAGGTTCTACTATCCTAAGGGGAAATGTGCAACATCTCTCTGGTGGTAGACATCAGGATGACAGGTGCCTGTAGATGAGCTGGTACCTGAGAGAGGATTTCAGGAGCCTTTTGGAAGGTACTCATTCTTTTGTTGAATGATGTTGGTTTGTGAGTGTCCTGGTAAAGCTCTGCACTGATTATAAAAGCCCTTTGGTACACTGTCTTTAAAGGCTACAGAGAAGTACTGTCATGTTTGTTTCCCATCTCTGTCTACTTTAGCATGGTCCTTGGCCTCCTTGGTTTATCACACATCCCTGTGATATACAATAGCCATGCCTTGTGCTGAGAAATAGAGAATTAGGAGTCCAAACACCCTGATTTGAGTTATGTTTTCATGACGCAGGTGGGGAATGTAGACACAGGCAGGTCTTGTCATATTTGTGCGCTTCAATGTCTGCAGCTGTTTTTCTGGACAGTGGGATCTATCCTCTCTTCTCTGGGATGCTGGGTGCCTTTCATTTTGCTGTCTTTATCTGGGTCAGCCTCATTGTACTGCAGGGCACAAAGCAAGAAATTGTGAACAAGTGGTTTCAGAAAGCTCTATGGAGAACACAGATCGTTGAGCCATGGTTCTAGGTTTCTCTGACCTCTAAGGGGAGCCTGACACTAAAATCATTGCAAGACCCATCATTACTTATTCAGAGTCACCAAACAAATGAGAAAACTTACCTGGAGCCACTGCGTAAACCAGTTAACCTCTCATACCTTGTGACACAGAGGAGCATCTTGAAATTAAGAGTCTGAAATCCTCTATGTTTGTGACTTGTATGTGGTGTGACAGATGCATGTGTGTTTGTGTGTGTGTGTGTGTGTGTGTGTGTGTGTGTGTGTGTGTGTGTNTGTGTGTGTGTGTGTGTGTGTGTGTGTGTGTGTGTGTGTGTGTGTGTGCTTATGTTCCTGAAAGTCAGAGATTGACATTTGGTATCTTCCTCAATTACTTGACTTACTTGACTTACTTCACTTTATTTTTTCATATTATTCTCTCATTGAACCTGGAGTTCTCTGAGTTGACTAAACTGGGTAGCCAGCCAGGCATCAGAGACCTTCCTGTCTGTGTCCCCAGAGCTGGAAATACAGCTCTAAATTAGCACTCCTGTCTTCCTTTTTATTGTGCATTCTGGAATCCAAACATGAGTCTTCGTGTTTGTAGGGCAAGCACTTTGTCAACTGAATCAACCCTTCAGTCCAAGAATCCCTAAAACGTTTGGGAAATGTGTATTCAATAAAAAGCTAACGGGTACCTCCCAGGTTATAAATCCATTTAAAACACACTTGAAGGAAGCATTAAAAAAACACTAATAAAGCAGGCTCTGAGGTCAGGGAGGAATAAAATCTCTTAGACACCCCCAAACCCAAAGGGTTAATTCTCCCTTATGGCTGAAGAAATGCCAACAAGCCTTTGGCAGCCTCCCTCCTCCTTTATATAACACTTTCAAAAGCTGAAGCTGGGATCGGCCAGTAATGCTTTTAATTTGTGTGTGGTTGGGAGGAGGCCAGGATTTAATCGAAATCATTAGAATGGCTTTGCTTGGAGTAGCTGTGCAGTAGAGCTGGGCAGCCAGGTAGCAGTGGAATAATTAAAAGAAATATCTAAGGTCATCATCGTTACTTGAGTTGGTCCAGACACAGGTTTAGGAGTGAAAAGGGTGGAATTCAACAATGTTTCCTTTGCTGAAATAAAATTTGTGCGCACTTACTATGCTATTACACCCTAATTTTCTCTCTTCCCCTTCACCTAATAAAAGCAGCCAGGGCTCCCTTATTTGCTTAACAGAGTGGGGGCAGAGCTCTGGGAACCTGCTGTTCCCCAGCCAACCCAGGTGTTCAAGGTTCCTACTCTTATTCTGTCCCAGACTGTGGGTGGTCTGAGCTGTCCCACCTTCCCAAATTACACATCTGCACACAGCTGGGCAGAGAACATTCCACCTGCCCTGTCTTCCCAGAATAGCAGGACAGTGGAGGTGTAAGTCCTCAGAGCCCTGTCCTTGAGCAAAACTATGGAATATCATGCATAGACCTTAGAGTTTTTTGTACTTGCCCTCATCTTCCTTGGGAGGAGCATGTGTTCCAAGACCCCACATGACAGATGGTCAAGATTAGAAATCATGTCCCCAAAAGACTGAATAATTCAGGTAAAGAAGAGTCCATCTGTGTAGCAAGGAATCCACCTGACTTATTTATGTGTTCTAAACACTTACGTGTATCATGGGACCAAGCATATGCCAGACCAGTTTATTCACTCAATCAACAAGGTTCATTTACAACTACCAATCACCCAATGGCTTCCTTTCCTGAAACATTTTAAGACCCTGTGCTGGGGTTTGTCGCAAAGAAGAAAGGAAGAGGTGAGGCTCATTTGTGGAAACTCAGCTGGTGAGGGCTGGGCTGAAAGGCCAGGACTCCTGTGTACAAAGGTTTGATGCAGAAGATCCCACTATTTTGTTGAACCAATAAGTCATCTTGCATTCATCTGGTGAAATGAAAACTTTAGCAGCTACCTCAGGTTTCTGTGATTCAACCCTGCTTTATGCTTCAATCTTTTATGTCTATAAAGCAGGATCCCTGCTGAAAGTGGTGTCAAAGAGGATTAGGATCATGTCTTGGAACAGACGTGACCAAAGGAGCCAGTCTTATGGTGCCTTGATTTAATGAATATTCCACCGGGGGGCGGGGAACTAAACTATATCTGACATAGGTTCTTTTGTAATCTGTTTTAGGTGTCACAAAATAGAGTTCAGAAAAATTGAACTCACAGTTAGTTCACCCACACTCACATAGGACATGAAATAGCATAATTCTGCATGAGGACAAAGCCCACACAGAAGACCCACATGGTCAGGAGAAGACGTGATTTAGTCCATAAAACAGATGACGATGGAATGAACCATGTGGGGAAGGGGTTCATCAAGGAGAGGATGGAGGTGAAGGTCCTAGCACTGTTAGAGGAAGGGATGATTGATTGAATTAAAGGTCTCTGTTTCCCTTGGAAAAGAGGGACATCTTTATGGGGTGGGGCAAATCATGAGATACCTTATATGTGTGACAAGAAAAGGTACACTGGAAGATATTTTTTGCCATTACTAACTTTGAGTTCTGTACCTGGGGGAATACCAAGTGTATTGATATAGAACTGTACAATCTACAAAACTGTGGCTCTCCCCAGCAACTTTTGACAACTCCTCTACATTTGCACTCAGTGGGTGGATTCTCTGGGACAGCTATGAAGGCCAGTTCTTTCACTGTCACCTCTTCGCATGGCTCTCTCACAAGAAGCTGGTGAACAGGTTCTATTAGATGGGGAAAAACTGGAAGATCTCTCTGAGACTTGAGACCTTGAGGAGGCATCCTGAGTTCAGTTTAGATTCAAGGAGTTAAGGATTAAGTTCAACCTCTTAAGGGGAAGAACTCTAAAGACCTAAGAATGACGCATGAGTATAGGGAAGTTAGAGTCTCTGAGGCTTTTCTCGTCATCTGTCATGGGAAGGAGGCCAAGAGCAAGAAGCATACCTAAAAAATATGGTTAGGGGAGGTAGGACAGAGGACTCAAGGACTCAGATTCTTGTTTGATCAAGCAACTGATTGTGTGTGTGTGTATGTATATACATATATACATCATACACACATATACACATACACACATATACACACATATATGCATATGCACACACACACACACACACACACACACACACACACACACACACACACACCCTGCCTATAAATGCTCAAGTCTGGATGTCTGGACTCTAGAAGAAGACCATGGACTGTAGGAGGCCATGGATCATGACCTATACTTGACCCGGCCTGTTTTTATATATAGGGACTCACCTTTAGTACATGGTGCCAAGATCTAAACCCCACATCCTACTTCCTGTCGGTGTCATTAATTCAAAAAGACTACTGAAAACCTGACTACTGAAAATGTGACTCCTATTTAGACCTCTGGGGAAAAGACACGTGTGCAAGTCTCTCTCTTGATAGCTGTCTCAGTCTTCACAGAGAGTCATTCCTGGGATGGATGTGTTTGCCATGACAGGCCAGGCATGCCAGGGCTGAGGTTGAATGGATAACCTTGACAATAAAGATCAAGTTTGGTTTTCAGGAAGACAGATTCTTTTACTTACTGAGAGCTAGTAAGATTCCTCGACTTTAGACATTAACTCTTTTTTTAAAAATTTTTATAAAAATGTATTATATTTTGTGTGTATGTGTGCTGTGCCTGCATGCAGATCTGTATACTGTGTGCATATCTGGGCATCAGATCCTGTAGAACATGAGTTCATGATGTTTGTGACTTACCACGTGAATGCTGGGAATCAAACCTTGTCCTTTGCAAGAGCCAAGAGTGCTTTTAACTCCTGAGATGTCTTTCTAGCCCTAAGCATTAACTTTTAGCTAATATTCAAGATAGAAATGCGGATGACCAAGGGGCCTCTCTTCCCAGTGATGGCCAATTAGGGAAGGCCTGGGCCAAGTAGTGGAAGTGGGTGGGTAGGGGAGCAGGGGCGGGGGGGGGTGTATAGGGAACTTTCGGGATAGCATTTGAAATGTAAATAAAGAAAATAATAATAAAAAAAAGAAGAAGAAAAAAAATTCAAAAAAAAAAAAAAAAGAGAGAGAAAGAAATACGGATGAAAGTCATGCCTCTCAAAGGGCAAGGCATAGGAGCAAGAGTGACACATCCAGTGGATCCTTGTGGGAAGCTCTGAATTTAACTAAGGAAAGTAATGCCCAAATCCCAGGACAGCAGCCATCCCTCAGGTGGTGACAGGCCAAGCCAGGGGCTTCCTATCTGCTGCTAGATGGTTCCATCTATAGAGGAGATTGGAATGTGTTTTTCTCATGCGTTGTGGATCTGGCCCCCATGCTATCCTATCACCATTGTACATTTTAATTACATTAGCATTTTAATATGCACTGAAACTAAATAGTACAAAGGCCAACATTATATATTAACATTGCTAATGCTCCCTTAAGATTAAAATCATTACTGTGTTTTGGTCTATGTGTGCATGTTCCTGTGTAGATTCCCATATATTCAGGTACATGAGTATAGAAGCCAGAAGATAAGCTTGGGTGTCATTCCTGAGGATATGCCCACCTCGTTTTGTGAGACAGACTCTTACTGGCATAGTGACCACTGATTCAGCTAGATTAACTTTCTAGTGCCAAGTATTTGCTTTTGTCTTCCAATCCCATGGATTACATGAACAAGCCATCATGGTTGGCATATATAATCTATCTATCTATCTATCTATCTATCTATCTATCTATCTATCTATCTATCTATCTATCTATCTATCTATTTCCCTCCCTCCCTTCCACCCTCCCACCCTCCCTCCCTCTTTTCTTTCTTTCTTTCTTTCTTTCTTTCTTTCTTTCTTTCTTTCTTTCTTTCTTTCTTTCTTTCTTTCTTCTTTCTTTCTTTCTTTCTTTCTTTCTTTCTTTCTTCCTTTCTTTCTTTTCTAAATCTAACTTATGTCATCATTTATTTTTGTTTGTGTTTGTATGTGTATTGATGCATGTATGCCAAGGTAAACATGGAGAGATCAGAAGACAAACCCCTGAAGGAGTCAACTCTCTCCTTCTACCATGTGGATCCCGTGAATTGAATTCATGTGCTTAAGCTTGGCAGCAATGTCTTTACCCTTTGAGCCATCTTGCCACCCTGAACTCAACTGTTTTAATAATGTGGATTCTGGAGATCAGACTCAGGTCACTGTGCTTGCATGGCACATTCTTTAATGACCGAACCATCTCTCCAGCCTCAAGACTAAACTCTTAACACAATTGTTTTTGTTTACAAGTCAGATTCTGTGAGATTGGCCTAGCGTGTTAAAAATACCTTGGGTAGCACAGGCCTAAAACTTCCTGATTTCCTCAGATCCCTGCTATAAGATTTTCATCCTTACCCTTTGTAGCATATGTTGTCATGGGCCATTCACGTTTTCTGAATCTTACCATGTGTTGCTGCTCTTTTATGCAGGCTGCAAAAGAGGAAGGATCAACATCATCCCTACCATAGATAGCACTCAATTAACCTTGACGCATGCAGCTCCTGGTTACTGGGTGGATCCCCTCACCTCCCCTGAGCTCCCAGCAGCCCTAAGCTTCAGCTCTCCACAGTGGAAGGTATGTAGGTTTATTACCCTTTATTGACTTCTTTCCTCCCTCTTTCTCGCTGATCTCCTTCTCTTTTTTCCTCTGCTTCTGAGAAGACCCCAAGAAGACATCTTCAAAATCAGATTCAACTGTCTAAATCCTGGCTTCCTTCCTGGCTCATCACTATTTCATATTGCTTGGGATCCATTTCATCTTCAAGATATGAATGAACAATTGGTGTGGTCTAGCCTTACTTTTGTGAGCTTGCCAAGAGATGGTCCATGAATCCATGCATCTCTCTAGAATTTTTTTTAGCTCTGTGAATGGATGTTGGGTGACTGTGGGATATGAACATTTAAGAATGGGCAAGCACTCCAACTGGAAGACACTGGAGAGGGATAACAATGTTGTCTGGTCCCAGATAGGAGAGGGCAAGGGTCAGGTAAGGAATGGGGAGGACACAATGTCCTCTTCTGGACAGTTTACTGACATCCTGGAGGAAGAATCACATTGCAGAGAGACTGGCCTCACTTGGCCTAGCCCAGAGAATGGGCACATGTATAAAGCTCTGGGACAGGTTCCCGTGCTGCTTGGTTTCTGCTGCTCCTACCTTCTAGCTCTTGCATTGGCCATTGCTGTCCCCTTCCTCAGAAAAGCTAGAGTCAGTCTTTGTCTCCTGCAAACTCTAAATCTCTGTACTGCTCTCCGTGAGTTACATTCTGGCTAGCCTACCTCTGGTTCTTCCAGGGACATCTGGTAAACTCATTTTCTTCAATGCCTTATCTCCAGGGCTGAGCGCAAGTGTCAGGAAAGGAATGGGCTAGACACAGTGTGTTCTTCTGGACAGATGTAATTCTCAATCACCCTCTTACCAAGTCTCCTGAGGTTCCTTCCTACTCAAGGGTCTCTGCTGAAGACTTCGCCTGGTGTCTAAGGATGTGTCTCATCCTGCTGTCCCGTTCATCCATCCCCAACCCAAGTCACATGTGACACAAGGGTAGATACTCTTCATTCCTTCCTCTCCACTTCTGCTTTGCTTTCTTCGTTGTGCTGAACATACCTTTATTCTCTCAGTCTGTATCTGATACTATGTGTCAAATTCTGGGACAGTCCCACAGTAGGAGAGAGTATGAACGTTCACAAATCAATCCAGAGAAAAATCTTAAGGTAATTATGACAGATGGAAGAAAATCAAATAAAAACATGTTAGCATGGCACTAAAAATTTGTAAAGAAGGTTTATTTTTGGAATTTGTTTTCTTTCAGAGAGTGTTGATTTTTATATTTTTATTTATGCATGCACATGTGTGGGTATGTGGGTATGTGTGTGCCAATGCAGTCCAATCGGAGGCCAGTAGAAGGACGTCTGGGAGCTGGTGTTACAGGCTGTTAGAAGCTGCCAAAGGTGGGTGCTGGAACCAATCTTGGGTCCTATGAAAGAGCAGCAAGAGCTATTAACTGCTGAGTTATCTCTAGCCCCTGGTTTCGGAATCTCTAAAATAAAGAAAGTCACATGTTAAGGAGTTAATTAGTAGAGAGTGGTTAAAGATCAGTGAAGTCATATGCAAAAGTACAAATTAAGGAACTACTTATAATCAATACAATGTGTCTTTTATTATATACACATATTTTTTCATAATAAAATATTAAAGTACAATTAAAAGCTAAGTAGAAAAGACTAATAAATATTTTACTAAGGAAGAAACATAATTAGACTAGTAAAATAAAAATATTTTGAAATAATATAAATTGAAACAGTCATATCTTTTTTTGTAGAGAGCAAATTAGAAAGCTAGTAACTGATTGGTAATAAGATGGAGTGGAAATGTCACATTTTCAGAATCAACTTGCTCACATTTGTCAAAAAGATTGAAAGTCACTAACCAGCCACCTGCAGAGAGGTGTCCTAAAACACGTTAAAGCAGAGATAACTCAAAAACATTCAAGCTTCCACAAGAGTTACAAAGACTCGATGAATGCAACCAAAGCATGATATTTGGCTGAGGAATTAAAGTGCCAGAGTAGCAAGGAAATGAGCCTTGATTTAACACAGGTTAAAAAACAAAATGAAACAAAACCACGTGAGCTGCCTCCACATAACTTGTTGTCCCAAATACACAGAAATGAGCAACACACACACATACACACACACACACACACACACACACACACACACACACACACACACACACACACGGTGAAAACTGCATCATAGAGAGAAACTTACCCAAAGTGAG
>NC_034592.1:141821678-141823961 GCF_900095145.1 Mus pahari
TCTGTCTTTTTATCTGTCTCTGTCTCTCTGTGTCTGTTTCTTTGTGTGTGTGTGTGTGTGTGTGTGTTTGTGTGCAGCTGCATGGATGCCACAGTAGCAATAAATAGTCCCCAGGCTGTCAGTGGGTCTCTTCCATCTTGTTTTAGACAAGTTTCCTTACTATTTTCTCACTGTGTGTGTGTGTATGTGTGTGTGTGTGTAGGTGTGTATGCTAGGTGGCAGTCAAGCTTCCTGGGGGCCCCCCCTGTCCTATCTCCCATCTCCCAGAAGGAGTGCTGCCACTAAAGATGCTTGTAACACGTTGTCAACTTTTACACGGGTTTTGGGGACTTGAAGTCAGGTCATCACATGCTCTGAGCGCTTTTATACATTAAGCCATTCCACAGCCCCCGGCTCCTACTATCTATGAAGTGGTTTAGCTGTCACACCTTCAACATCACTCAGCCTGGCATCTCCTGTTGGACAGTAGTTTATTGGATAGGAGAGACCGCATCATGCCCAGACCACTAATGTTTCCAAGCCTCAGCTCTTTCCAGGGACCACTGGTACAGAACTGATAGTCATGTTTAAGCATTAAGTGTCTCAATTAATATAAAGAACTGTTCATGCACCTGGCACATTACAGGCACTTGGTTAAGGACAATGACGTTAGGGTCAGGCTGACATGGATTCGAGTGCTGACTCAGAGATTTATAGTGACAGGATTTTGGAAACTCTCCACAGCCCCATTGAGCCTTAACTTTCGCCTCTTGTTAACTGAGAATCATAATGGCAACTGTTAGCAAGCTGCTGTGGTGTGGCCTGTCAGAAGCACTTAGCTTGGCTCCTGGGCCCTGGGAGTGTTTGGTAAGTGGTTGATGTGATGTTCCTGCTTGTAACAGTAGCAGCAGTGGTAACAGTAGTCGGAGTATTATTATTCCTGGAGGCTTTCTTCTCCTGCTTTCCTGATTGTGCATGCATCGTTTCAAGCACCGATTTTTTTGTTTATTGGAGTCCTTGCGCTAAATCCATCCCAAACCGTTCACAACTGGTACTCAGTCTGAAATCTTAAGTGAAGCATGGCATTCGGTTTCTGAGTATCAGAAATGTCAACTCGGCTTTGTTTGTTTGTTTGTTTTTTGTTTGTTTTATCATTTAGGAGCTTCTCAGACAACAGCTCGCGTGTAGCAGTTCTCTGTATTAGGCAACAGTGGCCATTGTGTGGCTGCAATGAGCCAGACACCTGCGCATTTAATACTGAGACCATGCATTTTGTTGGATAAACTCTGAAATGGAATAGCACCTGGTAACTATTTTTTCCTACTAAGTATCCGGGGAAATTCTGCTGATGCATCTGGGTTCCAGAAGAGACCATGAGCTCCCGGGGTGGGGAGAGCAACGGTATTTCCATTTATTCCAATTATTTTCATTTAGCTACCCGTTAGAATGAGGCAGCTTTGTGCAGCTGAGGGTGACTTCAAACTTGAGATCCTTTTGCCTCTATCTACGAGCCGAGACTCTAATAGGTCTGAGCCACTGTGTCCAGTTTTATGCAGTGCTGGGAATTGAATTGAGGAATTTTTGGATGCTATGCAAACCTTCTACCTAACTGAGCTACATCACCAACCCAAATTTTTTTATTTATTTGTAATTAGCAATAATTACATATATTTATAAGCAAGTGTGGTAGTTAGTGTCAATTGTCAAACTGATAGAATGTAGAATTTTCTTGAAGATGGACATGCCTGGGTGGCATTGTCTTGATTGTGTTAATTCAGGTGGGAAAGGTGGTCTCCCATGGGCACATGGGATCCTGGACTGTATCAGTAGAGAAAGGGAGTTGAGCAGCAGTGTGCGTTTGTTCATCTTTCTCTGCTTCATGACTGTGGTTATAACATGATCATTGCCCTTGAGTTTCTACCTCCTTGGCTCCCCATCACGCTAGACCGTACCCTGGAACTAGGAGACAAAAGAAACTCTTTCTCACTTTGGTTGCTTAGTCAGGGTATTTCATCACAGCAACAGGAGAGATAACTAAGTCAGGTCCAAGTTCCACATCATAGAAATGTTTAATCAAGCTAGGTAACATAACCATCAACTCACCAACTTACTGTTTTTGTGGTTTCCATGTTAAAATATACTTAAACAATTTTGAAATGTATAATGCACTACTAACTGTGATTATTCAGTGCGTAGCATCAATCTGTGTCTTGAAAGTCTTGTTAATACCTAGAGCACAAGTGAGTTCAGTTCTTTCTCCCTCCTTCCTTCCCTCCCTCCCTCCCTCCCTCCCTCCCTCCCTCC
>NC_034592.1:141824008-141846788 GCF_900095145.1 Mus pahari
TCCCTCCCTTATTTCTTCCCACCCTTCCTCCCTCTCTCCCTCTCCCTGTCCATCTACCTCTCCCTCTCCCCCTCTCTCTCCCTCTTTCCCTTTTCACAGTTCTCAATCTCCCAATCCCTCATCCCAGGTTTCCTCCATTTAACCTTAACCCTGTGGCCAGCTATGGCAATGACGAGATATGGAATTTTGCTGCACTCTGACAGTCGCAGTCTCCTGATTGTTCTTCCAGCTCTCTTTTCTACCTGTTGACCAATAGGACCATCCAAAGCTGTATTTAAGAATTGTCTGGGCAAACGAGATTGCCTTTCTCAGGAAGGGTGGGCTTGGATTATGGCTTCTCAACAGTTTGTTTTTTCACTCACATCTTGTCTTGCTTTCCACGTGTCCCTTGGTTTCCATGTCTCCTTTGTCAATTCACGTGATAGTGGTTGGGGATCCTGGACAAAAAGATTGGTGCCTTCTGCTCAGGTCATAAAGGCACATGGGAATACTATTAAGCTATGTTTCCACCTACAGGAAATGGCATTTTTAGCCTCTGTTACCTAGACCCTTTACTATGGGCCCTACCATCTTTACCTAGAATAGAATGATTACAGCACTCCCCACATTTGAGGCCAACTCTTTTGTCAGCTGCAGCAGCAGCAGCAGGTTTATTATTCTCTCCTAAGAGGGAGGGCTGGAGCTGGTTCAAGCAGTCTACTACCAATGGCCAGCAGGAGAAAAAAAATCATTAGAAAATCAATTCTTACTTAATTGAAGAGTCTTCCCCTGAGTGGAAACGGAGTGGGATTTATTACCTCAGTTGCCACACAGCCTGGGTGGTGACTGCATTTTCACTTGTCTTAAGTTCCTTGGAGAGAGGAGATATCCCACACACCCAGGCTCAGGAGCATAGGTGACACTGGAGGATCTGAGAGGGACAAGGAAAGCAATCACCTGTGTGGTGAACACACTTGGAATATGAGCAAAAGTTGCCTTGCCAAATGATGATGAGAACAAGGTCCTAAACTAAGGTACACCATGTATCCTCTTCTTATAGGCTACTGGAATTATTCCCTTCCATCCTGCAATACACACATAGAGCACCTGCTATTGTCTATGACATTGGGACTCCATGATCCTCGCATTTGCTTGGAGGAGTCTGGAGTTTTCCCAAGTTATAGGCACCAACCTAAGGCCCTGACACCCTTGTAATGGTGAACAAAATAGTGGTTTATACAGAAACCAAACACCAGGAACTTGAGCAGGCAAGGATCATGTAGATCACTGTAAAGGCTGTCCTCTACTCTCTGCTCCCCCGTACTGTGCCCTGGACCATGAAGGAAAGTATTTACCAATTAAGAATGAGACTCCCAGCAGCCTGAAAGATAGTATTCTTAGTCTATTTAAGGTCTTCAAACTCAAGCTCAGAGACTCCAAGGACCAGTGATTTGTTAAGAAAGACAGATGGGTTCTTAGCTGAAAGACTAGGTGAAGTATGACAACTATCAAGTGTAGTGAGTATAAACGTTGAGAAAATCAGGATTGTATGGTATGTATTTGCCTAAGGTTACTAAGACAGAGGGTCTCAATCTGTGGTACTGGGCCTTGGGATAATATTTGTTCTGTTATTTAGCCTTTGATCTCAGTTTTTGAAGCAGAGCTTGGATGATAGGAGCATCCTTTGTTTTTCAGAGCCCACTCTTCATGTGCTCATGGAAAGCCTCAAGCAGGAGGCTGGTTGCCAGGGGAAACGATCATGTCATTGGAAGGTTCAGCCTTCCACCTAATTCGTGGGAAGCAGAGTGGCTGAAAAGTTTATAGTCACTCGCCAAAGACCAAAGATGTAACCAACGATGCCTACAGGATAAGACTGTCATAAAATCCCAGAAGGGCAGAGCTTGAAGAATGGCTGACTGTGTTTGAACATGTAGAAGTGTCTGGAGAAGAACATATCAGAGAGAGCTTGGAAGTTCTATGCCCTTTCTCACATACCTGGTCCTAAGTGTGCTTCCAGTCCTGCTTGTGGGCTTTAATCTGCGGTAGCAACATTGAGAGAATTGTTTACCTGAGTTCTGTGAGTTGACCCAGTGAATTCATAAAAGTCAAGGAGATGGCTTAGGAAATTTGATTTATAACTACTTAGTCAGGAGTATAGATTACTATCTATTACTATGTTTTAATTTCAAAGGACATCTTTTTGTTTTTGTCTCTTTGTGTAGCCTTGGCTGTCTTTAGCTTTGTCTGTAGACCAGGTTGGCCTCAAAAATCACAGAAATCCATTAGCCTCTGCCTCTTGATATCGACAGGAGAATTTCTTGGTGTGTGGGAAGTACCTACTGCACACATTAAGTTACCTAGTACCTAATCTACACTGATTAGAAAAATGATTTATTTTTCTATTTCTAGCATGCTTTCTGTTCTTCCTTCTCAAATAAAGAAGGAAGACAGATAGAACACTATTTTGCTTATTTATTTTGATAGCTGTGACCTCCTGCTTCAATTCTTAGGTTCTGAGATTGTGACGTGTGCCAGCAGAAGTGTTTTTGTTTTTTTGTTTTTTTGTTTTCCTTCCCAGTCTTAGAAAACAGAAAGTTCTTATGTAGGGAAATGTGGTTCATAACCGTCCTGACTTCAGTTGGTTTGCCCTTCTTCTGTGTTGGATTCTTCACTTCCCATGTATCTGTAAGATGTTTGGAGTCCCCTTCTCAAAGGTAGTAGTCAGAGTCCTGAGCCCTTATGTCTACTGAGGCATGAAAAGCAGGTCTGCACGCCTGTGGCTCTCATCAACAGGCTGCACATCCTCTGTTGAGACTGTGTAGAAGGATGCCTGTGTCCTGTGGTAGCACGGCACATCTCCATGCTGGTGTCCTCCACAAATGACAGTTTGGGATGCCCTGCCACTGCTTGAGAAATGACTGCTCAATTCTGAACTGATCTGAAATAAAAAAAAAGGGGGGGGGGAAATGGATCACTGGGATAAATCAGATATGGGTGAACTTATCAAAGTTCAATAAACATAAAAGTGATGAATTTTGAAGTCACATAATTAACTCAGGATTACATGAGCAATAACTGAGTAATTACGCCTTTAATAATGCATTAAACTTGTCAGGAATACTTACTCATTCTGTTCAAATTTTTTAACAAGATTGCCTATAGCAAGTGACTGTAATTAGATATTGCCTCAGAAAACATCGACAGCTCCTAATTGATACCTTTTATTATAAAGCTGGATGCCAAACATTGCTGTTGAGTGGATTAAGGAATAATATGAGATGTGTTAGGATCTTAGTACCTGCTTGTAGGGATTTCATGCAAGTGGGGGAAAATAACTCTCCAATCCGGCCTGTCAATCACAACATAAAGTTGGTTCAAGTTTGCATTGGTTTGCTTTAAATTACAGCCTGACAGCAACTGCTATTGCCAGGGCTGTCAGGAAAAGAAAATAGGGGCAGAGGGGGTGGGGAATGGAGGCAGGATGTCCTCCTGCCTCCTGTTTTCCTGTGAATGGTCAGGAGAGGAGGGCTTAGGAGAACATAGATATCAAAATGAGGCCTGCCTGTGGTGTGGGAAAAGAGACTGTTTATACCTTCTGATGAGAGAGAGAGAGAGAGAGAGAGAGAGAGAGAGAGAGAGAGAGAGAGAGAGAGAGAGAGAGAGAGAGAGAGAGAGAGAGAGAGGTTTCCCCTCATTTCAAGGCTGATCTTAACAGCTTCTGTTGTAGTTTTTGTTTTATATTTTCTCTACAGCTATTTGGGACAGAACTCTAACCTCTTAGGGTGTCACAAAAGTTCCCCACTATCTGTTCATCCTCTAGGGTATCATCTTTCTATCTTTGTATGTTTTAACCTAGAACTCCTGTTAGAGGAGAAACTGAGACTCCTTAAATCCCTGCCCCTGAAGAAATAAAAAGAAGGGAAGCGTTTGCACAAAAAAGCATTTTTCAAAGGCCGGTAGGAGGCGCTTCTGATGAGAAGAGCCTTTGTGCGGCTCTGTAAGGGCTAGTAGCTTCAGTGCTCTTGTCTGCAAAATGGTCCTTTTGATGGGTGCAAGGTCAGATACGCAGGCAAGGAAATGAGAGATGTGGAGCTGTCGAAGTGATGACACAATTGGATGCTGTACAAGATGGCGAGCTGCTGAGTTAAATACTTTCAGTCCTTACACTTTGGCAAAATTATCTTCAAAATGAAAATGTGTGATATTCACGGGGTGGGAAAACATCAAAACATAAGAGAGAGCTTAATTTAATGATTATTGCAGGTGCTGGGTGTGGAATAACTATGTCGGGTGAGTATTAACGGAGACATGTGATTCATAAGCTGATATTTCTTACAGAAGATTGATTTACTCTTTTCACTTCTCAGCAAAAATCACTAAAGATATTGATGCTCTTAAAATCTCCCCATGACTGTGGTCCTATTGGAAACAGTAGCCTAGCTGGTTAAAATATAAATGGAATTTATTCAGAACGGGTATATGTATTTTCATATATTCACATTTCATGTCAGCTGAAAGTCTCACTGAAGTTAATGTTGAGAATATAAAAAATATGTACAATGCAAAAACCAAGGCAATTATCTGTTTTCAGAGAAAAAGCCATATCTTCTGAAATGCTAAAAACTATTAAAAGCAAGAGGGAAGTATTTATATAAAGGTTTTTAGCATTCATTTTAGAATTACCTTTCATTATTTTTGAGTATTTAATACATGGGTACTATTACTCTATTTACATCAGTTTTAATCCACAGTTTATCCTCTTCAGCATCTTCCTGCCCCCAAACTTCCTCTCAGCTTTATTATCTATTATTTAATTAATACTGTTGCATGTATATGAATATATATATGTATGTATGAGCACATCCTGCTGAGTCCATCTTGTCTTGCTTCTATGTATATAGGTTTAGAAATGGCCCTCACAGCAGGTACAATTAAAAGCTTACTTAGAAAGACAAACTACAAACAAAAATTAAAATGAGATGGTATCCATGACTTAAATTCAGAAACATTTACATTTTAAACATTTAAATTTAATGTAAGCTGAAATTTTAATAAAAATTTTATAGAAAAATCGGCCTAAATTCACAACTCCAGGGTATATCCAGTTGTCAGTGTGACAAGGTAGCGTGTTCTGCCTAGACTTGTGTATGTTCAAATGCACTGCCTAACATTGCAGAATGTCCTGTAGCTGCTCTATGGAACTGTTGTGAATGCTGAGCTGATTTGTGAATAACTTGAGAACTCTAAATTGGACAGGAAAAGAAGCTGAGAAGTGGATGCTCATCACCAATAGAAAATGACTGCCTCTGTCTGAAGACTCTATCACACTCCTGCATACAGGGGAGATCTGGCAAGCTAATTAATCTCTCTCTCTCTCTCTCTCTCTCTCTCTCTCTCTCTCTCTCTCTCTCTCTCTCTCTCTCTCTCTCTCTCTCTCTCTCTCTCCCTCCCTCCCTCCCTCCCTCCCTCCCTTCTGAAACCCTCTTCAACTCCAGTGCAGTGACCATCTCTGACCACTTCCTAGGCAAACCTCTCAGACTTGGTACTTAACAAAGCTAATAGACTGTAAGCACGCTTATAGTTGCCTGCTGAGAAATTTTCCCCAGCTCCTTCAGAATGATGCCTGTCAGAATGGAGAGTTCTACCAGTGTAGAGCCAGGGAGATTACATGTAGCTACAGAGGATCCCTGGGGTTCTCTTGGAAGCAAACCTTTTAAGCTTTGGCCACCCAGATGGCCCTTGTAAGCAAAGATGAGTCAGCTACCATTTCTCCTGGGATTTCTTGACCAGTGTTGGCTATTTTAAATATTGCATTTGGTGTCTGTGTACACAGTGCCTCTTCATACAACTCCATCAGGGCAATGAAATATGAATTTTTAGAGACAAAAAAAGGAAGCCTGAGAACCACTGGTACTTAAACATTGGTATAGATCAGTGGTTCTCAACCTTACTAATGCTGTGACCCTTTAATACAATTCCTCATGTCATAGGGACCACAACCGTAAAATTATTTTTGTTGCTACTTCATAGTTGTAATTTTGCTACTCTTATGAATTATAATGCAAATACTTTTGGCGATAGAGGTTTGGCAAAGTGGTGGTGACCCACAGGTTGAGAGCTGCTGCTCTAGATTGAGCTGAGGGTTTGTGAGATCAAGGATCCCTGATAGTCAGAAGGACAATTAGACAGAAGGTGGGACATGCCGAGCTGAAATTTGGAGGGTTGAGACACAAAAATGATTTCTACACACTAGGATTTTATAAGCAATATCTGCCTGTTGGTACAATCCCTGCATGTCACCTTGTTGTGACCTTGGGCATCTGACTCAGGCAGCTTATGTCTCAAGTATCCCCCCATCTGTAAAACAGAGACAACCACATGCACCTGATAAGGGTACAACATGTTTTCATGGATTTATATGGAAAATATTGTTTATCCTTACATGTACAAAAACCATTTCACATATGTGTATAATAAGTAAATCACATTTATCTATTTGGCTCCACGTTTCTTCAATTTCAATAGTGTTGTTATTTTTAGCACCTGCCATCCATTTATGTCCTTAGAGGCCAAAGAAATACCGACACTTTAAATGTGAATGTTAAGCATAAAATGATTCCTCATTACAGAAGTGATCGAATATGAAATGAAAGTCCTTCTTAGAATCGCATTAGGCATCTCTCCCGCCCCTCCTCCACCTCTTCTGCTAAGCTCTCCTTCTAAACTACAGACCTGTTCCTGGGGACCTAACCCACAGCCTGGGGCTTGCCCCAATGCTGCCTGGAGTGTCCTCAGACCAGCTTGCAGGAAGGCACCAAGAGAAGAAATAGTACTTCCTTGGCCTGCTGCTAAAGGGAGCCTTCACTGCCCTCGGGCTTGTACAAATTCCTCTTCTTTGAAGAACTTCAGAATCAGACACTGTTTAATCATTAAACAGGACACCTAAGGGGAGTTAACATGCAGAAAAGCAAAGCTAATTCGAGCTCTCAGGTGACTGATTTGGAATTGTCCACTTAAACTCTGACCCTTTAATTTCTATATAAATGTATTCACGAGGAGACTTTTTTCCCCCATAACACTTTGGTTATCTCTAATCCCCAGAATAGAGGGAAGCCTTAGTTCAGTGGAGTGGGTCTCATTGTGGGGAGCCCCGCAGTGTGGATATGCAAAGACAAGCTTCCTTGGTGAGAGTGTGGATTTTCAGCGAGTGCCTGAGTTTACTTCCTCACTGGCTGCTGGCTTCCGTGGATGGTAATTCTGGCAGGACATCCTGAGTCAGGATTCTCACACCAATACCTCACCCAAGGGCTAAAGACAGAGACAGCTTTGATGTCCTCAAGAAGAGATGATCCCGGCATCTAACAGAGACAAGGAGTGCATAGGTCATCGTCCGCCAGGGTGTGAGCTGGCCCCAAACATTAGAAGTATTAATTACATCAGCTGAAGGCGGCTTTTTATCAGCCGCTTTGAATGTAGAGACACTGAATGATCAATTTCTGCTTCTCACCCCTGTACATCGTATGGGGGGGGATCAGAATCTTGATTCCGGAGTTGGCGTCTCCTGACTTGAGACTCAGCCATTTTGTATTTGTAAGCCTGTGTGTTTTGTTTGTTTCTGTGAAAGGAAGATAAGAATTGTCTTAGCGACATAAGGCTGGAGAGTCTCCAAGGGTTATGGGGCACATATGTAAGCGTGAACATGCACTTGAGTGTTCATGTGTGGGTGAGGGATCATGGTAGACAGCTGTTTCCAGTTAAGAAATAAGATCTACCCACCGACTTCTGTTCTGACCAGGATAGGAGTCTGTCTCTAAGCTAAGCAAGTGACAAGGCTTACCCTGGGGTCAAACCAAGCACTGAAGTAGGGTAATAAGATCCTGGAGGCCCTGTAAACAAAAGAACAATCCTGCCTTTTATAAGTAATAAGACTGAGGAAAACAAAGAAAAGATTAACCTGATTTAACACAACTATCCCTAGCCGCCCCCCCAAATTTTACCTCAGGGAGTGACAGGGGACAGGAAGGTTCTCTGAGACCAAGCCCACTTTTGAAAAGTTAGGGTAACCTACAGCCTCAGACCATCAGGGCTCTATACTCTGGAACTTGACGGATGTTTATGTAGTGAGGCAGCCTTGTGACCTCAGTCCTGGTGCTCAGCCTGGGCTCCGTCCTCCATCGGTAAGGAGAATCCCAGAGCCTATCAAGCCACAACATCTTCTTCCAAGTGAGTGCTGGCTCTCATTCTCTCTTGGATTCTGGGTATCTTCGGCTTGTTCCACAGGGTCTGGGGCAGGACTTTTATCATCCCGGTCTCATCAAGGTCCATTTGTAGAAGGGTCTCTTTCAGAGCTGTGGGTCCTTGCCAGTCTGTGTACAGAGGCTATCTGTGGAGGTCTCTGGCCGGGCCAGGCAGGAGGGTTCAAGCGAAGGGGAAAGGGCACAAGCAGGAAGGGAAATTGCCTCTGTTGCTGCCTCCACTGCTGCTGCCTCCGCTGCTACTGCTGCTGCTGCTGCCTCCGCTGCTGCTGCTGCTGCTGCTGCTGCTGCTGCGGCGGCGGCAGCGGCGGCGGCGGCGGCGGCGGCTGCTCTGAGATATTGTTCTAGAGAGCATTCTCTTTCCAGGCAGTGTTACAGCTCCTGTGACAGATGCTCTCAGATGACAGAGTAGCTCTCACACACTTTTATTTCTTCTGCATAGGATCTTATATACAGTTTTGAGTGGGTTTGGGGGTCTGACAGTAGCTGCTTCATACTGCCTTGGTCTGAAATGTTAGGGATGCCTCATCTACATGTGGTAGGTCTTGGGGACACTGCCCCTACATGACTGATGGCCACAATTCTCTCTATAGGGACCTGTGGCTATGTGCAGGGGCCTGGTGCTGGGAGCAGGTGAAACTCCGACCATCTCTTCAGGGTATCAGGGCTTCAAGCTTTAGCTCGACCTTACCAGGGGTCCTATTTCCTGTACTCCCTGTTCCCTGAAGGGAGGCATACAGTCATTCTTTCTGCTGCTTCTGTGTTCTCTGGCTTGTTTCAGCAAGGCATCTATCTATTCAATATGCTGCTCACTTCAACACATATTGGGGTTAGATAGGCAGAATTCCAGTTGTGGCATCTGAACAGTTTTTTTTTTTTTCTTTTTTTTTTTTTTAAACTCCTGTGAAATTCAATGTCTTCAGATATCAGGTGAGGATAGCGGTAGTCTTTCCTTCAAAAAATGGATGCTGCACACAGGTGAAGATGGTCCTGGAATCTTGACTCTGTATCTGGCTAAATTTGGCTTCTTGGAAATAAGTTCTCAAACGTGTGTGGGGTGTACCTTTTATAGAACTGCAGTAAGTGTGGACTGGATACCAGCTCACTCCTGAGGGAGTGGAGCAAGCTGCAGGTGGCCTTGGGTGAAGGGAAGGACAGGGCGTGTTCTTTCATCTTTTCTGGGGAAAGGACTACTTCCATATTTGTGTGTCAAAGCTCCTGCTTATGATTCTAGAGGACCTGTCCTAGTTCCCAGGAAGGTCCCTGGAGGGTGGAGATGGCAAAACTGCAGGTCATGGAGAGCTGTGCTGGACATGTGAGGCACGTGTTTCTAGAAAGGTAACTGGACTCTTATATCTGAGTGAGCCCACTCACGACAGAAGGCAAGCTCAAGCCCTGCATCCAGGGGAAGCTAGCAGGAAGAGTCTGCTCATGTCCAAGAATCAGTTAGTAGACTCAGGTGGGCCAAGTACCGAGAGCAGTAAGCTTGGGTCCTCAGAGAAATAGACTCCAAGAGGAGATTAGACACATGAGAGATTTCTTGGGGGGACCGAAGTGTAAAGTACACAGAATTAGGTGAGGAGAGGCATCAGACCATGCTGTAAACCCTGCTCCTGCCCAAAGAGAAGGTTTGGATGTGTAGAGCTTTTAGACTGTAGTGGGACTCTGCCAAAGTTCCAGGTGAGGTGACAGAAAGGTATACACTCAGGATGTTTATTACAGACATCGGAACAGGGCTGAGATTGTGCATTGACCTTGGCTGGAGAAGAGTGAGAAGAGTGGCCTGATATTAACAATGCAGAAGGTTCCAAGGGACCGTGTTTGGACGCTGTCGGTGACCCATGCTTTCTTGCGGCAGGCGCTTTGGAAGAGGCATCTGAGCATGCGCATATGGCCTCACCGTCCACCCCCACATTTACTCAAAGAACACTTGAGGAGCAGGAACAACTTACACACAGGCTGCGGTAGATAGTAAGACTGTCATGTAGACACACTGAACATTATTCTAGTCTCAAATCTGTTGCGGGAAATCTGCAGCCTTTAGGAATAAAGTCCCTATCCCTTGGATTTATTGATTTATTTTTCAACTGCAAAATTGGACGCTTCACTTGTATCTCTTTTTACTATGATCATTTTCTGTGTTTATGGATTACTTTCACAACAGAAAGCCAGTAGACACAGCCAGCCTCAGTGAAGAGCTCCAGCAAAGCAAAGAACAGTGGGAGTGCTCATTCACCCAGCATGTGTTTACTGAGGAGCCAAAGAGAGTGCTGAGCACTGCTGTTAGGTTAGTGAACAAACAATGCTGTCCTTGCTCCTCTGGACCCGCATGGAGTTGAGGATATAGAGGGAAAGATGGAGTAGTGAAATGAACAACGCAGGTATCTGCCTGAGATAAACAGCATCCAGTGTCAGGCAGCTGTCAGCAGTGGGGTCTCTGAAAGGTTCCACACACTGCTCATGGGTCCAACAGGATAGGTCATTTCCGTTCTACTCATAATTATTCAGCACTCTCTGTGTGCCAGGCTTTGTTTGGGCTATCTGTTAGGGTAAGGGAGTCCTCAGTTAAAACCACAAACAAGAGCTTCCTTCTCAGATATTTCCCCAGACCTGCTGAGTTCTTTGTTAGAACAGTGTTTGCCACACTGGTGGGTGCACTTCTTGATGCCTGAAGTTTTCCACAGCCTATGTTCTTTGTCTTCTCTCCCCTGTGAAAGAGGCACCCCGGAGTGATCAGAGTCCAGGGTTGTTGCTTTTACCAGCTCATCCAGGTCCTGGCTGTGCAACTTGGGGCAAATGATATCCCCCCACCCTATACCTCAGCCCCATTCTCAGTTTTCATCTCTGTAAATGGGATTGGCTACAGTCTATTCAGATTCCTAAATGACTGCATAGAAATATTGGCTTTTTGCAATATTTAGACAACCTTCATATTTAGCTACTTATACATATCTATGTAAAATATTGATACTTTCTTTAAAGCAAAACGATTATACTGAGTCCCAACTCAGTCCTCATCAGGGAAGTGTGTGTGTGTGTGTGTGTGTGTGTGTGTGTGTGTGTGTGTGACACAGCTACATATTATCTATGGTATGTATGGGTCAGAAGACAACTTCAAGTGTTGGCTCCTGCCTTCTACCATGTTTAAGATTAGGGTCTCTCTTCTGTTGTTCACTGCTGTGGTGCTGGGCCCGTGAGGTTCTACAGAGTTTTGTTTCTCTACCTGTCATCATTCTATCATGGAAAGACTGTGATTACAGACATAGACCATCATGGCTAGGATTTATATAGGTTCTGGGGATTTGAACTCAGATCTTTATCCTCATGTGGCAAATGATTTACCTACCCATTGAGCCATCTCTCCAGCTAGGGGATAGTTTTGAAAACAAAACTTGTGTTCGATCCCCCACTCTGACACTTTCTTCCTATGTGAGCTTCACCATTCAGCCCTCATCCACTCTAGCCCCAGGCTGCTGAGCATCCGAGTTTTGCTAGGCAGGTGTTCTTCTCATGAGCTACATCACAAGCCTCCAATTTTACAGGAGGAAATGTGTATCCTCCTTTGAAGTCCTTTGGATCATTTTGGGAACCCAAGAAAACACTTTGGCTAGAACCACCAGGCCCTGCTGTGTCTGGATTCTGATTGAATGGGGTCGCCTCTGTGGGCATCTCGCTTTTGTTTTTGTACTTTGAGACCCTGAGGTGGCAGAAGTAGTAGGGTGACTTTTGTTAAACAGATGCTACCTGGCACTCATGTTGGAGGTCAGGGTGCTCTGTCAAAGGCGGAGGTAATGTATTTATTTATCATGGCCTACATTTCACGTCCCCGTCCCCGAGTCCCTGTTCCTTCAGTTTATTCTGTCCAAGGCCGTTGGGGTCCGACAGAGATCAACAGTGTTTCTACAGAGATGAGGCAGCTCGTCAAAACCTGAATTAGATGTTAAATCTTTTTGAAGTGGGGAGGAGGTGAAGGGAGGGGCAGAATTATATCTCGCAAAGAATTTATCCTGTGTTGTCCCCTGTGTGATAATGTCCCCGAGAAGATTTGTTGCCAAGCAAGTTGCAAACTGCTGTTGCAGGCTGATAGGTGTTGCCAATTCATTTTGATGAATCTTGCCAGTTGAAAAAAGTATTTTTTTTCCTCTCTCCTTTCATACACTGGGGCTGGTTGCAGATGGACAGGAACTTCAAGGGCTAAGGCAGCATAGCCCTGCATGCTCAGGGTATGTGCTATCCGAGGCGCCTCAAGAAGCACTTGCTATAAAAGAGAGAAGTCCGTCAAAATGCAGGCAAACAATGGATTACCACCAGTACATATTCTCAGATGCCACTTTTCCCAATTATTTACTATTCTACATGTGAGAGCTGACCCCTGGCCTCCGCTTAGCTTTCTAACAGCTCTATTTTTCTTTCCCTACAACACAGGGGAGGGAAACAATAATGTAGATTAGTTAGGCAGATACAGGCATGTATGCTGTACCAACCCTAAATGACGTCACAGTATCACTGATGGCTCCTTACATGCAGCATGGAGAAGAACACAGCCCATGTCCTCCAGGTATTGGAGCCCCGTTACTCACATGCAGATCCAGGGAGTGAGCAGATCCAGGTAGAGACCTTACCCCATTTCTTGCTTCCTAAACAGCCCGTACACACACTCTGAAACTCAAGAACAAACAGGGTGGGAGAAGGGTGAGCTCAAATTATCCGGCTGCACACATACGTACACAGACTCAAATTTCCAAGCAGTTTTCAGTTGTTTCTTTGGGATGGAGTGAGGTGATGTCACTAAAGTCATTGGTACAGTTAGTGTTTGGTAAGTGTTCACAGGGATGATGACACGGGGGTGATCATAAAGTGGAGAAGGTACCACTCTAGATCTTGGAAGTGTAGCCTCCAGGCGCCACGAGCACCGAGCACCCCCTTAGCCCCCAGTTTTTCTAGCTCAGTCCCAGCCCAGGCCATTGCCCATTCTCAAGGCCTCTCTTGGGGCCATGGTCTTCCCTCACCAGGTATCCTGCCTGACAGAACACTACCCTCACTGCCCATTATAGGGTCTGCAAAGCATCCCCTTTACCCTCTCTCTTCTGAGAAGCCTGTCTTTCCTGCTGTTGATTAGATATCTTTTCCTGTCCCTGGCTCAGACCATGCACACCTGCATTTTCCCTCTGAGGACATAAGTCTCATACGCCCCTCACCTTTGGAGTTCCTCACTCTCAGGCAGGCCATCCATCTCCTTTCTCCTAGTTTGCTCTGAACACTGTTGTAAACCCAGTGTTGGCACCTTTAATATTTCCTGCTCAACCAAACCCTCCGCCACAGTAACCCTGTAGAGATCCAGACAGGTAACGTACTCCTCGGCGGAGGGCTCACCTGGCCAGTCCCATTCTTTGTTTCAATCTGCCTTATCCCCCCCACCCCCCCAGTATTCCCCTGCCCCTTTCTGGAAAATCTCATGTCCCTCTTACTTGAGCCCAGCTGCCTTTCAGCTTTGGATCAAGATCTTTTAGCAGTTTCCTCATTGGACTCCAGGAAGCTCTTCTGTGATTCTCTTCACCCTCTCCCTTCTGGTTCCAACTCTAACAAGTGACAGACGGGCCTTAGGACCACTCCAGCCTTTATTCACTGTAGTAGATTAGCATGACCACCTCTGCTGCTTAGTTTTGGTGCTGATACACCCAGAATCACCAAGAAAGAGATTCTTAATGAAAAGAATTCATCTAGATCAGTATGGCCTGTGGTCCCTTCTATGGCAGGGATTGTCTTGGCTGTTAATTGACGTAGACGACCCATCTCATCGTGGGAAACGACATTCCCTAGGCTTGGGTCTCTGAACTGTATCGTGGTGGCACACACCTTTAATCCCAGCACTTGGGAGGCAGAGGCAGGTGGATTTCTGAGTTCGAGGCCAGCCTGGTCTACAGAGTGAGTTCCAGGACAGCCAGGGCTATACAGAGAAACCCTGTCTCGAAAAAAAACAAAACAAACAAACAAAAAAAACAAAAAAAAAGTAAATCTAGCTAGGAACAAGAGCGCTAACAAGCAAACAAGAAAGGATTGCAGTTACCCTCTCTTTGATCTTGACTTTGAATGTCATGTGATCAACTACTTGAGTTCCTTGATATCTACAGACGGATGGACTCTAAGTTGGAATTGAAATTCCATTCAGTAAGCTGGAATTGAAATTCCATTTAGACCATTCTTCCCCTCTCTTTCTTTTTGTTAGGGTATTTTACTACAATAATGAAAAGGAAATCCGGGTACCACCTAATGTGTCCTATGCATAGGCAGCTCAGTATTTTGTTCCCAAGTATGTGACACTCATGTAGACACATGCTTCTTCATGCTGCTCTGGAGACAGCCAGGGGCCTCATGCTTTTGCAGAGTCCTGAAAGCACAGGTGGAAAGAGCTCTGGTCTCTGGGATGCAGGATGCAGGATGCAGGATGCAGGATGCAGGATGCAGGATGCAGGATGCAGGATGCAGGATGCAGGATGCAGGATACAGGATTAAGTCAACTCTCTCTTCTTTCTGGGCCTCAGTTTACTAGCCTAGAAAAGGGGAGGTGTAAAAATTACAATACAAGGAAACATTGCATTTTCTTGGGGTTTCTCTCATCCTCTGAAATCTAATTTGGCGATCTCTTCAGATAGGGTGGGAGACGGTATGCAGGAAGAGCCTTGTGGTTAGCTGTGGTATGGAGTGAGTAATGCTTAGAGAGAGACTTCTTGAGGTGATGCCACTTCTCACCCACCTGGTAGAGGTTATGCAAGATGCAATATGGGTTTCCAGGGTTCCCTTTATACATATGATATTCCAATTCTTGGAAGCCCTCTCCAAGGGGTTGGTTCTGTTCATGAAGGAGGTTCACTGGACAAACGTCCGAGGGGCGGTGACTGGGAAGCATCTCTAGAACCCACTGTACTGATCCCTGAAGGAAGAGAAGAGATGTTTGTTTATACACACCAGGACTCAAGGAGCTGTGTGCCGACCTGAACCAGAATTCAGGAGTGTGTGCCTGTAACATTCAAGAGTGCCACTTGGGTATGGAAGAGAAGAGGATATTCTCTTTGGGCCATTGAGGATTCCTCATAGAATTAGAAAATCTCAAGGGATACTCTTCCCCAAATTAGAACACCCTCCATGTCAGATGTGGGACATTTCACTGGACAAGAGGGTCAAAGGTGCAGTCTATATATCAAATTGCCTTGGTCAAGTCACTTTATGGGATTATATTCAGTCTATCCTTGACACCACGAAAAATGGGAAAAGTATAATGCCTAACTCATGGGAGTTAATGAGGGTGTGTGTGTGTGTGTGTGTGTGTGTGTGAGAGAGAGAGAGAGAGAGAGAGAGAGAGAGAGAGAGAGAGAGAGAGAGAACCACTTAGGAAAATGCCACATAATAAACATGTCTGAAATAAACTATAGGCATTTCCAAACAACAGTACATATTTGTTAGATGTGCAATAGTGTATTAGAGTGCTTAACAACACTATTATGGTAGGCAAAGATCAGGGTTCCAGGAAAAATGTGTGGACTGAGAAATAATGGAAGGCATGGTTTACCTTAGGGAGCCTTTGGCAGATTCCACTCCTGACTTGATGGACTACCACTCACACTCCTGACTAGAGGGGCCATCGCTCACACTTCTGAGTAGATGGACCACTGCTTCATGCCTCTGACCAGACAACCTACTGGACCATGCAGAACTACTAGATCCCTGCTACACATCGGAGAGCGAGGTTATCTGAACACCATGATGAGCTCCACATCCACCTAGACTTTTCTGTTGCATTAAATACAGATGCTGCCATGAGGGAAGAAAACAAGGTCTTCTACAAATATCCCTAAATAAATATACAGCATTAAAGATCCTCATGTGCCTACTTCTTGACTTGGATCCTAGAAAAGAAAGGCTAGAATCCATCTCTGGTTGACCATTGCTACAATCTTCCACACTCAAAGGAATAGATTGTTTTTTTTTTTCTTCTTCACCTCTAATCTCCCAGGGAAGAATGGGGTGATTTCTCTGTTCTCTATCAGAGAACTACAGCCTCTCTTCCCAAGGGAGCATCCCTTACTTGTGGTTAAAAAGAGCATGGAACTATATTTCATACTGTCAGTTTCAGAGCCTGGTTTTGTCACTTGCTAACTGTGTGGAATTATGACTGTTATCATGGTCATGGACAGAAATGACAGTAGTTTATGCCATATCACTGGAGTGATTCGAAGAGATTTGTCCAATGTACTTTATTCAGGCATGAATTTAAGACTTTGTTTTACAAGCTGATGATTATCTTGGATGTCCTCAGAGCTTAAATCCTGCCATGTAGGAACTCACTTAAATACTCATTCATAGAATATCTAGGTCAGAAATCGTCCCCCTTTCTTTCTTGAAATGTTAAAATTCAATAGGAAAGTGACCTATTCAGAGCTGAACTCTATTTTATAAAGATGTTTTCAGTGGACCTTGGGTAAGAAATATTTCATAAATCAGGGAAGCCACTAAATCAGGAATTAGAGGAAGAAATAGACTTGTTATAGCAATACCATTTTGGTGTAGGAAGGTGATATATTCAACGTTTTTTACTATATTTGGCTGCAAACTCAAGACAGTTGTTGCCTTGATCTATGGCAGAGATTCAGTGGCAGGGAATCATTGGAACTAACCCTCCTCAGGGCTTCCTGCTGCAACAAGGAGCCATAAATGATGATGATCTGGTGGCTATTTTGAAAATGAGAAAGGCAGGCCCTTTCAACTGGAGACTGCTAATAGATTCATATAGCTTCTGATTATCCTGATTAGACCCATGGGAAGACCATGGTTGGACCATGGATCATGACTGGTTGAAGGCAAGGCAATGACTAAAGTTTCTGAAGACAGTGGGTTTCCTCAGGTTGCCAGTTGTCCTCTCTGGAACACAGACTCAGGCAGAGGTTTTGCAACCATAATACATACTAGGATTATCTGTGGGATCCAGGTCTGTGGGCAGTAGAGGAAGACAGGAAGCATAGAGGACAGAGGGGAAATGTGCAGCTGCAATCCAGTCCCAAAGCCAACCTCCACTGATCCTTTGGGAAAATCTGGAAGCAGAATTGTCTTTAGAACTGTCTCCACTAGGTTGACATGAATCAGCTCTTATACTGTGCATCAATAAATCACTCTACCCATGCTGCCTCAGTGGAAGGGTGTGATGGGCCAACAGGGCAGCTAAGTGATTATTAAAGAGGCTCACAGGCAGGTATGATGATCTATGGCATTACCAGTACTACAATAACAAAGGCATTCATTAAATTGCTGTTTAGTTGAATCACTGGGTCTGCGGAAATCTTTCTGGAAGACTGCTGGTTGGGTGGAGTTATGACTGGTACCTCTTTGGAAGATCTCACAAAAATAAGATATGATTACTGATTGATTCCATCTCGTTAGAGATTTGGATCAGAATAACAATCCCTTCCAACTATTCAAGACTTTAATACAATCTCCCTGCATCACCCAAACCCAAGGGATTTCTAGAGTGAGGTGTTATTGTACTAAGCTTGGCTCTGGACTAACTCCCCTCAAAACTTAGCTAACCTTCCAATTGTTCGATCTGGGCATAATGCCTTGACTTTTCTAATCTTTTGTCTTTCTCCCTGTGAAATGAGAACATCAGTATATTTATCCCATGTGTTATTGCAAAGCTCTTTGCTACTACACATCAATGGCTACAATCTATACTATAGCAGGGAGAGATGAGAGACCAATCACCCATTTCCCTCCTCCAGTTGTACTATTAGTATGATGACAGTCGAAATCCCAGCTTGGTCCCATGGACAGAGCTCTTCTTTTGGTCACAAATATATTTCCAAAGGGTCTCTGTGGTCAGCTTCTTAAAATCCCAGAGATGGCTTAACTCCACACATTAAACTTCCAGGCTTCCTTAGTGATTATGGTCTACTGGATTATAACCAGGAGGTATCCTGGAATGCCAGGCCTATGTAGGATTACAGGTTTTCTCTTTAAGCAAATTCATCTCCTTATTAAATATTATGTGTTTGTCCATTTATTAAGTCACTCACTAACTTAATTTTTTTCACTGTATTAAGGATGTTTGTTAGCCAATCATTCTGATGAGAACACATGACACAACAGTACCCAGAAGACATGATCCCTTCATCACAGAACCTAAAACTTGATGAGAAATATAACAAAACAACTGTTAAAACATGCTTGCCAATTAAAACCAAATTTGAAGACTCTCAGAGTGACTCAGTGTAGATCGGGGAGCTGGAAAAGGTATCTGACGAGATATCCCTTAAGGTGGAATCCTGAGTAAATCTTGGTAATATCTTGGATATTTCCTCAGATTACCATTAAGACATTGGGTAGTTGATATAAATTAGATGTCTGGTGCTCTTACATGAGCTTTGTACACAAAGCTCATTTCACCAGGAAAACAACCCACTGACCCAGGTGTGTTATTCCTGGTTCACAGAGCGAGAGTTTGAATCTCCAGTAGTACAAATACCTTCTTCTTGATATCAGTCAGGTATTTTGAGCCCAAAGGTTATGTTCTTGACAACAACTCTTTGTCAACTAGCTAGAGAGAACGAGAAGAACACCTTAGGCCAAGAAATCGGCTCACAGCCTAGTAGGTCAAACTGATGAATTTTGTCATATCACTTTGAGAAGCCATGACAACCCAGGCATCCTGGCAGACATGAAGGATGCAGAAGGAAAAACAAAATTGAATGACAAGTAGCCAAGACAATCAATCTGGCTCTTCCTTCCCTCAGTGCATGAGATGCAGTCACTCTGAGGCAATGTGCTGCAGAGTCCATGCACAGAGACCCATGCAGACGGATATTTGAAGGTCTCATCTGTACTAGTTCTAGCTAGAGCCTTCCCACGTGTGTCAAGAAAACTTCAGATGGATGAATCCATCTCAACTAATCTCTGACTATAAATCACATGAAGAGCCTCTAGTAGGAGCCGCCGGACACTTGGGCTCCTCCTATGCCACACAATTTGGTGATGTAAGGTTATTGCTACCTAAAGCTGCCAAGTGATGGTTGATGCAGCTCCGATCAGAACGCTTTAGTGGTAAACATACGTGATGATCTCTCTAAAACTCCATTTGAAATTTGCGGAGTTTTATATTATATTATATTTGTGAAATTTATATTATGAAGTTCAATCCTGAGACAAAGGTGAGTGGTACCTTAGCATAATGAGTCAGAGGATTGTATGGAGAATAAATTTCTCTGTATAGGATATTATGTAGATGCATGTATGTTTATATATACACACATACAAAAAACACATATACCAGACATACACACACACATTTTATGTAAGTTTACATATAGAGGGACTATTTTATTGCATTGGGAGGAAAAAAGATAAACTATTAATGCAAAGGGATTTGCTGTTAAATAATTTGGTTAAAATGTAATTAAAACAAAGTCACTAATACAACCTAGCATATTTTGGCTTAACCAAAAAAGAATTATTTTGTACCAACTAAATAATTTTATTTTAGAATAAGATTCCTTCCTAGAATATATATTATATAAAAAGGATTCCAAAAAATGTTGCTCCACCAGAGTATAGATTCAAAGAAGAGAGAGTGAAATTAAAACAACACAGCACGTTGGAGACATATTTGCATTAGGTATGGCAGAAAGAGAATTGCTGCCCATTCTATAAAAGCAATTCATGCAAACAGAAAAAGAAAGCATCCATAATTCCACAAATTAAATGTAGATATAATTTCAAAGGCATAGAGAGAACACAGAACCCAAAATGTAGAAAACAAAAATAGCTAATAAAAGTTGACAGTATTTAATCTCAGAGGTAATCAAATAAAAAACTTGAATAGAAAAACAATATAACATAGTTCATCAAACTAGCAAAATTTACCAAAGCAATAGTGTTCTGGGGAGTTTGCATGTTATAAGGGCTTTCATACACAGTTAGTGGAGCTAGAAATATATATGAAATGCAACCTGGTAAAAATATATCAAGGACCTTAAAAATATATGTATCCTCTGATCAAATACTTGCTTTCTGGAAACTCTGAAAATCCATACTCTGACTTTAAAGTATTCCTTCCAGCTTCAATTTCACATGGCATTCTCTGTGTGTCTCTATCTTCATTTCAAAAGTAGTTCCACTAATAAGGACACCAGTCATATTGCATTAGAATCCATGCCAAGAGCTCCATCCTGATGTTGCCTTCTGTAAAATCCTTTTCCTGAATAAGATGATGTTCACGGAAACTAGAAAATAGAGTTTCAATATAATTTGAGGAACTACCACAAATCATAGTCAGGATGTAGACTTGAAAAAGATCATGTTTAGCAGAAAGGGATTCACAATGTTATTTATCATTGACCATATCAAAAGTATATAAAATTTACAGAGAGTGGCTATTAATTTAATTATATCCCATGAAGTGTAATGAAGTGATATGCGTTGTGTTATGAGAGCTATGTTAAGAGGAAGCTGCTGGGTCATAGCATACCCTAGAAGTAGGAATAGTCCTTGCCTTGCGATAGCTGCAGATGGCAGACAATGTGGTTAAGATGATCATATTTGTCTATCAAGGGTCATGGGACCTCTTCTCACAGACCTGTGGATTACACAAGATCACAGTGGTCTCTCCCCTGGGTAGATTGCCTGTCCCTCCCAAGCTCCTTTCCTCTCAGACTGCAGCTGCTGGACCAGCTGTCCACCGGAGCCTGTCATAGAGAGAGGAAGGAGAGCTTCAGCTTCCATATTTCGAGTGACTTTCTTTTTCATTGAGGAAAAGATGTGCAGTACAAAAAAGCACAATGGGTTTTATTCTCAGGCTCCTGAAGAAAGGAGCTGACCCTTGCTTAATGCAAGAAGGGAGTCTGAGCTAGACAGTACAGAAACTAGGACTTTGTGACCACACCAAAAGGCTTAGGGCAGAGAAGCCCACATTCTCTTTTGGTCATTGATTGAGCTAAGAGTTCCAAGACCTATATGGAATCTGATATTTTGAGACATAAACAATGCAGTCCTGGGGGCGACCCAGAAAAATGCAAACTTTCTGTGCTCCTCAGCCCTTGAACTTGACTTCTTATAATAAAGAGAAATGAGTAACTTTTGAGTATATGCTATGTGTTAAGTGCCATGATAGGTGTGTCACAAGAACTGTCTCATACACAATCAGATATATACCCCTTCAGATCATGTGTATCATATTCTGATGTTCCATGACATGACAGTCCAGTAGCCATGTGTGGCCAGTACAGCTGTCAAATGCAAGTAACTAATTGTGAAGCTGATGAGACTGTGGACATACACTGTGTTTTTAGAATTATTTATTTTTATTTTATGTGAGTGAATGTTTTCCTTTTATGTATGCATATGCATCACCTGTTTGCATGGCACCCCTGGAGGCCAGAAGAGAGTGCCCAATATCCTAGATCTGGAGTTATAGGTGATGGGGAGCCACCTGGTATAGGTGCTGGGAACTGTCTTCTGCAAGAACAGCAAGTATTAATGTGCTGAGCCATCTTTCTCACCCGAAATATTTCTTATGTTGTAAAAAGCCATAATGGGTGGTAAGGCAAGTGTTCTGGATAGTTTTATGTCAACTTGACATAAGCTAAAGTCATCTGAGAGTGGGGAACCTCAACAAAGAATATGCCACCATAAGATCTGGCTATAGTCATGCCTACGGGGCATTTTCTTAACTAGTGACCGATGGGGGAGAGGGCAGCCCATCGTGGGTGGTACCACTGCTGGGCTGGTGGTCCTGGGTTCTAAAAGAAAGCAGGCTAAGCAAGCCATGAGGAGCACCCTTCCGTGGCCTCTGCATCAGCTCCTACTTCCAGATTCCTGCTCAGTTTGAGTTTTGCCCTAACATCCTTTGATGATGAGCAGTGCTAGGAAGTGTATGGTGAATAAACCTTTTCCTTCATAACTTGCTTTCTGGTCATGGTGTTTCATCACAGCAATAGAAACCCTGACTAACTAAGATAGAAAGCTTGAAACAATTCCAGGTGAAAGAGAAGGTCAACTGTGGAACTGAGTAATTTGGCGATGGAAAAACAAGGCCCAGGGCTCCAAGAATCGTGCAGAGCTCCAACAATGTGGACTCTCTGAGGAGAACAGGAGGGGGTTCGAACTTGGAGCAGAATAGATGGCCTTTCTTCCAGGCTCAAAGACAGGTTAAAGGCGTTAGGAAAAGAAAGCTGCTCAGTTGGTAATGCTACATGCTTAAGACAGTGGCTTCATTTCCAAGAAAACCACAGAGGACATGATGTGTGATTGTCTACAGCTACGAATTGTATCAGCATGGGTGAGTCTGATAAACAAAGCAGAGTTATGCTTGTGTGCAGACAAATACACACACACATATACACACATGCGCTCATATGCATATACACACACATACATACACTCACATATATATACACACATGTGCACATAATACACACAGACATACACATACATAGACACATGAACATATGCATGCACACACACAGAGAGAGAGAGAGAGAGAGAGAGAGAGAGAGAGAGAGAGA
>NC_034592.1:141847283-141876329 GCF_900095145.1 Mus pahari
TCTTTTCTTTCTCATTAATATTTCCTATTTTTCCTTCCTTCTTCCATCTTTCTTCCTTTCCCTTCCCTTCTCCTCCCCTCCCCTCTCCTTCCCACTTTCCCTTCCCTTCCCTTCCCTTCCCTTCCCTTCCCTTCCCTTCCATGTTTTGATTGTGCTTCATAAAACCAGTAGGCATTCTATAGAACATACTTTGATAAGCCCTAGAGCAAGGTCTGCGTCTTGTATAAAATGGGGGAGAAGTATATGTTTGTATGTGTGTGTGCATGCATGTGTGTACAACACATGCATATGTGTATATGTACATGCATGTATGTGTGCAATGCATGTTGTACATAGATATGTGTCTGCATGTATTCATGGTGTGCATGTATTGCACATGAATATGTATTTCCATGTATGTACTTGTTCATATATATGTGTCTATGTGTATGTTTGCATTGTATGGTATGCTGCTCATGTCATGGAACCTGAAACAATATATTTTTAGGGGGAGATATGCTTTCATTACCGTGTCCTAAAAGGCTGGATATAGTTCTCATAGCTTTGTAATCACTCACTTAAGCCATGCCTGTTTTACTTGTTGAATTTGAATTCTATATATTTTACTTATCAGTTTGATTTTAAACATTGCCAACTTTATGATCTCTTCAGGCAAAAACAACTTCTTTCTCATGTTACCTTGAGAGATAATTTATCTAACCCTTTGACTTCAATTACATTCTTTGATTGAAGCAACACCACTTGACATTGCATTGAGTTGTTATACTCCATGTGGAATATAATATGACTGCATTTCTTCACAATATTATCAGGTATAGAGTCCCATCTGTTCCTGATGAAGACTATCAGAACAAAACACTGCTCTACTTGAATCTATCACTACTGACATGGTAAGTCTCAGGCAATTTCTTGAAGTCCTTTTTGAGTTTGACCCCTGCTGTGGCTTCTCCAGTGTACCTACCTGTCTAATTTCCTCCCACGCTCTTTGTCTCTCTCACTTATGAAACATCTTCCACTTGCCCTTCAGGAGCCAACATCATGATGCTTGTAGATTATAATTTCATGTTTGCAGACAAAATTATTCATTGCATCTTCTGTGATCTAATTCTATTTAGCATTTATCTACACATTTAGCTTTGATTCTAAGAAAAGTAGACATCATTGAAAGGAGCCTGTCAAAAGAAGACTTTTGTTCATAAATACTGAGTAGAACTCAGTCTATTTTTATAGTCTCATAGGTTGTCAGACACCACTGTCATTGTCTACAATTGCCTATGCAGGGTACTCCAAGCACAAGGCTACTTACATTGCATGTATTCTCCGTTTAGCTCCTAGTACAAAAGGAGAAGACCTTATACTTACTTGGAAGGTGACGCATCCAAGGTTGTCAGGATCCCAAGCCTGTATCATTTCCTCTGTAACCCCATTATTGCATACATGTCTAACCATGTTCTATATCGCTCAGCAACCTGCATGCTTGAGATTGAGTTTACCTTTGAATCAAACCTTTTCAAGACTATATTAGCTTACACATTTATAAGCGTGGGAGAGCTATTCCAAGTAAATCTTCTAAACTCACATAGAAAGCAAGTCATAGTTTAAAACTCTGTGCTCTTTCCAGTGAATGATACAGCCCCAGGATCTGACTCTCTGGGTGAGGTGATGTCTAATGTACCTAGAGTGATGACAAGTAGATTTGAGAGTCACAGCCTGGTGACATGATAAGCGTTTTAGTGCAAGTATGGGGCAGGACTGGAGATGTGGCTCAGTGGTTTAAGCATGCTTTAGAAACATCAATTCCAGTACACACACACACACACACACAGACACACACACGTGTGTGTGTGTGTGTGTGTGTGTGTGTGTGTGTGTGTGTATTTCACAAAGAAGTAAGCAATGTAATCTAGACCAGTTTTTTTTCCATCAATAAATTGCACAGAAATTAGAGAGAGAGAAAAATGGAGGAATTTAAGGTAGAACAAAAGCTATACATGAACATATAATTAGCTGATCCATTAATAACTGTGTACATAGTTTTCCTATATATGGTATCTAAAGTAGTTAGACTCAGAGAAGCAGATAATAGGATGATGATTGTTAAGGACTATCAGGGAGGTGATATGAAGGCCAATGAGTACAATCTCTCATTAACTCAAGATGAATACTAGAGATCTACCCTCCAGCAGTGTCTATAACTTACAATGCTCTACTAAGTAGTTAACATTTGCTAAGAGAAATTTTGCCAGATATTCTTAACATTAGTACAAATTGATAATATTAGTGATGAAGGGATCAGAAAGAAAGTTCAGGAAGTAGCAAATGCGGTCTTGATCATGTCAATGTGTTCCTGATTGTACAGTTGTGAGCTCATAAAGCTGAATACATCAAATATGTGTAATTGCTTATATCTATGCCAGTTGTGTAGTAAAAACTGTTTTCTAAAAGGTTAAGATGTAAAAATGAATGAGCATAGAAATGAATTCATTGTAACATTTTTACACATTACAAGATAACATTGTTATATTGTTTTAATTTTGACTTTATTAAAATATATTTAAAATGTGGAAATCAAAGAAAACCCGGAGACTGTGGTTTATTAAGGCTACATCTGCTATGTCATGATGGTCATGTTTGAAAAGGGAAATTCTACATTAATAATACAGTCAGGTCAGTGACACATACTTTGGTTATATTTAAAGAATAATCTGGAAAAGGTAACAACCTGAATGAAACTCGATTTTCCCATCAATCCATAACTGGAGGAGACAGTTTATCAGGATTTGGGGATTCACTTTATTATGATGATTTTAAGACTTCTAATGAACTAAGAACCAGTACTTAGCAAGATATAACCATCACATAGACAAAAGTTGATAAATATCTTGGATGTTTCCTTGTGAATAAATTGTCAAAACAGAAAATATACCTTCTAGCCAAATTCTTGCTTCCATACCCTCACTTTTTGGTTCACCATTCCAGGGAATTTTAAAAGAAATCCATTGGCAAAAGGAAAGACCACACCGAGAATCTTTCCTGGGCTTTATTACTTTTCATAGCAACCTGCATTTTGGAAGTCGATTTGAATTTACCACTTGATTTATTAAGATACATGGATCTTTGGCACGGGAAGACATTTCCCAGATTTTTTTAAATCATGTGATCATTTTTAAAGATTTCAAGGGGAAGCTGGTGTTTGCCAGAGTTCCATCAGAGTGAGTAAATTAAAACTCTGCAGGCCTGGGGATGTGGCTTAGTGCACAGTGCTTGTCCAGCACACATGAAGTCCTAGGTTTGAGGCTCAACACTTCAACTTCTCTGCTCCCGCAAAAAAAAAAAAAAAAAAAAAAAAAAAAAAAAAAAAAAAAATCACATGTTGTTGCCAGGTTCAGTGGCACACACTTATAACAAACATCTGCCCTTGGAAAGCTGAGACAGGAGGATTGAAAGTTTGAGGACAGGCCTGGGATTCTATCCACAGCAGAACAAAACAAAAGAATAAAAACAAAGCAAAACAAACAAACAAACAAACAAAGCAGCTTTCACAGAACATCTTCCCCAGTGATGATTGCCCCTAGGCAAGACAACGCTGGCCTTTGCCCAGAGGGCATGAGCAGACTGGGATGGGAAGTGTGTCAGGTTGGCACAGAGAAGGAATAACTAGGTCCATTTCAGGAAGAGCACAGTCAGTACAATCATTACCCCAAGGAGTAAAGCCAGATCATGTCTCGTGCAAGACTGAACTGTATGGAACCTTATTTAATGGTGGAAGAAGCAATACTAGGTCTTCATTTTAGCAGACTTTTTGTTTTGTCAATACCGGGATCATTCAACAAAAGGCTCTGTTGGTACTGTGCTCAGATTGTTTAGCAAGGACAAGGCTTGTGGAGGGATGGGCTAGGCTATGAAGCATCGATGACTTTCCTGGGATATCAAGGAGTCACGCGAATAACTGGTTCAGGAAGAAGACAGGTGAGCAGTTGGGCCTTAGAAGTAGATGGGAGTTTGAGGTAAAGGAAAGAACATGGGTAAGAATTTTCCTTCACAGCCATGTATGTACACAATTCTATATAAAATAGTAGCTTCCCAGTAAACAGGAAGGTATTGGAGTCCTTCTTAGCTGGGTATCCATGGTCCCAGGATTTGATATGTCAGGATGTTGGTGGATAGTAGTTAATACCAACAACTGTACTAAGGAAGAACTGAACAAGCAGAATTGTATACCTCTTCCTGTAGCAACATGACCTAAGGTAGAGATATTGTCTCCTTGACAGCCTGGCTTATAACTTAGCCCAAGGCTAGTGGTCTCTGCCAACAACCATTGACCTCTATGCCCAAGGCTTTCCTGACACTGGGAGCCTCAATTCGGCCATCTCTACTTAACCGCTCTTCACTGTTAACTTATCTGATGGAGCTGTTCTCTTGCAAAGCTGTGTTATTCTTGTAATGCAAAGTGACAGAGAAAATAAAAACACCCAGCTGAGAAAAAGCCACAACGTTAATGTGAAACACAAACTTTCTGTTCATCTGAATCTTAGTTTATTTTAAAACAGAACCATAACGGCTCAGATCCTGGGGACTGGGAGGGGCTGTTGCTACAGCTGCCCTGTTCTCAGATCCTTCCCCAGCGTGCCTTCTGGTCTTAATCCTTAGCACTTTTCCCAGGAGCCAAGGTGGTATGATGTGGGTTTGCCCTCCCTGAATATGGCTTGAAGACCAAGGGAAGAGCAAATTCTTCAACTTACAGTAAGTAGATCAGTGCGAAACGAATGTCACACTGTCCTCCCCACCAACCCTGAAGTCCCTCCGACTGCATAAAAGCTTGGCCAGAGTTCTGCAGGAGCTTTGTTCTGGATGAATATGGCTTTTGTGTTTCATCTGAACCAAGTTTGGGGTCTGATCCCAAACTCTCACAGCTGGCACGGAGCAACATCTGGTTGGCATCTTCTATATCCTGTGTTTCCTGGTGTTTGCCTGCATTTTTGGGAATTAGCTCAGCTTTCTTATTTTTTCTGAATGTTTTCTGAACAGTATTAGCCATATAAGAATTTTTGCCATATAAAGCCCCAGGGAGAACCCTGCTATGTAGGCTGTTTCCTGTCCTCATTCCACCCCAAAACTGGAAAAACAAGAGCCCAAGGAGGAAAATAAAAAGAAACAGTCCAAATAATAGAAGAAAAGCAGGAATGCTCCCAGATGACAGGGCTTAATGAATCATGGGAGGTAAACAACGTCAAATTATACCTCTCTAAGAAGACAGTTCAAGAAAGTGTCTACCAGGTTAAAGAGTGGTGACTTGCATTAGGGCATGATAATGGTCAACTCGAGAAGTTCATGGGATTGAAACAGAAAGACTGATTGCTAAGAAGCTTCGCCGTTGATTAGTATTTTGCAACCAGTGTCCACAAACCAATCTCTCCCAGAGAAGACTTACAAAGCGTGTCTGCCCAACCCTAACCCTAACCCTAACCCTAACCCTAACCCTAACCCTAACCCTAACCCTAACCCTAACCCTAACCCTAACCCTAACCCTAACCCTAACCTCAGTTATATTTTATATATGTTTAAGGAAAGTATTCCGTTTGTTTTGCTTCATTTTTTAAGATAAAATGTGCACTTGAACTATATGTAAGTGAAGTTTAAGTAGGTGTGGAAGAGTAAGATACTGAAGGCACAGCAGGAACTGTGTGGTAGGAATGTGCAGACTGACAAGGGAGTAGAAACCAGGTAGTTGACCTCAGGTATTCCTGGGCATATGAACCAAGAGACCACATGCCAAGAAATGGTGTCATCTGATGATTTCTAGTCCCTGAGAGCTAAGGTCCAGCTAATTTGTAAGAACTGAGGGGAAAGCTCTTTCCACCAATGGAAGCATGATCATAAATGCCTTAGCCATGGATGTTGAAATGTTGCATGCTGCGAGAGGAGTTAGGATGGATCATAGAAAGCAGAAAAGATCCCTAGAAGGATACACTGGGCCTAGTTAGGCACACATCTAAACTCTTCCAGGAGAATGTGTCTTTGAAGCTGTCTGTGGATGTCTTGCCCCCAGAGAAAGGCCAATGTCAAGAACCTGGTAATTTACCATGCATTGGTCTGAACCTGTTATGCCAGGAAAGAAGGATAAAACCAGATTACAACAAGCCAGGAATCTGATACCCAGTCAGACATTGAGGACCCAGTGAAAAAGCACAGAGATGTTGCAGAAAGTCATGCAGATGTGGTCTAGGTGAAGGAAAAAGAGATGGGGTGAGGGGACGGGTCAGTCAGTCAATTGGGAAAGGTAACCAACATAACTGCCCAATCTCTTCTCTGAGTTTGTCCCTTAGGTTAGATCAGAATACTTAACACCAGATTGTATCATTACAGATCCACACACCACATTCAGCAGGATGTGTAGTTTTGAAATTAAATTTGTTTGTGTATAAAGATCATATGTCCAAAAACTTTAAGAAATACATTGTAACTAGAAGGAAGAATATCCTTTCACATCTGCACTGTGAATCCCACCTCACATAAGTAAATGCTTTTCATATTTTGGGATATGCATTCTACTATGTTTATGTGGAGAGCAGGTGTGTGTGTGTGTGTGTGTGTGTGTGTGTGTGTGTGTGTGTGTGTATAGCAAATGTGCACTCCTGTAAATCAATTCTAAGCATAACAATGAGGTAAGCACATAATAAGGCGATAGATAAGAAAAGAAAAAGGGTTTATAAATGTCCAACAGAGCCACAAAAGGAACTCTGTGGTGATCTTGCATTTTTGAATGGTGAATGTAAGTGGCAGAGAAAATAGGCTACATTTATGTGAGTGGTTCTGAAGCACAGAAAGGGTGAAGGAATGTAGGTAAAGACAGCTACAGTCTGGATAGAGGAATTATCAAATTTTGTCGTGATGTTTTTACTAGCTCTGAGGCATTGGACTGGCTTGTAGAACAGGTCATTGCCAACTCTTAGAACATCAGGCTTGCCAAGAATCAGTCGACATTTGCTAAAATAAATCCGAAAATAGGTTAGATCATTTTCTTTTTTCAAGAGGAGTCTTTGGGCTGGTGTGTAAGAAGGAGTCAATACATTGTCCCTTAAACTAATTGGTGACTTGAAGCAGGATATTTTCTATTTTGTGATCAACAGATTCTGGATAATACTGAAGTTGGAGGAGTTTTAAGGTAAAGGTAGTCAAAGGATATTGTAACATAATCATCGTCATGTGAAGGCGAGAGCAGCTCTATCTCAACACTGGTCTTATTTCATATTCTATTCTCATTGCATACTCCGAACACACACACACATACACACACATGAGTGTCATAATATATTGATTAAATAAAGTATTTTAGGTCCTAAATAGATTGATTAATTAAAGTATTTTATCAGTGATAAGATGCAAAAATGAATGGCTGATGACATGAATATGGGCAGGATAAATGGTACCCAATTGAGTGACACAGTTAAGTAATGACAATGAAATATTCTCTAGGAAGTGATACAAAGACTTCTGTTATTGCTGACAAGTGGAGGCTTCTAAAGCACAGAGAGGAGGCTTGAGCACTCGAAGGAGACTATTTCCTGAGCTTCACTGGCTTTCTGCTGCTGTAATATTTCAATGGTTTTCAGAGACACTTCTTAGTCCCCCCAAATCTGCCCAATTTGTTTTTAAGAATTCATCACCTTCCCAGTAGGCCACCTAACGAGAACACACTGGCTGCCTGTGACATAGAATTTGAGATGTGTAGAACTCTGGACCTCTGAGCCCTTATTGGCCCTCTCAGTCCTCTTTTCTATTTCTTGTCCACACATGTAAATGAGGTCCTCTTGGTTCTTTTTGGAGGTCCTCAATAGATCAATTAAGTGGTTGCCCTTTTATTCAGCTTGAGGGGAGAAAGTAACAGATGTTGTGAAGATGTTGGTCTGGCTGACTCTCACCCCCTACTCAACCTTCCTTTCCAAGGACCAGAAAAGAATGCATCTCTCCACTTGTTAGTCTCATACTAATTCTTGCATGTGGAATTGCATTTCCATTAATAACAGACACTATGTTCATGATGAGACAACCCTGGTAGACACAAAAAAAGCTTTCTGTCAGAGATGAAAAGTAGGCCATCAACCTGGACTGTCATCATCTCCTTGGGAATATAGTCCCTGCCTTTATGCTTTTTAGATTAAATATGACTGTGCATCTTCGGGTCAATGCTTTACTGAACCCACTATAAGTAGGATACAATAATATGTTACTTTCTAGTTTAAAGATTTTAGTTAAAATACAAATTGGGAAGACAGTGAATCCATTTATGGGATGATGATATTTTTGAATAATACATAGCTGTTCTCTTGGGAGCTTGTGGTTTAATATGAAAAGAAAACACTACAACCACTGTGTATCAGTTATGTCTAGAGGAACAGAACCAACAGAATGAGTAGATATTAAACAAGGAGTTATTATATTGGCTTACAGCACACAGTCAGAGTGGTCCTGCAATGACTGTCTCACAGCAGAGAGGACAAGAACCCAGTAGTTCTTCAGTACACAAGGCCAAGTGCATCCAGAAGGCCCATCTCTGAAAACAGGGGCACGTTTGAATCTGAAACAAGCTGGTTCCAGTGTTAATAAGGAGCCAGCAACAGCAGAAATAGGGCAAAGAAATTCACTGGAGAGACTGAAGGCCAGGGAGGACAAAGGCAATGCTCTCCTTAGATGTTTGTTGCTTTCTGGGCCACAACTAGAACAGACTGCCCACATGTAGAGTGGGTACTCCCACATCTACCAAGGCAATCAGGATAATCCCCCTTAAACATGTCCATTCATCCAACCTGGTTTAGACAATTTTTCATTGCAACTCTTCCTAGATTATTGGAGGCTTTGTCAAGTAGATAGATAGACTATGCAACTCTGACCCAAAAGGCATGTCATGTTTACCCTACCATGTGCTCAGCACACCATGGTTGCTCAGAAAAGGAAGTACACATTTCCTGAGAATCAGCAAGAGGCATCCTCAGAGGATGGGCATGGCTGAGGTGGTTCCTGAAGGCTACACTGTTAACTGTGTAGGTGATCTAGTATCAGACAGTAGCATATGCCATTGTCTTAAAGAAGTAGGCATATCTTGGATACTGGGGCACTTTTTGGCTGAAACTCAAATACAAAGTTAGAAGGGGAAAGGGCATCAGTTGGTGAGGCAGGGAGTGGCTATATCAGAAGAACCCTGAATGCCAGCCTGTATATACTTAACTTATCCTTTAAAATAGTTTTTTATATCCACTTATCATATGTGTATAAGTGTTTTGCCCTCATTTGGATCTGTTCACTACATGTGTGCTTAGTGCCCATGAAAGGCAGAAGAAGGGGTTGGATCCCCAGGGATTCGAATTACAGAGAGATATAATCCACCCGGTGGGTGCTGGGAATTGAACTCGGGTTCTTTGGAGGACTAAGAAGGTTGTTGTTGTTGGTGGTGGTTGTTTGTTTTGTTTTGTTTCTGCAGAATCATCTTTCTAGCCTGCTGCTTCAACTCCTCTTTAAAGGAAACTTAGCAAAAAAAAATTTTTGGGAAAGGATGAAGAATAATTTTGAAAGTAATGATGTTTAGATAAGGAAGGGAATGTACAGAAGAGATCTACTGAAGGCCATTGACAAAATGGGAGTGAACAAGAGCAGTGAATGGAGGTATTTGTCATTTAAACAAGATTCATATATGAGCTTGCTGGCACACACCATTAATCCTGGCACTCAAGAAGCAGAGGCAGGTAGATCATTATGAGTCTGTGGCAAGTGCTGTCTACATAGTGAGTGAAGACACTGCAGAGATAGCCTTTCTCCAGTTTTCAAACTGTGAAGCTTTCTTTAAAGGTTCAACTTGGCTTTGGGACATGTGGAGCCAAGGAGATTGGTGGGAGTTAGAAAGGCTATCTCTTAAGTGTTTTAAAGATGTGGCAAAATCTCCAAAGTGTAGTAGTTAAAGTTCAACTATTTAAACTACACATAAATGTCCCCTTGTCTTCCTTGGAGGAGGAACACACCCTGGAAGGTAGAGATCTGTAAAATGCTTCCATTTGGGTTTTCTCAAAGCTCTTTACCCTCTGAGATTCTTGCAACCAGGATTGCAAATGTGCCTCACTGCTGTCCTTTGTCCCAGAAGTCCAGAGAATTTTTTTTTTTTTTAAGATTTATTTATTATTATATGTGAGTACACTGTAGCTGTCTTCAGACACTCCAGAAGAGGGCATCATTATGGATGGCTGTGAATCACCATGTGACTGCTGGGATTTGAACTCAGGACCTTCTGAAGAGCAGTCAGTGCTCTTAACCACTGAGCCATCTCCCCAACCCAGTCCAGAGAATCTTAACAGGGATTCTGTGGTACTCATTCTTCATGGTCCAAAACTGAAATGGTTGTTTATGGCTTTATGATGTTTTCTTGACAGCATCTGTAGCTTTACATGAGGGTTTCCAGACATTTATGTCCTAGTTTTTCCCTAAAGCAGAATTATCACTCCATACATTGTCCCTGTTCCACATCCTTAAGCAAAAACATGACCTTTATCTCTTTACCATCTTGAATTTCAAAATATTCTTTTCAGCCAACACTGCAGTCTCATTGTGTCCAGGGTTTGTATTTCTTGTTTGGTTATTGTTGAGTTGTATGGAAATAAGCAAAGACAAAACTGAGACGATTATCTTCTTTCACATATTTCTGCTCCCATTTTATGTGTGGATAAAATGTCTCTTACACTGTTCTTTCCATGTGCAAACAATTTGTCACTGACCCTGATAATGTCATCTCTGATTTGGAAATCCATCCCTTGTTCCTCCTTTCGGTAACTCAGAATCTTGTTCTGTTACTCAGAACAATCTCAGGATGCACAATGTAGGAACAGTTCAATAAGTGTTCCCATCTGTATCTCCAGGCTTCATGGCAACTACTTCTCTTACATTGTATGCCCAGTCACACTCATATAACTGAACTGTCTCTGGCTCCCCAGCTCCCCAAGTAATGACATGAAGACCTTTATTAATTGTGAAAACTTGGCCTCAGCTTGGGCTTGTTCCAAACTAGCTCTTACAATCTAATTAACCTATTTATTCTAATTTAAGTTCTGCCATGTAGCCCGTAAGATACCTCTTCTTAAGTACTGGTGCTAGCTTCTTCATCCACATCTGGCTAGAGAATCTCTCACCTCTGACTGAACATCAAATCTCCAGCCTAGGATTCTTTTTCAGAGTTAACTATCTTTGCTCAGAAGCCCCACGTATCCTTTCCTGCTTTGCAATAGGCCATTCAGCTCTTTATTAAATCAATCATAAAGTGTCTTCACACAGTGCACAAGAGGTTATCCTGATATCCTTCTGCCTTGGAGAAAGTTGCTCCCTCGACTTGGGATGCACATTGATGGGGACGTCATTTAGAAAAGTGCCATGGATCTGACTCAAACATTGAATGGAATAGTTCATAAAAAGTTTTCCTTTGAAGTTCACCTTGATAATCAGGTTCATCCTAGATTCGTTTACTAATTATTCATTATCAGAAACCAGCACACTTCTTCATAACACTTACTTAGTAATTATTAAACTTGCATATGGTGCCAGCACCTGTTATATATATTATAGGGACAGCGACAGACACATTAGTCGTGGGCACTGCCTGGTGAACACATATTCTAGCTGTGGAATTCTTTTAATCATGTGGCTGTTTCTGCCCAAAGATAGTCTATATTTTTATTTTGTTATTTTTGTATATAGGTAAGGAAAGGGGAACCTACTTTGAGTTATAGCAATTAAAATCAGAGTGAGCCTAATTTATAATATCATGAAAATGACGACTGTCAAGTCTTGCTCAATGGTCACATTGACAGTTTGCTTAGGCTACGCACATTTTTTAATGTGTCAGAAACTGATCTACATGTCTGTCTTCACCTTGGCCAGCATATGAAAGAGATACAATTGTCCTTACTGTGATGAATATTTTACAGATGAGAAATTTGAAGAAAAAGAAAAGGAGGAGGAAGAGAAGAGGAGAAGGGAAGGAGGAGGAATAAGAGGAGAAAAAGGAGAAGGAGGAGGAGGAGGAGGAGGAGGAAGAGAGGAAGAAGAAGAAGAAGAAGAAGAAGAAGAAGAAGAAGAAGAAGAAGAAGAAGAAGAAGAAGAAGAAGAAGAAGAAGAAGAAGAAGAANGAGAGGAAGAAGAAGAAGAAGAAGAAGAAGAAGAAGAAGAAGAAGAAGAAGAAGAAGAAGAAGAAGAAGAAGAAGAAGAAGAAGAAGAAGAACCACCACTGATTTAAAACTAAAGCCAATGTAATTACAAGGCCAGCATCCTTAGTCTTTGTCTATCCGAGAAGCTAGAAATAGAAAAGATTTAGAATAAGCACTACATGAACCGTAGCTGGTGTTCAGAATGGTGTCTCAATTAAAACACACACAAAGAGCATTTTGCAGATTTAGTCATAATTTCAGCTTTTCCCAGGGAGGCTCCAGAGAAGACAAGCCCTGCTTCAGTATCTGCTGTGTTCTTGTACAGCACCCAAAGATCTGTGGCAAATGCTCATGGGAATGTGTTCATTTAATAATTCCTAAAGCACACTGAGAAAGAGCCAATGGGTGACTCAGGAGACAAGTCCATTTTTTTTCTCTTTGGAAATGTGGAGTTCAAATGCTGGGGCAAGCAACATAGTAAACTGGCATGTTAGTCTACCTCAAGACAGTAGTTGTTTGCTCAACTCCTGATTTTTGAGGAACTTAGTGCTCATTGATTGTATCCTCAACTGGAGAATTGGAATATAATTTATACAATAATTATATCAACAGCTAAATGTTTATTGAATATTTATAGTCTCAATGTGCTAAGTGCATTGCATGTTTTCTCATTACAGTTTTTCAAGATCTTCATGAGATAAACACAGCTACACACCTCCTCCCTTTAAAAGGAATGTGAAAAGAGTGTGTTATTTGCCTGCAGTAAGAAAGATAAAATCCCAAAGAGGATAGAGACGCTACCAGAAGACCAACATAGTCAACTAACCTGGACCCGTGGGGCTCCCAGAGATTGAACCACCAACCAAAGAACATAGAAGGGGTAGATGTAACCCCCTACACACAAATGTAGCAGATATGTAGCTTGGTCTTCATGTGGGTCCCCAGCAGCTGGAGTGGGGCTTACCCTGACTCTGTTGCCTGTCTGTGGATCCTGTTCCCTTAACTGGGCTGCCTAGTTTGACATCAATGGGAGAGGATGTGCCTAATCCTGCAGTGACTTGAGGTACCAGGGTGGATTGGTACCCAGTGGGCAAAACTTCCCTCTACTCAGAAGTGAAGGGGGAGTAGAGAGGACCTGTGTGAGGGGAGACTGGAAGGAGATGGGTCATTTGGGATGCAAAATGAATAAATAAATAAATTAATGGAAGAAAAGACAGTAAGCACAAAAGCTATATATATATATGTATATATATATATATATATATATATATATATATATACATATATATATAGAGAGAGAGAGACAGAGAGACAGAGACAGAGAGAGACAGAGAGAGACAGAGACAGAGACAGAGACAGAGACAGGGACAGAGAGAGAAATCATACCAAGCTGTGATTTGGCCTTGGGTAATATACACCTGTGTGGGTGACCTTGACACTCACCTGTTTCCTAATCCAGGAAAAGCATGTAGCATATAATGGGCATGGCCACTAAAGATGGGCTAACTTGTAGGAGGAAGGAGAGTACTCATCAGAAGAAAGGGCAGACACCGGAATCAGCCTGTTTGGTGGGCATGTGGTAATGGGTACGGAATTCTCTCTCATCCGCAAGTCTACATTTTATTCCAGAAATTTGGAAGGTTTAAAGGAGATACTTAAGAAACATGGTAAGCACTTACATGATATCATCATCATCAACATCCTCTGCATCATTATCAGTACTAGCTATTTGAATGTAGCTTCTTTTACTGTGAACCTGGCCACACACAAGAATAATAATAGGAACAAGATATAATTTCGTGGTTTCTCAGAATCCTGGGTAACATTGCCCAGGCCAAAAAAGCAGTTTATGAAAATGGCCGTAACTTCAGAGTTCTCCTGAGCCTTCTATTCTTCTGCTATGTTAATGAGATGTAATAAGCTTTTAAAGAAAACCTTTTAACATATTTTCTGTTTATCTCAAATATTTCCTTCCTTTGTCCTCAAGGTTGGGTAGTCATTGGAAAAAAAAATCTATTTTCCTTTCCTTCGCCGATCCCACTCAAGTTGAGCAGGCCCTGGCTCCTTGCCCACCCACCTTTATTCCAGATGTTACCCTGGCGAACCTCTCAGGCTGTAACCAGGCAACCATTGGGAAGAGGGCCCTCCTGGCTCTGGGCCTAGAAACAAAAGAAAAACAAATAGGAGGATGCCTTGAGTCTTCCACCTACTTTAGTTTTCCAATCTCACTTCCCTCGGACTTTTATTATTTTTTGTAATGGAAACTAGAACTTGGTACCTGGGGCTGTCTGCACATACCAAATGTCCAGTCCTTACTGGAGCAGACCTCTGGCTGGATCGGATCTTATTGATCCAGATTTGGAGGTCTGACAGCCAAGGAAAACATTCCTACACCTCCTTTCTCCATGCTGGAAAGAACACTGACCAGGTGGCCATGCTGTGGTGAAGCCTGTGACTCTCAGGCAACCAAGTGACTTTGTGCAGGTCACACTTAGCACCTCACATTTCTCTGGCCAGTTATACATCCTGAAACATTTTTTTTTTTTTTTGCTCTATAGCTCTATTGCCCTCTTCTTTTGCTTGGATTGCTGTAGTATAGTCTTCTCTGGGTTGTTCTTTATTAGCCTGACTTTGGATGTTGGTCTTTATGGAACCAGTAAAGACATTGTAGAGTTGAGTGTGATGCTATCAGAGTTCAATCTCAAGTTCTGCTGTCACTGTGCACAGTGTTTGTAGCCTTAGCTCTGAGAAGCACCACTCGCTCATTTGATGCATATTTCTCAAGTATTTATTCCATACCAGGCTCTGCCAGCATTCTGACAGCATTGTGACCATACCTTGTAAACAAAACTGAGAACAGCATTCTGTTGGCAGATGAATGTCTTAATTAGTAAATAAAAATGTAATATGTAAGATGGCTGTGATCATTTTAAAAATACATCATGGATTCAAGGTAAGAAATACAAGAATAGGGGGAATGTTCCCTGAGGCAAGAGTTGGAGATTAGTAATTGGTTGATAGAGTCAGCTGAGGTGGGCAGTCCAGATTAAGGAAAGAAAATGTGCAGAGGCCCTAAGGTGGGAGAGATTCTGATCTACTTAAACAAAATCTAATACCCAGTATGGGTTGACTGGAAGGAGACAGGAAAATGACCACAAGGGTATATTTGAAGACACAGCAGGGGAATAGTCTGCATAGCTTTGGTACACTGTCTTCTCACATAGGGTGAGATGAGAATTCATGGAAAAGCTTGGGCAGCATAATATGATTTGATTCACTTTCAGAATGTTCATGCTCCTGTAGAAAGGCAAGGATCAAAGCTGGAAGCTATTCTATTGTCTAGCATGAAATAATGAGGACTTGGGCCCAATCTAGCAAACTTTCATTAGTTTTTACAATTAACATGCACTAATGAAAACTGTCTTAAAAATTATTGAGTTTTGCCAATGTCTCTTATTAGATGATATTTTTTTCCAAAATAGACATCTGTTTCCTCTAGTCTCAGGGAACTGTCTCCCTGCTGAGACTATCTGGACATCTCTAAGTATTATCATCCCTCTAGTTATTCCTTCGAACAGGGTGGAATCTGTCTTCTGTAGGCCTTCCCATATCGTTTTAGTATGACCCTTCAGTTCAGTAAGTCAAATTCTGTTCTGTCACTTTAAGTTTCCCTTCTCACAGTCAGCATCCCTGACTCTACTGTACACAAGGACTCTTCACTTTGGACATGTTTCAAGGGCTTCTGATTCAGACTAATGGGATCTTCATCACAAGGGTCTATATGGGAACAAAGGCCCAGAAGTCTGCACCTCTGCTTTTCTGACCTCCAGTGCCTTTGGTTATTTCCTTTTTAGATTCCTGCTTTCTTCCTTCCACGGGCATGAGAATGGTTAACTTCCAAAGAAACTTCCTTTGCAGACAAGAGCAAACACCCAATGTAATATTGTCCTGATAAAACATATCTATCCATAATGGGGTCCAAAGCATAGAGGATATTTTTGCCCTAACAGTTCCTGCCATTAATGTTTTCCTTTTGCAATCTTCAGATAGTGTTATGAGTGGGGTTTGCGTTATAAAAAGCTACATAAACACTCTCACCTTGTAATCTTCCATAATGGCATTAGACAGCTATGGGCCATTCTGTCTTCTCTTTCTTCCCTCCTAAGTGTAGCAACACTAAAATGTTCTACCTTTTAGGGCTGGATGAGATAATGTCTCTTAAGAGTGAACTGTGTAAGGTAGAGACCATTCACTCCATGAGGTGGTTTTGAGACTCTGACAGCAAATTGGGTGTACAAAGCTTGGCAAAGTTCCCAAGCCACTCAGCAGCTCCCAAGTCATCATACCTGCATTGCTAGAGGAATTATTTTATCAGAGTAAAAAGTGCAGCCTAAATAATGGTAGAACTGATGGATTAGAGGGAAGTAAACTTGAAAAGCATCTCCTCCCTCTAAGCCATCACTGAGGGCTGAAGGCATGACCTTGGCTGAGAGATGCATTTCCTGCCGGTTCCCCCCCCCCCCCCCCGCTTCTTTTTCTGGTTGCTGGTCACCTACAAAAGTCATGTTCTCCTGTCTGTACCACATAAAGAAACACGTGGGTTGAATGAGCCAATGGCCCCTGTGGATTATAAGTAGGGGGGAACTGAATGCTCACAGATGTTTACAGTGCTGGAAGATGTCTAGATAAGACAGGGTACCAAAGCCTCAGAGATCACTGCCCTGAGTTTATTTAGCAAATTCCAGACTGTACATAGGAACCATGCCAGAGAGGCCGAGCAACACGGCAATCACATGCTTAGCACTAAAGCAGTGAAACTCTAGAGCCCCAGATCTTTCTCTTGGACTGAGACGTCTATGCATTACTCAAAATTAGTCTGTCCCTTTTGGGGTGTTGTGGTGAGTAGGAGAGTAGAGTCAATTTTGTTTAGAATGTTATTTCCCAACGAGACATTGGCATTTCCAAACTCCTTTGCATCCTGGAATGGCCACGTGACTACTCTCTAGTTATTGCTAATCTAAAAGGTTGTATAGAGGCTGTGCAATGAGAGTCGTCAAAGATGGCTCAGATGCTAAGGCATTTGCCCCTCTTCCAGATCCAAGTTTGGTCCTCTGAACCCACATAGCAGTTGACAGCCACCTTTAACTCCAGTTCCAACGGATTCAATACTGTCCTCTGGCTTCCTGAGCACCAGGCATACACACAGCACTGTTATATACACACAGGTAAAAGCCTCATAAACATTAAATGAAAATAGATAAATCTTTGAAGGAAAAAAAAAGAGCAATCATTGAATAGGGACTGTGCCTCAGTAGACAAAATGCATGGCATGCAAGCCTGAGGATCAGAGTTTAGATTCATAGCAACATCATACGAGTCAGGTATGTGCATCCACACTGCTAGCAATGGGGGCAAAGACATATTGATCTTCTGGATCCACTGGTCAGCTAGTCGAGTCAAGTTTGTGAAGAAAAGTATTAAGTAAAAGATTCTGTCTCAACAACACAAATAGAAAACAAGCACAGGAGACTACCAGTTTTGACCTCTGGCCTACACGTTATACATGGATGAACACACAGAAGCATACAAACAAAGTATGTGCACGTACCTGCATGGAGGGACACTATTAGAGCTGAGAAGGATCTTCTAGGCTCTATGTTCCTTCTTCTCTGGGATTAGCATGATGGTAGCTGGAACCCCAGAAGCTACTTTTGAAATGAGTAGTTACATGCTGAGGATAGTAGGATCTAAAGATAGGGCCCAACTGAGTTTGTGGAGACACTGTACTTCTGGGTTACTTTCCTGTGTACATTTTACCTGAGTGGTGAAGAAATCTTAAGTGTTATATGAATTCTTTGCTTCTGCTGTTGTTACTGGAAGCATCCCAACTCTGTATTCCACTTCTATGCTTCCCTATATCCAGGGAGAAGCTCCAGGTGTCTGATTAACCTGCTTTCTCTCTACCCCACTGCCTAACAAAAATTATTATTTTGAAAAGAAAACATTAGATAATTATAATTTTTAGTTTATTTCTTTGCCTGTTTTTTTTTCCCTAAAAGTTTTATTTTAAGTGAAAAATCTAAAGAAGGCCCTGTTGAGTGTAAAGATGTGATGAAATTTGCTTGGGTCTTGATACTTGAAGACATTTCAGGTCTATTGAGGCCATATGGTAAGGCTTATAAGAGTCAACATCAGTCCGTTTTAAAACTAGCAAGCTACTGGATGGTGGAGATGCTGAGAGCTCAAACTTTGATTGTGGCTGTGAAGTCAGTAATCCACACATCCATACAGCTATAGTCATCTAGCATTGCAGCAAAACACAGGCAAGGGTAGCAATCATTTACACAGATAGTGGCCATCAAAAATGGCACTTGGTATGGCATAGCATTCAAGGCAGAGACGACCATTATTTGGTGCTGTTTAAGTGAATGGTCTTTACAAAATTTCTAAGAAGTCACATGCAAATGTAAAAGCCAATAGGCCACAGAGCCTCAAAGGCTGAGATAAATTGGCCAGCCGATAAGCATCTGTTAGACATAGTAATAGATTACATGAGGTCTCCTCTCTTCTTTGATCTACGTAATTCTCTTGTGTAGGTGTATTTTTGGTAGTTTTTTCATTAGGTTCCTATATCTACCCCTCTTTTCCACCCCAATCCCTTTCAAGTCTCCAACACTAGGTAGGAGAGAAATGTTATGAGGGAATGGAGCTTAGATCTCTTTAGGCTACTTGCTGCTGATTAGAGGTGTTGAGTTCCTTGGGGGTGAGTCCAATCTTTATTGTTAGGATAATGACTTCCTGTCTCTTTGCATACTGGACAAACTGCAGTAATAGGAATCAGGAGCAGCACGGGGGGGGGGGGGGGGACAGCAGCCATTTCCTCAGGCCATCTTAAGAGTTTAGAATTCCCAATGTAAACTACTCGCAGCTGGAAAAATCCTGCCCTTCTTAGAGCACGAGACAAATCATAGCCCCATATCCCACACCTGGGATTAAAACAAAAACATATTCACATAACATAACTGGGGTTTTAATGAAATCAAAATTCTCACTACACTCTTTGGGCTAACAAGTACAAGGTGGCCTGAGTACAAAATAGACTCAGTTCTACCATGGATGCCCATAACACAACAACAACAACAACAACAACAACAACAACACTTTCTGTTGCCACAAATACTTTACATTCATCTTCCTATTCACATCTCAAACTTTTGTAACAACATACCAGACATTAAAGTAGGTCAAGATGTATTTGAGCACAGTTTGCCATTTGCATTGACAGAGGATGATGGACGTATAAAAATAAATTTTGTCTCTTCCTGTTTACTTCAGTCCTGCCCATTGCCAGATACTGATCACTTCAGCATTCAGAAGCACCAACTAAAACACAATGGCTTCTATTTTCTCCTTTGTGCTTTCATCTTGATGTAGACAAACAACTTACACTTGTTTGTGCCTCAGCAGATGATACCAGATTAGCTTCTGACTATGGAAGCATATAAGATAAAACATTTTGACATTCTCTCTTGCTTAGGCTAAATTCAGTGCTACCTACATTCCCTCATTTGCCCCATTTCAATAACATCTAACAGATATCATATGCATGACTATAGTAAAAATATTTTAGTTGGTCTGTCAGGGAAATTTTGACAGATAAGAAGAGAACATAAATTGAATCATCTTACTAAGTAGATCAGCAGTTGTATATTTATGAAAGATGAGCTGATGAACTAAGAAGATAATTCTCAAGGAAAAATATTAATGGCTTATAAATATATTTTGAGTTTTAGAAATACTTTATTATAAAGTACTTAAGAGAAGAAACCAGTGAATATTTTAAAAGTTCATAATCATTAGCCACCAGAGAAATGTAAGTTAAAACTACTTAGGGATTCCATCTCATCCACTCCAAAAGGCCATCTCAAAAAAACAAATGGTGACAGATGTTGGTAAGGATTTGGGAAAGAGAACGTGATATTCACTGAAGGTGGAAATATAAACAGGTGTACCTACTATGGAAATCCATGTGGAGGTTTTTCATAAAACTAAAGATATAAACTCTGTAGGGCTCAGATATACCACTCTGAATAAGAATGGCCACCATAGCCTCATACATTTGAATGTTTGATTCTGTGAGTGGAACTCTTTGGGAAGGATTAGAGGATGTGGCCTTGTTGGAGGAGGTATGTTACTAGGGCTTTGAGGTTTCAAAATCCCACGCTAGGCAGTGCCTGTGTCTGTGTGTGTGTCCGTGTGTGTCCGTGTGTGTAGGTGTGTGTGTGTGTGTGTGTGTGTGTGTGTGCATGTGCTCATGCCTGCAACTTGTGAATCACATGATCAGTTACTGCTCCAGTGCCGTGCCTGCCTGCCTGCCTGCCTCTGTGCTGCCTTCCATGGAATAACCTTTTGTGCTCACAAAATAACCCTCTGAATCTGTAAGCAAGCCTACAATTAAATACTTCCCCTTATAAGCTGCCTGTGTTATGATGACTCTGCGGCAATAGGAGTATAACTAAGACATACCCCTTGAACCCAAAGAACATATCCCACTATAGAGATACTCAAACATTCATGTTCATTGCTAAACAATTTACATGGAAAGGAAATTGAATCATTCTACATGTGCAAAAGGACATATACAGAAATTGGTGTATATACATACACAAAGTGATTTTATTCAGCCATAAGGAAAGATGTACTTGTGAAACTGGCAGCGAAGGGGATAAAAATAGTAATACCAGAGAGGCAAATACTGTGTTTCTCACATCTTGGCTTCTGAGTTTTGTGTATGGATATGTGGGGGAGTGAGCACAGACAAGAGGGAATTACAAAGGGGCTCATGTGAAAGGGGGCAAAAGGCTGGAAGGGAATGCTGTGGCAGGAGATACTTGTGGTATGCAAGCAGAGGACTATCAGGAGGAGAAGGGCACAGAGGAGATGAAGAGCAGTGAGACAGAAGCAAGGAACAGGTGTAGGGGCATCCATCACAATTAAGTATGTGTAAAGATACCACAAGGAAACCTGTTGCCTTGTATACTGATTTCAAAAATAAAACACAAAATTGTATATTTATGAAACCTCTTCCAAAACTATCTCCATGAGGGATGAATTACATTGGGTTGCCGTCATTCAACAGCATATGGCAGGGACTCCATCCTGCGAGCCCTCTCCAGAGGCAGGGATGTGAGAAGAAACTGAGACCAGCAGATGGAAGGAACACAGCACACACGGGTAGGGTATTCCATCCACATGCCCATACCTACCTGCTGAGCTCCCAGCTGCCTACTCCATGGGAAGCTCCAGCTGTCACTCTCATAGTCTTTTTCCCTAAATTGTCACTTGCCTCACTCTCCCCAGAGATGAAGACTAGGCACTGATGTGGCCTTTGCTGGGCCATCCACGGCAAGAGGCCCGTGCCATAGAGCCAACTTCATAGATCTCTTCCTGCTTCCACCAAGTTGAGTAGCATCACTGACCTTGAGCACAGGCCTTCATTCTTCCTGAGTCCAGAGAGGCTGCCTGCATGGCACACCTCTGAAATGTGGCAGCAGTACTGGTCCTTATGAAAAACTCCACTAAAGAGATTGAGGAGCCAAGAGGGAGCAGCTTATAAATTCCAGTACCCTTTTTCTGTTGGGCCTTTCTACAGTGTGGTGGTTCTTTGTATGTTCAAGGAAACACTGCATTTAACAGCAACCAGATGTGTTGCCTTATTAAGTGGGGGCTAGTATATTAAAATACCACCACGTGTTTGCTTTGCTTCCCTGTTTTATGCCCCGTTCCCTTCACTCACTGTCCTGCGATCACACTCTTCACCAAGGGAGAAGTACATGACCTTCACATCAGGCAGTTTTCTAGGAAGCTGGGAACGGCCTCAGTTCTGTCATCCATAAGACTCATTACACTCAGGGAGTAGCTTCTTACTGGCATGTGGGAGAGTCAAGGCATGAACCACACACAGAGAAAAGAAACCTGCTGTGTAGTTCAGCATGGGAAACAGACTCGAGTGAGGTTTGACTATAGAAAAGATTGAGATTAAGTTTTTCTAAGTTACATGTTCAGATATATTTGTTTAAAACAAAACATAGAGTCTGCCAATTTTTACACAAAAAGCTTTCCATCCGTTTATTCCATGTATTCTGTTTTCCTTCAAAGATTTTATGATTATCTAAAATTATATTCTCTTCCCCTTTATCGCTCACTAGCTTTCTAACATGAAAATCCTCATAGGTGAGATTCATACTGTTATGTTTACAGTGGAAATCCTAGTATTTGAATCAAATCTTTGTATTACAGAGCCAGAATTTGAGGCATTGATTTTAAGCACTCGCTTTCTTCTTCCTATTGATTTATAGGCTTAACAGACATTAATTGAATATTTATACATGCAGATCTATTTCTCCAAATTCTTTCCATAGCAACATTTCTAAAGTGTCTGGACATTTTGGGTGTCATAGTTTTGATGGCTGAGAGCTCATTAACCCAAAGTACAAGTACATTCTGGGTTCAAGCCAAGTTGATAGTCAGGTAATATGCACTTACTCAAAACTGCTTGGTAAGACGGCGAAATGCTTATAATTCAGTCAACAAACAATTTAATACTAACTGTAAAAAGCAACTATATGATTAATTTGTAATATAATTTCAAACATGCACTCATTAGTTCAGGTTGATTTTCATGCAGTGAGTCACGGTATCATAGTTGACTAGGCTTTCTGTCAAAGAGTGATATAATTGGTTATAAAGATGATTGAATGAGGAATAGCTCGAAGAAACTTGAAAGCTGTCACTAGTTCAGCAGAGACCGGAAATGAATATGACAAATTGTAATTCTGCTAAAGACATAGTTTCGATTTAGTGATCTTAAACGAATCTAATGATATCAAGACAATAGTATCTCTGAGCTTAGCACTATGTGCGTGTACTCTGGCACTCCCCTAGAGGTCTGGAGTAGACCATACAAAAGCAGCATAAGGGTATGGGACTCCTCCATTGCTCTAGTTTGACCCAGAGTTGACAGTGGAATTGTGAGGAGGGGTTAAAGGGTAAGCCCTGCTAACCTGGGTCACATGGAAAATGCTGACATCTTGGAGTGAGTCTGCATGTACTGTGAGGTCAGCACCCAACTGCCCTCTGGATGCAATGGAGGCTGTGTGTCAATAGCCTAATGACTCCCAGTTGTATGGGGAAATCAGTAAGAATATTGTATACCATCTCTCATGTCCAATCATGGCTGTGATAAGGGCATCATTAAGGTAAAGAGCCACGTTCAGCAAAAGTCCCTACCATATACTTAAAAAAAAATCATCATATGGTTTACAATCCATCATCTGTTCAGGAATGTTCCACAATGTCACATCTGTGGAAGACTATGATGCTTAGTGATCAGAACATTTAAGAGCCTGCCTGTTCTCCAGAAGTTATTATAGGTGAACAGTATCAGTACTTCAAGCCAGGCACGTTGCAAATAGGGATGCTGCATATCCTTCACTCATCTTCCTCCAGTTACAATGACATTGGTCACCATAGTAAAGTGCTTAAATAGAAGCTTGCCATGATTTCATTTGTTTGACTACAAATTTCCCCACATCTCAGGAGGCTCTATGTGCATGCACGTGTGTGTGTGTGTGTGTGTGTGTGTGTGTACATGTAAGTATACATGTGTGCAAGAACATGCTGTGCTTGTGCATACACGTATGGTTTATCTATTTCTAAAGAGTATTTTTCCTTGGATCTCCGTGCCAAGGCCATGGAGATTTAAGCCATTGCTCCACAGAGGTGGAGCTAGATGTGAAGCACACATTCCTTCTATTTAAGAATATTCATCCCATATGGAGAAGTGGACCACATTTATTAATCACTCCAGAAAGCATGTAATTTCATTAGATCAAACCCTGTTTCTAGGCATTGACTCACAGGAGGGAACAGCTTCCCAGCGACCCAGAGCCCCCACGACACGCTCTGTGGAGTGCACACTTTGGGGCCAGCTGCTCTAGTGCACAGCTGGAATCCCAAGCAGCAATGGGTAATGGTACGCCAAGGGCCATAGAGCTGTCACAGCCCAAGCAGGGTTATTTGTGGCTTCCAAAAAGGGGCTGTAACCTTTTATGATATCCACAAATCTCAGCCTTCAAGAGACAAGGAGAAAATGCAATCATGCTGTTTGACCTGGCCAGTTCTTTCCCTCCCAACACCAGTCTGTTCCCCAGTATCTGCACAGCCATCCCAGGAAAGGAAAGAAAAATAAATAAATAAAAAGGATACTACCTTAAAACCAGCCAAAATGGCTGGGCATCTCTTCTGCTCCAGTGAAAGGAAGTTAAAGAAAGTTGTTGGCAGGTAAAAACTTACAAATGCGAATCCCTGAACACTGTGTTATTTACTAGGGACTGAGAGTGTTTTGCTTCTGAGTTGGGGTGTTCTAAATGGCAGCTGTAACATAGGCATAGTTATGGCTACATCTGCCATTCTTGTCATTCACCAGGCTTGCCAGCGAGCACTTCAGTACTTAGTAGGACACTTGGAGAAGTGTTTTCCTTTGTCACTTTGACATGCATGCAGTCTGTTCATTTCCTTTATTCTGGAAACTTCTTTGATGTGCTCACAGTTTTACTTCCTTATTTCTTTCGCCATGGGGCCACATAAGCAAAAATGGTTACAAGAGTGGGCTCTGGAATCAAATACTTCCCATAATACCTCTAGCACTTACTAGTTATGTGACCTTGGTATTAAGCTACTGTGATCACTTGGTTTTGTCCCTCTAAATTTGTGTAGTACAGCTCTAAATATCCAGCAAATTATAATGTGATCTTATTTGGAAGGAGGGTTTTTACCTGGGTAGCCAAGTCAAAATGAGGTCGGTGGGTTGAGCAGTTATCCAATGGCCCTGGGGTATTTGTTAAAGGGAAAACATAGGACATCCTCTTTCCAGAAGGCAGGGGAATCCTGATGCTTCTACAAGTCAAAGAAAACTACAGAGAATGCAAACCACTGGGTACAAGTGCAGAGGCCAAGAAAAGCCTCCAGATGGGATTTGCTCTCCTGAGACGCCCAGCACCATATCCATCCTCCATCCTCAGCCTGGTCAGCAGATCTCGGGCTCCTGCCAAGCCTAGTGAGTATACCCTCTTAACCTCAACCTGTTTGCCCTCGTTCTTAGTGAGGACAGTCCCCGTATTTAGTGACTAGCTTATTCTAAGGAATCCCACTTGTGTCTTCCCAACCTACAGGTGTGTAAACTCAGCCTTCAGTAAACCCAGCTAACAAAAAAATTCTATATGCCCTAGTCTCACCCCCCAAATCTAACAGTCCCGTAGAAGAAATGCTCTCCTGTGAAAATTACCTAGATAAAACCCAGGACACAGACTTTAAAAGATTAGCTATAGCCAGGAGTGGTGGCATATACCTTTAATGCTAGCACCTGATAGGCAGAGGCAGGTAGAGCTCCATAAGTTCAAAGCCAGCCTGGTCTACAGAGCTAGTTCCAGGACAACTAGGGCTACATAAAGAAGCCCTGTCTCAAAAAGCAAAGCAAACCAAAGCAAAAACAACAAACAAACAAACAAAAGATTAACTATAAGCACCATCAAAGAATTAAAGATGTTTACAGAATACACATACATCTCAATGGGCTTAAAGAGAATAAATTCCTGAGTGATAGTCAAGAAAACCTGAATCTGAGGCTGAATGAAATAAACTCAAAACCGTGAGAAAATAAATCACTGTTCTTTAATACAACCATATTAAACTCTGGACTTGTTTGTGGTCTGATACATAAAAGTCTTCATAAATCATCACACTTAGCATCTCAACTCTATAGATTTCAGTTTTTATATTCCCAAAATGTAAATGATGATTTTAACCATGGTTCTTGACCACGCTTAAACAGCATCGGCTGTGCTCAGGACCTTGTAACAAATGCAAATTAGACAAAGCCTGGATCAAAAACCCTGGAGTTGGCGTTCAGAAACCTGTGTGCTAATAACCCTTCCAGACAACTCTCATGCAGTATCTCATTCTGTGATAAGTCAGAGCACTACGGAATAAAGACACCATGTGTCAGGCTCTCATCGTGGAACTTGATGATAAGTGATAAATATGCTAAACCACCATGATGAACTTTCTGGTGTTTGTTGAACACCTAAGGTCTTCCAGTTAGTGTCTGTCTTCTAAGTTAACCCTCTGGTTAACTATTGCCTACATAATCAGATGTGTGGTGTGTATGATGTTGGAGCTTGTGTCAGGCTATAGGACTGATCAGAAAGAAGTTCAAGAAAATATTTCATGGTTTGCTTTCAGTCTGGTGCTGATCATCAGGCCAGATTGCTGTACAGGTATACCTGAGAATTGTGAAGGGCAGAGACCTTCTTGACTATGAAAGCTGAGTAGATGAACCCCAAAATGTGACAATGAGAGCACAAAGAGACATGAAGTATGTGCCCTCCGTGGGCTGTTCATTTAAAAGCATCAGACTACACACACACACACACACACACACACACACACACACACACACACACACATATATATATATATATATATATATATATATATATATAAAATTTGTGGGGGGGTGGCTTCTGAGATCTGACCTGCTACTTACTCCTGAGATAGGTAATGCTGTCCTCTGTGGATTCAGAACATGAGGTGTTTGATATGGGAATGGGAGCTATGCTTGGCACATGGAGCTATCAGCCTCCTCAGCTGTTGCCATAGATATTTCTGTTGCCACTTTGTCCCTTGTACTCTGTGCACAGAAGGATCTTACTAGGAAGTGTGTACTTAATGATATCTGTAGTGCTTTTCCATCTTTAACTTCTCTTTCAACTATAATTAATTTTTCTAATGTTCTTTCTGTCTTGAGTACCCTTCACGCTCCCCATTCCAATGAACTTGATCTCCTAATGGCACAATGGTTACTTGTAGATGGCTTACCCTTCTTGAAATATCTCCAGGATAGGAGGAGAGGAATATAAACCAATGTTCCTATGCTTTAAGAATTGACAAGACTCAGAATCATCAAATGGAGCCAGTTCTCCATTCAAGTCACGTGTGCATATTTGCATATTCACAGATATTACACACAACCCACCCTAACTGAGCTGTTGCTTGGGGGTTTCCATGGTTGCTCTCTAAGTAGAGTCCTTATGGACAAACTGGTGACTTATTTCTATCTCAGGAGTGTTAATGTTAAGGATCACAAATCCCTTAAGAATACTAAATGACATTCGTTTTGACCAATTAGAACCTCTGCCTCTATGTCTGTCTCTTCTGATGGTCAGGAGTTTCCCTTCTTGTTTTCCACTGGCATCTGGGGAGGTAGGAAGAACACAAGCAGGAGTGAGAAAGTCAGACTAGAGAAAGGATGCTAATTCCTCCTAAGTCCCTGGGTAACACAGGCCAAAGGTTACATTGTATCTATTGGATAAATGCCAAGAGCCAGGGACAGAGAGATCTAGGAATTTAGGTGTGATTGTGTGGCATCTGCTGCTCTGAAGAGGTAAGACCTATCTTTGATCCATAATTCTGATGTTTTGGGTCACATGAACAACATAGAAAAACCACTTAATTTTCTCAACATTTAATGCAATACCAGAAGCCAGACTCTGTAGACTGCTGAGCACTGATAACCTAATCCTCTGGGGAAACGAGCAGGCAAGTTGGGTACTCATCGCCAACATTTTGGAAGTCTCCTTACCAATATGCAATAATTGGATGAGGACTTTGGGAGCTCATCTTTTGGAAGATGAGGTATGCAATTGCTGTTGACATCAACTGTAAAAGGCTGTAAAAGGCTCCCTCAACTCTTCTAGCTTTGGCCCAGGGAGAGCATCTTCCTGGAACACTTAACATACGTCTTTTGCCACCAATCACCAGAACAACTCACAGTGTGGAGCAAGAAAACCCCATCAGAGAAAAGCATGAGAGAATAAGTTCTATTTTTCCTACAGCATTTTAGGTCTTCTTGTCCCATTGTTCAGCTGGAGAATGGAGTTGTTCCCATGGGGCCTGGGATTCCAACATGGAATCTCAGCTTATCTGTTCTCTAGGATTAAGTGAAAGACCACTAAGCCACTGCATCAAATTTCCACCCATGGCTGGATAAAGAGAGGCTGAGACAAGGCCAAAGGAATGAGAAGTCAGGAAAGTGGGCTGTGCCAGTAAAGATAGTATTTGTTGAGCTCCTTAAAGAAGACCCGAAGTCTCATTACCAAAAGAGAACGTGGTGCAGTACACAGAGCATGAACTTTGGAGCAAGAGAAATTGAATTTGAATCTTTACTCTGCCACCTCAACTTTCAGGATCTCCATTTAGCATCTGTTAAAACGGCAAAAATGACATTTGCTCCTCAGAGTTGCTGTGAAGATAAAATCAAATCACTTTGCTAAGCTAAACAATACAATGCTTGAACCACAGTGGGCAAAAGGTAAGTATAAAAGATAAGAGCTGCCTTCAGAGAGATAAGAAAGATGGTTAGAGCTATTCCTATAGGGAAAACATAAACATTACAGAAGTGCAAGGCTGTTTTTAATAAGCTATAGAAATCTTTGGGCAGGGGACTCCCCGGAGTTGCCTGGCTGCTCCGCGGCGTGATCACATCCTAAGCAGCGTGGGTGTTTGGGCCCAGCAGGCCTCATTCAGCAATCAGACCCGCGTAAGGCCATAGCTCACAGGGCAGGGCACTCGGGGTCGGAGGGGAGAGTCAGTAAATCCATCAGTCTAAAGTCTGGGGCTACTCGGGAGAGCGACGGGCACAGCCAGGGAACCACGGGCAACTTTGCCAGTCTTTTGGACTCCAACTTCGATGTTAAAGAGATTTGGATTATGGTAGGTAATAAAGGAAACAAAACATTTACATTCA